>NC_086180.1:59547534-59862387 GCF_023053635.1 Elgaria multicarinata webbii | reverse complement strand
ATCACAGTGCTTAGGGGGAAGGATTGCAAATGATGTAACCCATTTATTTCCACCCTGGAACTCATTTGTTTACTCATGGAGTAGTAGGAAGGAAGCAGGAGAGAAAAAGTCCAAGTTCCATTCCCCATATGTAGTTCATCTTCTCTCAAGAGAGCTTGCAGAACTTTCAGAAACTAACCTCTTACAAAAATCAAAGTCCCCATGTGTGTCGACTTGGTACCATATGTTTAAATTATGGGAGCTGTGTCTGAACTTTTCTTTACTTTTTGAAAAAATTATGTTGGCTGAAAGGAAGGATTTAGGAAAAATAGCTCACATTATGAAATAATGAAAACCATTCCATGTAAATGAGTTGTCCCAGGAAGTGATGGTGACTGGCAGGCAGTGTAGATCCATACAGCCTCACAAGCCAGTATTAGGATACAGAAATAAATCTTGTGCCAAAGACTGATCTGTATACTACAAGTATGGATGCAACTTGGCCGGGTATAAAATCAAGCGAAGAAGGGGCATAGATGGCATATTAGGAAGAAGTGCCCTAGTATTCTTCCTGAGGTGTTAGTTTTCTACATTCTGGGAGGCAGATTTTTTTATATGTATATGAAGGAGAAATCAAACATGTAATTCCCCACATGCATTCCTCTGGTGAGGACTATGCCACATGTTTTTTCCTGACCTCATAGATCAAATGGTAAGACCACAGTATTTGTAGAAAGAAACTGAACATAGAATATGATGACATATATCTTTTGGGTGATATCTTGCACTCTTGTGTAACATATGAAGCCGACCTTACAACAGAACTATTTGTGGTGATGGTATATGGGGGATTATTTCATGGTGGGACTCAAATAGATTGTCTTGTGATTGAATTTCACCTAAAACAAAATGTTGAGGTAAATTTGGAGATTACTGCTTGAGTGAAACCGCCAAGGAATTTCAAGGAACACAAAACAATTAAAAAATGCACACCTGGAATTTCACTCAAGGTAAGCGCACCCCTAATTTATCATGGAGCCCCACCTACAGCAAAAGATATGGAGCAAATAAGGAGGTTGCAGCTTGACTGATGCACCTGGGAGAAATCAAAAGCATTTTAAAAACACAACACTAATAAGCTGTCTTAGGTTCTGCATCTCTCTACTGAAGCTGTGCATTTGCATAAATAGATCAGAGATAGATTCCACCTACCCATATTTGAGAAATAATCTGAGAGTTGTAATACTTGGTGAGAGCATCCCTGCAGATATATAGCAAGCCAGCTCATAACATCTCTGTGAATTAATCATGCCTTTGGCTTGAAAAGTCAATCCTGCTGTCATAATACCTCAGCACAAAATGCATTGTTAATAGGTCAGTATGCACTGTGGGCAAGTTTCGTGTGCCCAGTGCTCATTTGTCCTGCAAAGCTAGAATATCTTCCCATTCTTTGGGTGGTCAATAAATCACAAGCAGCTGATAGTATTTCACCTGAAGTTTACATCAATAATATTGAATGGTGGTCAGTCATCCTCTTGAGACTGTTCACTTCTATTCATGAGTCGAGGTTGGTTGCTCCAGTTGCTGTTTAGGAATAATAATTCCTCTTTTAAAGGAGGGCTGCAGTTATCAGCCAATCTATATTTCAGATATGGTAAGTAAATTCTGTGCCAAATATCTCTTAGATGAATTAGATACAAAAGCTACTGCCAGTGTAGTCTTTGATGAAGATCAAATAGAAATTAGAGGGCCTCTCAACAGCAGATAATTATTTTATCCTGAAAACATTTAATTCGGCAGTATTTCATGGCTCTTCCCAATACCGGTTCCATTTGTGATTTTTGTCAATGTGAAGGTAGGCTTAGATTGAATTACTAGGAAGCCCTTGTGGGAGAAACTAGAAAGGGTCCATGAAGATCGTAAATGGTTGCTATTACTGACAACACAATGAGAAAACTAGAGCAAAAGTTTCAATTAGTCTCCAGCGTCACTTTTCTGAAGTTATCTCAATCCCAAATGTATTTTGGCAAGTTGCCTGTTAGCACATTTTGTTGTTTAAGTTTTATCTCAAAGCCTTCTGCTAGTATCTGGGGGCAGGTCCCCTGCCTTAAGTATGTCTCAATCTACAACTTATTTATTTTATCTTATGGAGCAGTGATCTTTAACCTTTTCAGACCCAGGACCCAGTTTTAATTCCAATCTGCAACATGGGACTGACATTTAATTTTTATCAATGTATTTCCAACTCCTCCTCCTCCTCCTCCTTCTCTCTCTCTCTCTCTCTCCCTCTCTCTCCCTCTCTCTCTCTCTCTTGGGTGATGGTAAAAAGGGATAGGGCTCCTCTGCTTTTAATAGTTACATAACATGAAATCATGCCTTGAATGCTTGTATAAAAGAGGGTATTCAGGTAGCTTACCATGAAGAGGTTGGAAAAGCTGCTCATTCTGAAATTCCTTCTTTTATATAACTACTATAACAAAGAGAGCTTTTGCTCTTGTGTGTTTATGCATTCTCTCTCTCTGGGGTGTTCACACAACACGTTAACTCACACTCATGTTGTCTGAATTTTCCTCAGGGTGGCTTGTCAACCATGCAGTGTAGCTTCTACACAAACCAGAGGTTTTAAACTGGCTTGTTCAAGAAAAATAAGCCATGTTAGTTTACAAACAACCCAGAGAAAATGTCCTAAGTTCAAACAATATGTTAACCCACAGTTAACAAAGTTAATACAGTTAACAAAGGACCCAAAGTTCAACAACAATCCACATTCAACCAGCGAATGTGGGTTAGCATGTTGTGCAAACCCAGGCCATAGCTAGACCTAAGGTTTATCCCTGGATCATCCACGGGTCAAACGTGTTCATCTAGGTGACACACAGGGGATCCAGTGCTCAGGGAGGGGGGAACCCTGGATGATCCCAGGATAAACCTTAGGTCTAGCGGTGGCCCCAGTCTCTCTCTTTCTCTTTAACCATTTTTTCCCTGTCCTTCTTTCAAAGTTCAAAATGGTGGTGGTGTTATTGGAACGACCAGATTAGTTTGGGCTGTAACTCTCATGTGGGCATTAAACCATTGACGAAAGAACAATTTGATGCACATAATCGTATAATGGAAGCTGGTGAAAATATAAGCTGCTGGAAACTGAGGCCATGGCTAGATTGTCCCGGGATCATCCCTGTGCATCCAAATGGCACACAGGGGATCCCGAGAGCAGGCAGGGATGACCCCTCCATTTTCCTGGGATAATCCTTAGGTCTAGCCAAGGCCAATGTCAGTTTTATCTGCCTAGCTCCATGCCTAGAGGTCAGCATCTAGGCCCTGTGCTATTCCTAGCTCTCTGCTTAGTTATCTGCATAGTTCCATACTGTATTCCAATTCTTGGTCACTCTGAACTGTGACAGACTAGGAAAGCTTTGGGGCTATAGCAGTTGCAAGGCTTCATGTGGGAAATGCTTCTAAGGTCTTTTGCTATGGAATGAACAGATGTTTATGCACAACCATTTCCATTGTTGTTGTTGTTGTTGTTATTACATTTGTACCCCCCAAAAAGTGCCAACCAATATTTTGAAAAATATATTTAAAAATGGCAAATCACAACTCTAATTTTTTTTTTTAAAAAAAATTACAAACACTAAAGGAAAACTAAAAACTATTCCAAGCCATTCCAAAGCAAAACAACAACAACAACAACAACTCAAAAGCACTCTCTATAAAAAGTTGTGCAATTCCTAGAGCCCCACAGCTTTCCTAAACAAATCAGAATAGAACGGCTTTAAAATATTACATTATCGGCCACTGTAATTTTTGCTTCATATAATGCTGTCCTGGTATTTTGGAACATATTATTTTTGGTGCAAAAGTCCATTAGTATTATCCAGTTATCAAATCAATTTGCTGCAATCTTTAGGCAGTCTCCTAAATGTTGCTGTATTAGCTTCCGACGACTGGCATGGAAGTTTGAATATCCATTGACTGTTTTGTGCGTTGTTGTTGTTTTTGCATTTTAACCCACTGGTAGCCCCAGTGATGTTCATCTCTAACAGGTAGCATTTTGCTAGCAATTATGCATGCAGCATCTGTCAGCCTAGTAAAAGGTGAATGCTTTTATCTATTCTCTATATAGCTTTAAAATGTTTCCCCTGAGTGGTGTTCATGTAACAGCACTAATGCTCTTAGCTTATTGTCATATTCCACTGCCTGGGTCAACCACAAAACTAGGTGACTCTGATTTAAATTCCGATATGGTTTAAAAAATTCCTGGGTTGTGATAGTGGTGAATGGAAAAAATATTTAAGGGATTCCGTCTTAACCGATACTACTTTTGCTTTTCCCACCCCCTTTCCTCTTTTCTCCTTTTCCTTGAGGAAAATTATCTAGATAACCTTAGGGGAATATGGATAAAGCATGTGTGAAATGCTTATGGGGTGGATTTAAGAAAGATACCACATTCTCTTTCTACTTTCAGAATGGAAATCTTCAATAATATTTAAATATTATCTATCTACATCTTCTAGGTCTATATTATTTAGCTATCAAATGTGGTTATTAAAAGAATATTATATCATAAGAATCAACCATGGCTTGTTTGTTTTTCTATTTGGACATCTACTGAACATTTTAGTTCTTGACTACTTTCCTTTTCTTTCTTTTTTGGTAAAGTCTTACTTCAAAGGTATTAGTGGCTTTAAAAAACATGAAGTATGACTTAAAAAAACAATAAGAGCTGCTACAAATATCCATGATTTTCCACTCCCAAAGCAAAACTTATTTATTTACAATTGTGGATAAGCGAGTAAGTGTCCCGAGGAGGGAGCAGGTTTGGAGATATATTGTCAGAGTAATGGAAAAAAACAAAGAAATGGTAGATTGTTTGTGCAAGCATGCAATATACAACTATGACTCCTACCTGGATTCATTGAAGCCCTCATCCCACGTACCTGTTTCCTTCGAATTATCCCCTGTAGTGTAAAGCTGTCATTGTTGTTGTTGTTAGCTGGCGGCAGCGCTCCTAAGATCCTTTGCATACCAGGAAAAGAGTTTAAGGGGGGAAATGTAAAAAATCATTAAAAAAATCAATGGATGACCCAATCCATTTCAAAATTGGAATATTTAAAACTCTCCTTAATATCTATTACTGTGCCAATTTTAATGTCTCTATCTTTAAAATTTATGCAGATGTAAGCATTTGTTTAATTTGTACTTTAAACATATCAAATCCTCCTCCTGCACCCCAGTGGCCGCTTGGAAAACAACAAATGATTTGCTCCTAAACAGGTAGCAAAATAGGTCGGTTCTTTTGGCTAAGAAGCACAATTAAAGCAGGATGTATGGGAATACTTCACAGTCAAAGCAGATTATAAACTGGAAAACTTCAGAGTCCTTTGCACACAATTTGCAGTGATTGCACAGTATAACCCTGGTGTGATGAAGCTCTTATAGAGTTTTCTGTGCTGTTCAAAGGGGAAGATGAGCTGCTATGTTAGTTGTGGACGTAATGTACCAACAGTGATTTGGGCTGAAATGCCAGCTATGCACACATTCCTGTAAGCCCTGCTGAATGCAGTGGGACTTACATCTGAGTAAACATCCATAGGATTGCACTGTGAAACTCACTGCTACTTTGACCAGGGAACAGGATGCACAAATGTAGATAATAATAGGCCCGTTTTGCAAATAAGCGTCTCTAACATGTAATGCCAACGTGTGAGAAGGGTGGAAATGTTTTTGAAAAAAGGTAACAGGTGGCTTGTGGGGTGGGTTTTTTTTTGCACATCTCAAAGGTAAGCCACAATTAAGCAGCTCTAACCTATGTGCAGGGAATATGATGCAAACATTTTAATCTTATTACAGATTACATCAAGCTAACGTATGGATTTTGTAAAATACATTCTGTCTGTGTTTCACAGGTTGTCAGATGCCTTTTGTTCTGCTGTTCATTGTTCATTGACAGAATTGGTTCCCCCCCCCAATTTCCCAAATGTGTGCAAATTCGCATTTGTTCAAATTCACATTGGTGCAAATTCGAACTTGCAAAAATGAGCAAATCTCCCCCCATGTGCATTTTCATGCATTACCCTATAGGGTATTTTTGACTGGTGGTTTTGTACTTTACATTTCTTTTTCTAAATTTGTGTAAAATTCCAGAAAGTAAACACACTCACACCATGGTCTGCAAGTCCATGAGATTTGTGCAACTTGGGAAAATCCGGTTTGCTGTGGAATCCATGGGTGAGATGCATAGAAATCTGAACTCATTTGATTCCATTGAGGATTTCTCTGACATCCCTACATTGCAGTCCCCCCTCACATGTGCACCTTAGCTTGTGTAAGTCCCAGAACTGGCCTTATGTGAAGCAGGAGAAAGCTCCCACATGAGGTGGAAAGAGTGGTGAATCTGTTCTGCCCTCCCCCAGTGCTCACACCCATGCCACGAGGGATCACCAGGTCATCCTGGGCCAGGCTGCCTCATCAAGGCAAGGCAAGTGTGGACAACCATACTTGCCAATGCTGTTCTTCAGCACACCTGTGCTTGCTGTGGGCCAGCACCTGCGCTCTCTCTTTGTTGTTGGCTGGTCATCCTCGTTCAGTTCCTGAGAAGGAGCCACATGTGTGGGCTTGTGGCTGCCTTCTCGAAGGCAAGATTCAAAGGAGAAGAAGAGGTGGAAAGGGAGAAGCTGGAGTGCTGCATTATGGGGGACAGCTTCTACGTCCATTTTTTAAAGGATTTATCACACAATCCTAAGCATGTTTACTCGGAAGTCAGTCTCAATATGTTTAACTGCAAATTGGGAGGCCACCAGATTTGGGAAGGCTGGTTTAGAGGAAGAACGGCTTGCAGTGATAGGGTTAAACACCCCTTACCAAGATTCCTTCCTTGCTTCCTAATTGTGCATTTATATTTTATATTGCATTTTATAATGCATTTTGTGTTTTTAATTGTGAACAGCTCAAAAAGCTTAGTCGTATGAGTTGGTATGTGCATTTTTTATTAGGATTGATTGCACAATCCTATGCATATTTGCTCAGAAGAAAGTCCTAATATGTTCAATTGCTAATTAGGAGGGCACCAGATTGGGGGAGGCTGGTTTAGAGGCAGAATGGCTGGCAGTGATTGGGTTAAACACCCCAAACCAAGATTCCTTCCTTCCTTCCTAATTGCAGCCTTTTACTTGTTTTCATTAAAACTTTTTTAAACGGCAGAAATTTGGGGGAAAGTTTTATGCTTTTATATTTTTTATTGTAATTTATAATGCACATTGTGGTTTTAATTGTTGTGAACTGCCTAGAGAGCTTCATTGTACGAGTTTTTTTGTGCCAGCTTTTAAGATTCATCACACAATCCTATGCATGTTTGCTCAGAAGTAAGTCCCAATATGTTCAGTTGCCAGTTGGGCTTTCTCCCAGGTAAGTGTGCATTGGAATGCAGGCTTGGCTGCCTTCCCAAAGCCTCTGTAAATTTAATCTCAAAGTCAGGTATTTTAATTAAATAATTAATTACTCAGATGTACACACCACCCAACTGACAAATGCCATCAGGGCCATTAACAGTAGTTGAAGACTTTAAAGACCAGGCTCACTCTCATCACTTCTCACATGGTAAGTGTATAATTTGTAGATATGTGAGAGAAGCAGCATAAAACTCATCTTAGTCCTAGTATAGCTTTTCTCTGAGACATTCTTTGTTCTGTCGCTTCTTTACTGGTAATTGTTTTATTACCTAGTAAAGTTTTATTGGGTTGTGGGTGTGGGTGTGCAATTTTTGGGATTGCTTCAGGCAGCAAAGTATCTTGGGCTGGCCCGGATAGGTCCACTATGGGAGGTGGGGTAGGGAAAATCAAGTTCATAGTTTTCTTATCTGTCGCAGGCCTGTCTCCTTGGTATGCATCCCCTTTTTCAGCAGTTATACAAAGAACTAACTTTGATGGTAAAACATATTGAAATAATGCCTGGTTTTATTAGAGCTTCTGTTCAAAGAAGCAGCAAATTATACTGCGCTCATATAACACCCATTAAAATTCATGTTATGACTCATCAATCACAGAAAGTCTTAATAGTTAAAAATAACAAAAGTTGAAACTGAGAAAACTGAAAGAAAATTAGTTCTAGCCACTGAGGCTTTCCTCCAATATATTCTTTTTTATGTTGCCTGTGCACTTTTTTTCCAGTTTATCTCTCCCCCCCTCCCATTTTCTCCCCCATCCCTAAACAGTATGGCTTTTCAAGCACAATTTCCTTCTTAACATTATCTGTGGAAAGGCAAACATTTCTCTGTTGCTAAGCAACAACTATTTGTTTCTTTAATGAGAGACCACTTTAGCTGTGTTCCTTTTTGTTGTTGTTGTTTAAAAAGCCTCAGTTAATAAATAATTTATTTGAATTTGAAGCAGGCCTAGGCTTCTCTGTAGCATTATTTATTTATTTATTTATTACATTTATATACCGCCCCACAGCTGAAGCTCTCTGGGTGGTTTACAAAGGTTAAAAACAGTGAACATTAAAAACAAATATAAAAATTTAAAACCATCAAAAGCATAAAAACAACAATATCCATTTAAAACAACAATATCCATTTAAAATAACTATTCTAGGGTGAATTAAAAACTCAGCATATGTTGTTAACTGCCTGGGGGAAGAGAAAAATCTTGGCCTGGCACCGAAAATATAACAATGTTGGCGCCCTGCGAGCCTCGTCGGGAAGATCATTCCATAATTGGGGGGCCACCACTGAAAAGGGCCTCTCCCTTGTTGCCATCCTCTGAGCTTCCTTCGGAGTAGGCACTAGGAGGAGGATCTTAGATGTTGAGTGTAGTGTATGGGTAGGTTCATGTCAGAAGAGCCATCCCATTAGGTTTTCTGGTCCCGAGCCGTGTAAGGCTTTATATATTAAAACCAGCACCTTAAACTGGACTTGGAAACGTATAGGCAGCCAATGTAAGCGGGCCAGAGCTGGTCTTATATGCTCGAACTTTCTGGTTCCGGTTATCAATCTGGCCACTGCATTTTGCACAAGCTGCAGCTTCCGAACCATCTTCAAAGGCAGCCCTACATAGTGCACATTACAAAACCATCGTTTTAACTTCCAAACATTATGAGCAAAGAAAGCATTTCCAGAAATGTTAGCTGAATTGCAGACTTTTTCAAAGAGTTTGTCATAGTTCAGTTTTCAAATTTCTCCATCTGGAGTGGGATGATCCTAATTTGATGTGAACAATGTTACTCCAGGCATGAATATAGCCTGTAAATAGAAGACCTAACATTACTTTGAGTTATTTATACAGTAGAATACATGGATTAAATGGAGGCCTGATAGCTATCCGAATCACAACCCCAGGTGTAAAGAAGGATGAAACAGCAACTCTGAGCCACATGTGAAAAGTTTGGGCTTCTGCTCATATGGTGGTCTTCTTGATCTGCTCCCCTGTGAACTAAAGGGATCTGTGCAAGGACACATATTAATTCACATATCCAGGCCCTGCTGAAACTTCTGCAGGGCTCTTTCACCATAAGTGCAACATTAAACATTTGACTGATACTGTTATCTCTGACAGTCCTGATCATTTGTTAGAGGGGATTGATTCCAAGCACCGTTGCATTTCCTTCCATCCCAAACAGGAGATCAGGACTGCCAGAAATAAGAGTTCCAATCATGGCATCATGCCAAACTACATATTACATCAAATACACGTAGCCTGCAGCTCCCTGCGCATTTAAAAAAGCTTTCATGAAACTAACCCTGCAGACTTGCCAAGAGAAGTGTTCCCCAAGAAGATGCCCTGATAGAGAAAGTCTTCTTCCAGAATGTCATCAATCTGTCTTTTGACAAGTTGCCAGGAATCTCTAAATCTGGAAAGAGCTTCCTAGGGAAGGAAAGTTCTCTAAGGCCATAGCTAGACCTAAGGTTTATCCCAGGATTGTCCTGGGGTCAAACCTGTTCATCTAAGTGCCACACAGGGCATCCAGCGCTCAGGCAGGGATGAACCCGGGATGATCCTGGGATAAACTTTAGGTCTAGCTACAGCCTAAGATACTCTGGTCCCAGGCCACTTAAATCAGGAGTGCAAACCTTTTTTGGCTCTCAGGTCTGCACACAATGCTCGGTCAGAGGCTACAGTGATGAAAGAGGGACCTGTGAGGATCCCTGGGCAAGGGAGTGAAGGCTCCCCAGAGATCCTCATACAGATCACTGTTTTCTCACTGGAAAGTGGGATGTGTATCACTGCAAGCAATGTACAATAGGTGGGGAAAATGGTGGTGGTAGCAGGGGGATTTGGCAGTGCAACTTGTGGGTGCAGTTCAGACATTGCAGGCCACATGTTGCCCCAGGGACACAGGTTGTGCACCCCTGATTTAGAGCCTTCAGGGTTAACACCAACAGTTTTATTTAAATTGGAAACTAACTTCAGAAGTCTCCCAAATTAAAATGTACTTGTCCTGAAACAACAAGCCAACCAGAAGAGTTATCTTCAACTGAACAAAATGTATGAATAATCAGCTATTTAATTTTTCACATCTTATATTGTGGTCATTGTCCCAATGGAAGGCTTCTGTAATATAGTGATGCTGAATATAGCAATTCAGTAGGATGTTGGATCCTTAACTCTCAGAAATCCTCTCCCTGGATCATTCAGCCTCAAGGAAATAGCATTGATTTGTTGATTGATCTGCTTTGTAATTGTCTCACCATGTTTAATTCTATGGGGCTTAAGCTTCTTTATCCCTCTCTCAAATGTGCCCTGCGCGCTCAGGTGCAGTTTTTTTCTTCTTCTGTTAGTTGGTGTGACGTTGTCGTTGTTTTAAATTCTCATTTTCATACATTTATTTCACAGTAATGTAGTTTATCATGAATATTATTGAGCAGAACGGATATTCATTCTGCATCAGTATGTCTCACAATATCCTTCTAAACTAGGTCACCATACAATATAGTCACAAAAGGAAGTAAGCGCAATGTGCCGAGATATCACACATTAAATATTGGTGTGGCAGGTGCCACGTCCATGTGGTCATGTCCGTATAACATTTGCATCTATCTTGATCATAAAACTTACATTGGAAAGAAAAGTGGCAGCGTTAAGGTCCTGTTATTATCATTTGTTCCAGGCTGTATTTTATTTATTTATTTTGGCAAAGCACTCAGCTTTTGTCTGCCTTTTTATATGATCTCAAGCTGATGCACAAGAAACACCTGACACATGGAGGCCCAGTTTGGGGCTTTGGTGCCAGAGCAGTTTAAGGTGAGAACTACGGCACTCTTTATTTGCTCTAGCCATAGGCCATTACAAATGAGCAAAGAATAAAATATGCAGGGAGAAATCAGGAGTGCTAGTTAAAAATAGATAGCAAATATGCAATGCAAACTCCAGTCCAACAGAATTAATGAGAAAGGCCAGGGAGCTATGGCACTTTGCCTCGTGTACTTCATTGCACTTTTCTTCTGCCAAATCTCTTCTGCAATGGTTAAAAACAAACCAAAAACAGAGTTCAAGGACCGATGTGGGGTTCTTTGTGGACAGCATCTGAAAAAAGAAACTGTGGGGGTGGGAATCAAATGCATATCTGATTGACTACTTTGCAATGCAGTCAGATCCCAATTTTTCCACAGACTTTGTTTGGGCTTCTCTCATGGTTGACTCAAATCATCGCAAATTCACTCCAGAGTCCAATGATGTATTAAAGGCACGTCATAGCCAGCCTTGTGGAGAAGCACTTATCCAGCTGTTCCAATTTTTTTCATGGCCAGATAGATTTTCAGCACCTGTTGAGGTTCATTATTTTTATTTCCCAGTCAAAAAAACCGTGCACTGAAAATGAATCAGGCTACAAAGAGAGCAAACCACAGTAGCACAACCTTAACTTGCCACATGGTCAAGGTCAGTTTCAGGTTAGGAGGAAAGAAACCCCCTCGACATATGCTCTGCTGTGATGCTTTGCAAATTAGGTATTAAACAGAGGTGCCCAACTCTTTTTTTTAAAAAAAATTAATTTAACAACACATAATAAATCATATACATACATAACAATAACATTTCTTTTCATTTCTTAGCTATACATTCTACTACTTAAACTAACTCACATTAGTTTAAAACTCACCCTGGTTGTGCTTTTTATACTGTATTTTGTATTTGTGTTTTTAACCTGTTGGTTGTTTTATTATGGTTTTAATTTTTGTGAACCGCCCAGAGAGCTTCGGCTATTGGGTGGTATAAAAATGTAATAAATAAATAAATAAATAATAAGTCCCCCCCCCCTCGGGATCTTATTCTACTTTCCAAAAATGCATTGGGTCTTCTGGAGGTGCTCTTCTCCCTTTTGACAATACGTGTTCTAGGAACAATTTCCATATCTCTTCAAAATCATTGTTTTTTATTATTCCCCTTCTAAATCTAATATTACATGTTAATTTATCATTTATAGCAATATCCCATATTTCTTTATACCAATCTCCTATGTCATAATCTCCTTGAACCTTCCAATTTCTGGATATCATTAAACTTGCTGCTGTTAACAGGTTTGTTATTCATTCTTTTTCCATCTGGTTACATTTAAGATTTCCACACATTGATAACAATGCTACAAGGTGCCCAACTCTGTCAGCCCAAATTCCATTTTGGAGACACTCTTGAGGGCAACTCTCCATTGGTGGGCAGGCCAAAGGCAAAAGTGGGCAGGGCCAAACAGACAAGTTGTTATTGTTGTTATTAATTCAATTTATATCCCACCTATATACCAAATACTCTAGGTGGCATACAAAGTTAAAAACAATTTAAACAAGATAAAACAATTAATAAACTGATAAAACATAAAACAATATAACAGTCAGCAGCAAGATTCTAAAAAGGGAAGCTCTGCTGGAACTATAGAGTTTTTAATGCCTGCTAAAAGACATCCAAGGAAGTCAGCAGGGCATGTCAAATGGCAGGTCATTCCACAGCCTATAATCATTCACTGACTCACAAACCCGTATTTACGCCCATTCACACCTACACCCACACACCACACACCGTCAGGCCTGGGATCTGCAGGCATCATAGGCAAGCAGCCGAAGAGGATTAGAAGGGCCCATGCCTGCCACACATGCCACCATCCTCTTCCTCCTCCTCCCTTGCTCATCTGGACAGCCCAGCTGACGAAAGAAGCCATTGTGGTTGAGCCCATTCCAAAAGACTTGTTTCCTTACCTACATTCTGAAACGCAGCAATCTAAACCAACCAGACACTGTCTTTGGGAGGGACTCGGCCAGTGAGAGCGAAAGAGTGAATTAAAGGCCACCTTGTTTCCCCAAAGGCAGCGTCTGATTCGTTCAGATCACTGCTAGCCGAAAAATAAGTAAAAAAAGACCCAGCAACGTTTAAAAATGTGCATGGGACCAAGCTCAGCTGGCTGGATGCTACAGTGCTTTGCCAGCATCATTGATTGTGTGAGGAGTCAGAGGACGAATTGGCACTCACTCATCCCAAATACCATGTAATAAAAATAGGAGGGAGGGAGGCTTTGTTGGTGGTGGCAGTGGCAAACAAGTAGGCATGTGGGGGGCTTTCACTCCTGAACAGGCAGGTGATTGGGGGGCTTTGGATGTGGGGGAGGGTGGCTGGCAGGTGAATAGGCAAGTGGGTAGGGGAGCTTTGGCAGGCAAGTGGGCAGGCAAACAGGTGGGGAGACTTGGGATAGCAAGCAGGCAGGTAGGAGGACTTTGGAACGCAAATGGGTGGGTGGAAGGGGGTTGTGGGTCCAATTTTGGTGGGGCTGTGAATCCTTTCCAGGTTTCAGTCAGAGCCAGTCAGGACTCCAAAGGAGCTCTCCAAGGTGCTGAACCTATTTTGGAGATAGAGTCAAGTGCTGCAATTGAAACTGAAACCAAATCCAGGAGACCGAACTGAGGAAAACATGCCAAATTCTGCCACCCCCAAACAGATTTCAGTAAAAGCATATTATTCATGAAGGGCATAGGAAGCTGCCTTATACTGAGTCAGACCATGAGTCTTCCTAGCCCAGTATTGTCAACTGGCAGTGGTTCTCCAGGGTTTCAGGCTGGATTCTTTCCTAGCCCTACCTGGAGATGCCAGAGACTGAAACTGGAACGTTCTGCTGAGTTATAGCCCTTCTGGTTACAGTTAAAGCTCCATCACATTGGGGGTTAAAATGCTCCCTACCTTTGCTTCTCCGCCCACGTTTTCACTCCTCAGTTACTTCCTCTTTTCAAAAGAGGAAGTACCCAATGAGTACGAGGCCCATTGAGTCCAATGTTCTAATGGCACTGCTTCTCCTGCACACAGCAGGAGAGAGCAGCAATTCCGAGTTTAAAAAAACATCAGATTAATGAGAGGGTTTTTTTGTCACTCAATTAAGGCCAGAAGGGCAGAAGGCAGACAACGTCATGTGATGGACCTGAGCAAACTCCGTGAGTACCCAGGAACGAGCATGCAATAAAATGCTCATCGGATGGAGCTTTTAGTTACGTGATTCTTCCCCCCAGACTTTTTAAAATGCAAAGCAGCATTAGCAAAAGGTGGGGTAAAATTGCTCTCCTAAGGTGCTTTTCTTCCTGTAGGGGAAAAGCTACAGAAACCCTGTATCACTCTCCCCCACCCCATGGGTGGAAATATACTGGTGGAGGCAATATGCAGGCAGGGATTAGATAAACAGCCTCAAAGCCATCAGAGTTGCTTTGCACTTAAAAAGAAAAAAATCAGTCTAGAAAAAGATTAATCAAACTAAAGGCAACATGTACTTTGGTGCTGATAAACAGGGCTAAATCCCATTGAAATCATAGAAATTTTGGGTTGGTTTGCTCATGCATACTCATTGTTGTATATGCAACAACACTTAATAAATGTATAAATTGAGTCCATTAAAAAGCATCACATTTCAGTTTATGTGATAGCTGTATTTGTGTGATATTGATCTGTGATAGCTCATTCATAAATGTAAGTCACACGTCAACCAACCCTAAATTGCAATGAAGATTTGCTGGCCTCTACTCACTATGTTTACACAAAACTAATAGCACTCATGAAGCCAAGGAAAAATAGATAATTCTCACTGAATTTATTGTGGGCAAACACAACAGGACCTCTGTAGATCCATGAGTTCCACAGATGTAAAAATAAACAGTGATCTATATTTTTATTTTTGTATGTCTAACCTCAATGGATGCTGATTTGTGTGTGCATAACATTATTATATGTGATTCTCCCCCCCCTTCGCTGTAGAGTAAATTTTCATTCTAATGAGATTTAGAAATTTACAGCAGACAGTAATTAACTTTATTGTGTAACCTTCTTCTATAAGTAGCATCTATTATTGCCTACGATAACATTTATTCGATGGAAAAGCTAACAGCTGTGACCTAATTGCTCTTAGACGCATTGACTTTCCAAGAATATGTTTTTTCTATTTATAACCAAAGTTGAATTTGGGGTGGGGGTGGGGGGTAGTCAAATGAAAAAAGTACAAGCTAGAATCCAGTTTAACACAGCATCCTTCTTCTTTTAACGTATGAAGAAAGACCATAACTCAGTGGTAGAGCATATACCAGTGGTATATGAAGAAAGACCATAACTCAGTGGTAGAGCATATACTTTTCATGGGAAAGCTCTCAGGTTTAATCCCCAGCATGTTAGGGCTGGGAAAAGATCTCTGTCTGCAACTCTGCAGAGCTGTTGCCAGTTTAACACAGATGGGCCTGTGTCAGACTTGACAGTTTCCAATCTCTATTCTTTCTAATTTTTCTACGAAGCTGGAATGTATGATTTACAGTCATTTTGTCCTCCACTTGCTTCAGTACTTTATGTTTTGGTTCTGGATTTCCATATTGATACCTGGATCTTTGCTAGGAGAGTAATTCACAAATGGTTCACTGGAGTATACTAGTGTGACTTGAAAGAATTGCGGCTGCACCATGAGAGGTAAATTAATCGAATAATTGAAGGCTCCTGTGTGAATCTGGGTGTACCTTTTGCCAGTCCGACTCCTATGAGGGTACATGATTCTGCTGTGATTAAATGATGCAATTGCAACTGATGTACAATTGCACCAGCAGAATTTCTAAACTTCTGATAAGGTCACCTGTTATATATGACTAAGAGATACTGCCTATTTTCCAGCCTTTTTGTATGCTAGTGTGCTTCCAATTTTAATTCCAAAAAAGGGGGTGTTTCAGCTATCAAAACTTCAAGGAAATCTGTGCTAGATAAACATTGGGTTACATGGATCATGTCTTATGCTTGATTCAGTGACCATTTTCAGATGATGGATGATCACATGCAAATTGATTTTTTTTAAAAAAAAATCCTTGATATATTGTGAAGTATATGTATGACAGTTGCCCCAAATAGGAGGGAGCCGCAAGGATCCTGTGTGGCCGATCATTTTTGCTGTTTACCACAAGACCACTGCCTGACACTGTGGAATGTTTCTGCCAGTCAGAGTTAGACCAGAGTAGGTAACCTTTCTGGATCTATGGGAACATTTGGCAATTCAAGGAACTGCCCTGGGCACCACCACAAAATGGCTGCCATGAGAGGCATGGCTAGTCATTAAGGACAAATAACCTGCCCCAAAGACTGAGTACAAGGCAGAGGTTGGGTCTGTTGAGCAACTGCTTTGAATCCACAGCTGGTGATAAAATATGTTCATCTTTTTAAATAAATAAATAAATAAAATTGGGTGGGGTGGGGCACTTGGTGGCACTAGGAAAGATGTCCAAGGGTGCAATGGTGCCCACTGGCACCATGTTGCCTACCAAAGGAATAGACAATACAGTGCTAAAAGGTCAAATAGTTTGTTTGGTAGAAAGCAGATTCTTATGTTCTAACACCAAAGCCTTACTCTAGGCAGTATAAGTCCCTTCTGGTATTATGTTTGTCATGGACCAGTGATGCCCTGTTCCATAAGTGAATGGAAACATGGACAAAAGTGTGTACCTGCACTCCTTTCTGCTCTTCTCTTTCTGTGGCCTCTTCTGCTGCCATTAGGTGGAAATCTTTATGTGTCTGGTTGCCTCAACCAAATGAGCCTCAAAACTCTCTATGGCCTTAGCTAGACCTAAGGATTATCACAGGATCGTCCCGAGGTCATCCCTGTCCATGTAAATGACACACAGGATATCCCGGGACCAGGCAGGGATGATCCTGGGACGATCCCGGGATAAACCTTAGGTCTAGCTAAGGCCTATGTCTCACACATCTACTTTAGGTAGTATGGAATGGCTATGAGATGTGGGATGGGTAACTAAAAATGGGGGGGTTAAATTTCAAATAACAAAGTTTACATTTTATTGGAATATGTTAGTAGGAAATAGAACAATTGGGATAAATGCATCCAGCTAACCCAACTAGATGGCATCCCTATTTTATCCAGGTTCTTTATCCAAGAAATATCATCCTGTCATTGGTGCAGCCAGCTCTGTCAATTAGCTCTCCCATTCCAGCAGCTCTGAGTCTTTCTTTCCTCTAGGACTCTGGCCTTCTTCCCCCCCTCCTCTCTACCTCCTTGTTTTTAGCTTTTATCCTCTAAAATTAGTTTCCCTCTCCCCAACTCCAGCCAATCAGGAGGGTGGTTTCTTCTTATTCATTTCTGCTAACTAAAGTTTCTGTTTCTTCATTTTCTCTCTCTTCCCCAACTTTCTATTGAACTTTACAACAAGGATCCCCTGTTTCCTGAGCAGAACTTCCTGGCCTTATAGAGCTCATCTACACCAAGCAGGATATTCCACTACGAAAGCAGTATATAATAGGCAGGAGCCACACTACTGCTTTAGAGCGGTATTGAAGTACGTTGACAACTGTTGGGGCCCATTGACACATACCATATACCGCTTTCATAGTGTAATATCCTGCTTGGTGTAGATGTGTCAAGGCCCCCAATAGTTGTCCATGCACTTCAGTACCACTATAAAGCAGTAGTGTAGATCCTGCAGTGCACTAGACGAGCCCTAACTCACTCTCTCTCTGTCTCTGTCTCTGTCTCTGTCTCTCTCTCTCTCTCTCTCACACACACACACACGATTTAATCCCATAATATCCTATGAACAAACTAAATGAGAAAAATGTTCAACACTTCTGTTCCTTCCCAATCTTAAAACAGCACCCCAGGGGCTGACAAGCACACTTTTTGTGGGTAGGATTCCAGGAAAGAATGAAGCAGCTGAAGAAGACATCAAGACCGGCTTCAGCTAGACTTTTTCGTTCATCCACTGGGCTTCCTAACATCAATTGCCCTGTAGGAACGATCCAGGAGAACGAGGAAAACAAGTGAAAATAATACCAGGCACCTGCTCCTGTTCCAGATGGACTCTCCTCCCCAACATCACAGGGCCATCAACCACCAGCTGCCATGCAGGAAGGATCCTGATGACTTTTTATGTATTCTTCATTGTGATTTTGATTAATATTTTAATATATGTGCTGCTACTTGGAAGGATTTGCATCCTAAAAGGTAGAATATAAATAATTGCAATTGTAATCCAATGATGCTAATAAAACCAGTGTAGTGACTTCAAACCCTGTGACAGCCATGTTATTCTCATATTTTCCCTTTAAAAACATTTTAACAGCCAGTCCTAAACAATTTTCTTTAGACTTATATCCCACTTCTGTGCTGCACTGCTCCTTCACCCTGCCACTTCCGCAATTCACTTCCCAAGATGGGAAATGCAAATATAGGCCCACCTCTCAGCCAGGACCATGATCAAACTTAAAATGTCTCTAGCATAATACCTTTATTACTTATTTATATAAGCCATTCCTACGCTGGGCTTCCATTAAAAAAAACACCACCCAATCCATAAGGCACCTCACAAATAAAATGCACTTCACAAGACCACCACATAAATAACACAAGTGAGACTGAAAGCTGTCCTTAGCATTACTTGTGAAAACATAAATAGGGATGAGAGAACCAGAGATGCTTGAGCTTGCTGGAATCCTCTGAACTTTACTTCAAAGCTTTGTTCGGTTCACTCCCATTAGCATTTGCAACCTGTTTTGGGGTTCATTTGAACGGGAAAGTGTAGGCATCTTTCAAAAGAGGTGCGTTTGGAGAAAATAGTGCATTTTTCAAGTGCACATTTTGCAAAGGTGAACACAAGTTCAAGAATGTGGGAACATTTGGGGGGGGGAACATGCTCTCCTGTTCATGTTCACAGCTGTGAATGGGGCATTATTGAGTGAATTGTGAACTGAAATAAAATTATTGTACGTCCCTAGTCTTAGAGCAGGATAGGGCAAACTGTGCCCTAGAGCCATATGCAGCCTTTATCCTACTTTCAGAAGTATTTGGTTGAGGCCCCTGGCAAGGGCAAGATCTCCTTCCATAGCCAGCAGCCTATTGGGCAGTTAGGAAAAGGAGGAGAAAATAGAGGTGGAATAAAGAGATAAAAAGATTGGGGCGGCTAGCAATGTGCAAATCAGCAGGACCTGAGCTTCCCAAAGATCTCTCAAAGCTCATTTTGACTCATCTCTGGCAATTTGCATGCTCTGTTTACTTCTTTTCTCTCAAAAATCTGCATTTTTCTGCATATTTTTTCCAAATGTACTCATCAATTGTGCCCTTCTTTGAAATGTACACATTCTTCTGATTAAAGTGACCCTGCTCATTTTTGGTTCTGGCTATGCTCATCCCTGGCTTCACCCTGGACTTTCAGATCGGGGAAATCATGTTTCATTACCATGGCTCTGCTTCCTGCTTCTCTTCCACATTTGAAATGAGCTGAAATTACACAGGGAAGAGAACAGCGACTATGTGGCTTATACAGTTCAATGCAGTTTAATGGGACACCTCCCTCTAGTGGGCATTTTGTAACACAACTTCACCTGCACATGGCAGGAAATTCTGATGAATCCCAACGTATCTCAGAAGAGTTGGGTTTTCTGAGGATTATATTTTAGTGCTAAAACTGGGAAATGGAGTGGGAATTGTGCAGGAGGCTCACGGCATCGTCAAAATGACCCGTGAAAATCTGTCAGCATGCAACCTACAACATATTCCCCTCTCTTTCAGGAATGCAGCCTTTGACAGAAAAAAATATATATCTCCCATCCCATCAAATAAATTTATTTGTTTCACACACACACACACACACCAATTTGGAGAGGTTTGGCATGTCAAGCTCTGTGTTTAACAGCCTTATTCTTGAAAATATACTGATTCCTAACATTTCAATGATTCCAAAAGATAATATGCTTCTGCTTAACACTGTCTCGTATTAATAACATCTAATTAACTTTCATTTGAAGCTTTTCAGCTGGATTACATGATCTTTGTGTAAATTTCTTCCCCATAAAAATGTGAGCCGTGAGCTAATCTTTCTCTTTCCATTCGAAGTAATAAACATGTTTGCTGAAATGGGCCACCAATTTTTATAATACCCTGGAAGCATCACTGGTCTATTTTTAAAGCATGTTAATAGCAGGTTTACTGGAATGGTCTCTGGTAGGCTTTCATTTTCATCTGGAGCTTGGAGATGATGTGCTGGCATAAGCGATAACAGATGTAAAGGATTTGATAAGTATTAGGATAGTGAACATTTTATCACTTTCTAAATCCAAGTTTCTTGATGAAGCAAATAATTAAATGTCCTTATTCCACCAATGAAAACATGTGCAAACACGTAGCTGTTTTCCTCAATTGCAACCCAAAAATAAATTAATAAATAAAAATAAATAAATAGAGAAAGCCATGTTTTCCTGTCTGTATATTAAGATGAGGACATGGAAATATTTGCAGTTTTGCCATGCCTATTAACAGAACAAACAGAGGCAGTTCTGGCATATGACTCAGACAGCAGCAGCAGCAGCAACAAACCTTCGCATACATGAGATGAATCTGGGCCTTAGAATTGTCTGTACCCATCACTGCATGAATAATGCCATGTTGAATGTTGGTGTATACAAATTTCTTAGAGCTTTACGCTTTTCTTCCAGCCTTTTGGGAGGGTGAATGTGTTGGGCAAATCATGTGTGTTTGTACATGTTAATGCTTGGCACACACATGTCACTTGTACAGTTCTAGGTAGAACTGTGCACAAGGGGCAAGCTATTTGTGGGTAGTGAAATTGAGGGGGGATTTCACTGAATTTCTCCAGGGGAAAAAGAAATTCTCCAGCAATTTCGCACAGGTAGGCATCAACATTGGCAAGGATTATAGAACAATTCCCCTCCCTTAAGTTCCCTCCCACTTTTTTTTTTTTTTTTTTTGCACTGCCACTGCAAAACACCCTTTTCTAAGCCCTTCCAAACATTACATTTCTCACGGGTGATTGTGGATGCTCAGGGTGACTGTGGATAATACAGGTGCTGGCTGCACTGCTCCTTCCCTGAAAGCCCTGGAGCAGGAGCAGGTACAGGGGAGGGCAACCTTGCATCCAGCTCCAGGGAAAGGGTGAAGCCAATGCTGTGCCAAAATCTCCCCCAATTTCCCAGAGGTGGAGGCTGGATGAGGCCTAGGTGTCGTGAGTGCCTTCTGGTGGCGGGTGCGGGTGCTCCCTTTCGCTGAGGAGGGACTCCATATACTTCCGCATCTTCACAGTTTTCTTCCCCCAGGAAGAGGCTTCCACATTTCTGCCTATTTTCAAGGCATTTTATAATTTATTTTGAACCTGTGTAGGTGGCGGTTTTATCTTACCTAATCACTACGAGGTGACTGAGGACATTGTCTGTACTTTTCTTTCTGGGGTCAATGTCTGAACTGGCCTCTGGTTCGTAGATATCAGTCCTTTCTTTAATAGTAGAGTAATACTTGAATAGCCAACAAAGGTATAACTGTCTGAGAATGCCATCTTCTTGAGCTGCAATCTTTGGGTGTGTGCTGGGGTGTATGGTGTAGATTTCTTAGAAAGGAATGCCGTGGTTGATATTAAATGTTAACTTATGTAAAACATTATGCAAGGATAGGCTATCCTGCTCTGGGTTTGCCTGCTTTCCCTTGTGTCAAGGGGTTTAAAAGACGTATGCATGAGAGGAGACTAGAACAACTTGAACTTTTTAAAAAACGAGAATAACCCTCACAGTGAGAAGGGTTGATGGAAATGACTGAACAAGTACAGAAAATCCACTACTTCAAAGTTCAGGCAAATGTCATAATGGTGGGAGAGCTATCAGGGAATGATTTTGCCATTCAGAAACAACACTGCATCTGACAGCAGGAGTTACTTTCTATGTGTTTAGAATATCATGTTGATGCTGTGAAGGTCTTGACAAATAGGATTGTCATCTGTCACCTTTTCTTCTCTCTGATGAAGTAATCTTTATGGCGAGTCCACAAGCTGATTTTCAGACTTGGTCCACATAGATATTCTATACAAATGCTGGGGCACAGCAAGAGGCTGTTGTGTGTGGAGAATCTTCACATATAGGAAGCATTGTGTGAATTATGGGCATGTTTAGTATCCTGATCTCTGCAGCATCATATTCTGGCTTATTTCAGGTGAACAAACTGCAGACATAGGCAAGCGCCAGTTTGCATGCCCGTTCTGATTCATTGTAATGGGTGCACTTGGCCTGCAATTGGGTGGCGACATCCAAAAGTGCAAAGCTCCTGCACTGAATAGTTGTGTAGAAATGTCATTAACTTTAGCTGGCATGACAGCCTCTACCTGCTGACATGCCCTTGTCTATACAACTGTTAAAGGTGCCGGGGCCTGCTCTTTTTTACGTCCGGCCACCCTCGCAAAAGCCACAAAGAATATCTACATTTTCTGCCATGTGAACTGAGCCTACCCAGGGTGACATTGAGCAAACACAATGACAAGAAAACTGCACATAAGCACATGTGTCCTTTTCAAATCACCTGAAGAAAATCTCTGTTCACTGTGGGATAGAGCAACCCTATTTATAAGACATATTCCAGGTATAAGTAGAGACATGGAAAATGGTAGTTGTGAAGGAACACCTTGGGCTTGCTGAGAACTCTTAGTTTCCACTTGTACTTTTTCCAGCCAGAGACTCAAGAGAGTTTACCGTAGTCACCCAGTGCTTTCATCTGGCATAGGAAAGTATGAGAATTTTATTTCAGTTTGTAAATCATCTGAATTTGCCCTGTTCGCAACCCCAAATGCAAATGGCAGCACACTTTTTTTTTGGGGGGGGGATGTCATCACATTCTCAAACTTGCAGTCAAGTTGAAAAAAACTTTTTCTAAAAAAGAAAAGAAATGTACACTTTGAAAAGCACAAAATCCACATTTTCATGCTTTAGTCAATGGGGGAAAGTGTCCACTTCTGAAAAACGCTCACTTCTCCCTTTTTGAAACGCACACTTTTCATATCAAAATGAACAACAACAACAACAACCCCCCCCCCCCCAAAAAAAAAATGTTGCAAACTAAAATGAGAGTGAGCCAAATCAAGTTTGGAGAAGTTTGGTGAACTTGAACTTCCCCGGTTCTCCCATCCCACCTGATGGGAAATTCCAACTCCTTAGTGGCTCATTTGTTTCTAACAACATTCAAAAAGGAGTCCTCTCTGTGCTTGCCCCACCACCACCATTTTCTATCTTAGTGCCTCACTGTACATCCAGCTGTCCTTTCCCCTTCTCCCACTTTAGTCTTGAGAATGTTCCTGCCTAACATGGTGGCCGCACCATCCAGCTCCATTTGGCTTCAGTTGCAGCTGAAGTGAGCTGCACCACATCTTTCCAGAGAATCACCCAGAGACTCCCAGCCAGCTTTCCCCACTCACCTTCCCTATATAGTATTACAAACCTATTGGTCTGTAAGAGTGAGTTAGGTATTTATATCAGTTACAGTCGAACCTTTGCAGAAAAAAATAAAAGAAATAATAGCTCTGCCACAGAGAATGGATATCAAACTGAAATTGAGCAAAATTCCACCCGTGGCCAACGCTGGCTATTTTTACTTGGAACAATGGGTGTCATTATTGCCAGGCAGATGATGTATCATAGCAACAGTTCTATAACTTCTATAACAGGTAGTATGTTGATGGCAGTAGAGTTTGTTCTGTTTTAATAAGAAACTGTACTTGAATGCCAGTCATGTTTAAATGGTTTAGAATGTTCTTGTTTTTACTGTTTTCAAGTTTTATTGTTTTCAAATGTCGTTCACTGCCTTGGGGGCATTTTAGCAGAGAAGGCAATATATAAATGATAATAGATGTTAATGATGAATGGGGAGAGATTTTGCCACTGGTGTAATGAAGCCATGTCTCAGAGGGACACAGCCCTGATTTTTTATTATTATTATTATTATTATTATTATTATTATTATTATTATTATTATTATTATTATTATTGACACTGACATCATCTGCCACCCCCCTCAGATATCCTTATTCCCTCTGAACTTAGCTGAAATTCTCACTGTAGCTGTTGGGGATGGAGAGATGAATTTTCTAACAATATATTGTTCCCAGCTGTCAAAATTTTGGGGTGGCTTGGTCTTGAATGGGCAAGTAAGACTAGGGGTGGGCTAACTCCCTTGTGCGCACCTCGGCAGACTCTTGCCCTGTCACCATCACCATCTGCCCCTACGTGCAAGTGTCTTCTCAGGCTTGGCTTGCTCCAGCAAGTGCTTAGCAGCCACTCACCCTTCATGGTGAAATTGCATACTTCCCCCCTGCATTAATGGTGGCCATAAAGGCCTCCTATACTCAAGGGTGATGGTGCAATTGCTCTCATGCCTTTACCTTTGCATAAATGGGGCATTTACTGTATGACCACCATTGACACAGCCAGGGGGGAAATTTGGAATTTGCGGAGGAGGCTCCAGAAATTGCACAATTCCCCGCATTGCATCAACGGCAGCCATTGACACATGGGGGTATGTGCACAATTTTGAAGCAAAGGGGTGGTCAGCGGCTGAGTATTCTGCAGGCCTCATGGGCACTTGAGCTGGGTCCGCACTCACTCCAGGAGCACTCGACTGGGTCTGGTGGGGTGGACATGGGGGTGTCTGCTGGAATCCCAGACCCAGTCAGGCACTCAAGACAACCCTAAATAAGACCCATTAGCTTTAGAAAGGACATGATCTCGATAGAGATAAAAAGTGCTAAAACTGGTTTGTTGATTCATATCTCACAACACAGCTTGCCTATGTTATGGGACTCTCCTTGAGGACATGGCTATGTGTGCTGTCATGATGAGTCCCTGCACTACAAAATGTACCATCACACTTCTGAGAATAACATGCCTGTAGAGAAATCTTCTGCATCCGTACTAGGAAAAATGTCCTACTCTGTTCAGTGGGTCTTACTCCCTACTACATGGGTCTGGAATTGCAACCTCACTTCTAAGTAAACAAGCATGCAACTGCACTGTATATAAATAATAGAGAAAGAACAAATGTAGCTGAAATAACTAAATATATTACATTGATAGCGAAAAGCACAGAAAGCAAGGTGAAAGAGATTAAGAATGACAAACTACTTTGTGATAAATAGATTCATATTTGAAATTCTCTAACCAGAGGTGCTTTAATTAAAGAGTCACTAATTCTCCACCAATGCCAGGTGCATGCATCTAATTGCATCTGTCAGAACAAAAGTAAATGATATTCTTCGGAGATATCTTTTCAAGTGGAAAAAAAAATCTATTCCATCTGCCTCAACTGCATTTGTGTATTCTCAGAAGCTAGTAATGTATCATAAACGTCACAGGGTAGATTGTGTCACTCGCCAAAACACTTCCCCTGAAGAATCTAGTGTGTAGAGGAAAGAAACTAACTGGATTTGTGTAACAATAGCCTCATGCTATCAAAGTTGTAATGGATTTTCATAAAATAATGTATAATTTCTCTGCAAGCAAAAATAAATCTATACTCCAAAAGGAGAAACAACACCAGGAATCTATATCTAGATATAGATATGCCCAACATTACGTCACAGTCTAATGTGACCCATAGGCAGAATCCAGGATAGGGCTGTACAAAACAAAGGGTAGTGGTACTAAACTAGGAGCTGATGGGATTCTCAGCGGCTTAGGTCACCAGAAGTAGGAGTACATTTACTCCACACCAAAAATCCAAGGGTCTGCCAAAGCTCCGATTTTTCGGTGTGGTTAGGGGACGTTTTAAAAACGATCAGATACCCACAGTGCAGAATGAAGGTCGGAGCTGCATCCCAGTTTTGGATAACCGCTTCATTATAGGCTATAGCAATTAACCAAAATGCTTACACAACAATTTTGCCCCATTAGAGCAAATGGTCAGGGAACGCAGCAGATTTCTATTTTTATTAGGGGTGTGCACGGACCCCCCGCTCCGCTTCACTTGCAGATCCGCCATTTTTCGGATCGGGCCGCTCCGCCCGGAGCTCCGGATCCGGATCCGGAGCTCCGTTTCCCCCCCCCCCCCATAGGCTTGCATTGAAAGCTAAAAAATTATACAACTTTTTTTCTGTTCAAGTTAGACACCTCATGTTTGGCACCATGACACCTCATGGGGATATACACACGCACGCCAAGTTTCAAAGCAATCCCATCATCCCCTGATTTTTGGCGAATTTTTGAAAATCGGGCACCCCACACACAACATACCTGCGAGGTGGGCAGGGGAGGAGGGAGGGAAGGCAGGCAGGCATGCAGCTGGCATTTCTGGGGGCATAAGGAAGTGAGCCAAGGATAAGCCAGTAATGCATATAAAATGGAATAAATCAATCAATAAACAAAGGAGGGGTGGAATTAAAAGAAGCAGTGTTGCTCAATAAACAGCAAGAAGAATTTTTTTTAAAAAGGCTATATCTGTCTTTTACCAGCAATAGGGGGACGTGCCCGGGGGAGGGGGAAGTAGCTGCCAGTTCAAGACACTGACAGCCACCAACAGCTCTGAGAAGAAGTAAAACGCTCACTTCAACTCATAACAGGCATTGCTCTACGACTGAAAAGTGACCATTCACTTCAACTCATGATAGGCATTGCTCCACCGTTTTACTCTCTTTGGAAGGCTCTAATGGCCTTCCAGTGCAGGAGAGAGTGGGGGCACGTCCACGATGAGATGCCCTAGGGGAGCTCATCCCCTTGCACCACATCGATTCAGTTGTTCACCAAGGTTAGGGTGGGGAGCAGTGCTGTGTTTCTATCTCTTATTCTTGGCTTAGTATATGATTTCAGGTTGTGTTTGTGCATTTGGTGGGGCTACTGTTTTAAAAAACACGGGGAAAAGCCCGTTCAGATGAAGAAAGAGAAGTTTCCCAGAATCCCAAGTTACCTGTTTTGCCTATGCCCTCCTCCAACTTTGGGATCATCATGACCGGGAGCTGACTCTGCCCCTCAGCCCTTTGAAAAAGATATTTTTCCCGCCGATTTTTAAAAAACTTCTAGCCCGCGACCCGTACGATGCAGAAAGTTGAGAGTGGTCTCAAAATGACCCCCATCCACGACTCTCTGTGCACAAGAATTTTCAGAATGATAGCTTAAAACCCCCCCCAGTTATCCCCGATTCTTTCCCTCAATGCAATCCTATGGGCGAAAAGCCGAAAACGCAGTTTGAGCCGCGCGGTTGACCCGATTTTCACAAAAATATAGCCCGCGACCCAGACAACGCAGAGAGGTGAGAGTGGTCTCAAAATGACCCCCATCCACGACTCTCTGTGCACAAGAATTTTCAGAACGATAGCTTAAACCCCCCCCCCAGTTATCCCCGATTCTTTCCCTCAATGCAATCCTATGGGCGAAAAGCCGAAAACGCCGTTTGAGCCGCGCGGTTGACCCGATTTTCACAAAAATATAGCCCGCGACCCAGACAACGCAGAGAGGTGAGAGTGGTCTCAAAATGACCCCCATCCACGACTCTCTGTGCACAAGAATTTTCAGAACGATAGCTTAAACCCCCCCCCCAGTTATCCCCGATTCTTTCCCTCAATGCAATCCTATGGGCGAAAAGCCGAAAACGCCGTTTGAGCCGCGCGGTTGACCCGATTTTCACAAAAATATAGCACGCGACCCAGACAACGCAGAGAGGTGAGAGTGGTCTCAAAATGACCCCCATCCACGACTCTCTGTGCACAAGAATTTTCAGAATGATAGCTTCAAAAACAACGTAGTTATGCGCGATTATTTGCCGCAATGCAATCCTATGGCGAAATGTTTTCAAGATGGCGACCGGAGCGCTCCGCCTGAACTCGGAGCTCCGAAAAATGGGCGCTTCTCTTCGCCTTGCTTCTAGGGGGTCCGCGGTCCGCTCCTACTCCGCCTCTGGGTAAGGCGGAGCAGGCCAATCCGCTACTGCTTCTACGCTCCTAATCGGAGCGGAGCACATCCCTAATTTTTATAAACTGGAGATGCACAACTGTGCATCAGCAGTAAAGGATAAAAGCTCCTGCACAGTTTTGGTTGTGTGTGTGTTCATGAGAGGGGGGCTGGTTTGAGGGGGAATTTTTTTTAAAAAAAAATTCCCTAAAAATTAAACGATGAAGGGATCTGTTTCAAACGTGGCATGCCTAAAGCCCTACTTAAGTGCTATCATGCCACCAAGTTTCATCACTTTATCTTTAAAAATGAGAGACCTTATAAGCACTTCAGTTAATTGCCATATCCTAAAATGAAGCAGTTATCTGAAAATGATATGGAGCTCCATCAGATAATCGGACGGAGAAGAGCAAGGGGAGCTGCTCTAAAATCAGAGTGGAGAACATAGTCAGAGCCACTCTGCAGGACCCTTATTAGACATCATGCTCTAGTGCATCTCTTTACTTTGTGCCATAGAAGTTGATAGTTTACATTCATGCCTATGGAGAACAGCAGAGCGCTGCTGTTGGAGCAAGGGCAAAGCTAGCCTTCCATCTCCATAATTCGATGGCCTGGCTGAGAGGGATCCCACACAGAGGACCAGTACGTGTCCTAGGAAAGACCATATAGAGATGTACTATATCCCTAGCGGTCTCTTTGCAATATACAAACTCTTTCTTTACACTGACTCCCAGATTTTACTGAATTCAGACCACTATAATCCACAACCACTGGTCATGTTGATTGGGACTGATGGGAGTTGGAGTCCTAACCACATCTGGAATGCCGCATGTTCCTGCCCTTGCTCTACACACATGCAAACAACATCTATCAGAATGAGAGGCATTTTGCTAATACACAAATAAAGGGAAGTTGTTTGTGAATTTTAAAATAGATGCTAATTCTGTAATGTGAACTGACTATTATCTATATGGGGAAAATCCATGATCTAACTAAGACATTTGAGGGGCAGGTGTACTCTAGAGGCTTCTGAGAAGGAGCTGCATGTCTGCAGTTTGAATCTCACCTCTGCCATGAATGACGCCTCAATCACCACTGAAATACAACTTGGGTATTAAGAAAATACAGTTCAAGCCCATACTGTCAAGAAATACTTTTGTAAGCCGCTGTGAGAGCCTTTTTTGGCTGAATGGCGGCATAAAAATCCTTAAATAAATAATAAATAAATAAAATAAATAAATAATATTTGCTTTTGCTTTATCTCCCTCTATTGTCTCACACAACTCGAATTCAAAATGAGGTTATAAACCCATTGGAACAAATATAATAATAATAATAATAATAATAATAATAATAATAATAACGTTGAACATCAGAATGAATGAGCAATCTAAAGAGAGGGATCATAATCACCATCATCATTACATGCACAAGGAAACCACAAGGAAATTTGCCATTACTGTACAGCCCTAAACAGCCAATGAGTGAAGTTACTCATAAATAGCAGTGCCATGTATGAGCATCCATTAAAACTGTGCTGGTGATAAGCAGTCAGAATTCTTGGCACCCCTTAGCATGCCTGCTTTCTCCTTTCTATTGTGACATATGTATACCTGTGACACATTGATTGAATGATTAGCATTTAAATGGTACAGAGACTCTGCAGCTGAAATCATCCTCCCTCTGGGTTGAAATTTGCGTAGTTTTTTTTTTTTTTAAGTTAGCTCTAAAGTATTCATTCATATCACTAGCACTTGAAACAATTAATAATGATAATGATGATAGTCTTCTATTGAAAACTGAATTGTTTCTTAATTAACATGAATGGGCTATTAAGGCATTGATTTAACAGATAAAGTAACTTAAGCATAGAGATTGCCATGCTTATGAAATATTAATTAATATTAGATGAGTTAATTGAGGCTATATAGCGGTCTTGTCAAAATGTCAACTCAAAGTCAAGCAAGTTGTAAGATTATTGGTTTGCATATTTTACGGCATAACGTAATGGCACCACAATTTCCATCCTGGTCCACAGTTCTGCAGGCATTCTGAAGTACTCATTTGCTTCACGCAAGGGCATTGTGTGCAGAATAAGGATGGATAGATAGATAGATAGATAGATAGATAGATAGATAGATAGATCTAGATAGATCAACAGACCAAGGGTGGGCAGAGGGGAAGACGGAACTATATACACATGATAGATCATTTGCAAAGATTATTAAAACAAACAAAAAACTCTTGGATTTTAATTTTTAGAAGTTAATCTGAGATATTTGGCCCACAGGCTGCTATTACTCTTCACATACTGAGGGAGCAGTCACAGGGCCTATCACCATGCACATACGCAGGGGTGGGCAAATCGTAGCCCTCCCATGATCCCTCACTATTGGTTATGCTGGTGAGGGCTGTTGGCCGAAACACCTGGAGGGCCACACATTCCCCATCCCTAGCGATGTGCAAACTTTCCCATGCCCTGTTCATGTTCTGAGCATGGGCCAGAGCATCAGATGGTCTGTGGGCACCCAGTGGTTCCCTGGCTACTCCAGGGAGGAGGAAATATTTCCACAAAATGATCGGGGATGGCCAATTGAAAACTGGCGCCAAATGACCGGCCCTTGATTGGCCGTGGTAGCGGTGATGGGAGGGGAAGAAGGGAGCATTGGTCCTTTCTCCTCCTCCTCCTGCTACCATGGCAGTGGTGGTTGTTGGGTTATTGTGCCAGAACTTTTCTCTCTCTGGAACTCTGTTTGTGCTCAGAAACAAACACACATCACGCAGGTCTTACACAGCAGAGCTGGTTTATTTCCTTCAGGCTTCTGTGCAGTTCAATTCAGATCAGTTCAGATCAGCACACTGAGGCATGCACAGAGAGCAGTGATCAGAGAGCAGTGATCAGTAAGCAGTGATCAGTTCCATTTTACACAAGTGAGAAACTATATACAGATCTACACAATTCTTATCTACATTACATACAGCTGTGATGAGGCTAACTTAGAATCTTGGCAAGGTTCCCAGAACATCCTCTATCTCAAGGTAATTACCCACAGATAGTCTTTCTCTGTTTAACCCCGAGATAGCCATACACACACAATTTTAATGACTAAGCAAGTATTTCTTTTCATATACTTAACAGTCCTCCTCTTGCGCATGTTGTTTAAATTGTGTTACAATCTGAGACCTAGCTTTAAAGCATCTCTTTGTGTTTTACCATTGAACCTTCCACCTGTCCTTTCTCATTTTGTTTTACTTTGAATACCCATTTACAGGTAATGGCTTTACGACCTTCAGGTAAAGGTACTAGCTCCCACGTTTCATTTTTTTCCATTGCTCTGATTTCCTCTGACATTGCTTCATGCCAGCCCTGAGCTTCTGTAGGTTCCATTTCCTGAATTTCCTCAAATGAATTAGGTTCATAGGCTATTAGTAAAGCTCTATGAGAAACCTGTTTGCTTTGGTATTCATCTGAATAACGAATTGGAGCTTTGCGTTCCCTTTCTGGTTGCTTTGGCATAGTTACAGGCACAGTTTCCTCCTTTACAGTTTCTTCCCCCTCCCTCTCTTGCTGAGATTGTTCAGGAATTTCTTCTGTTTCTACAGCTTTCTGTTCTACAGGCAAACTTACATACTGTTTTGTTTCCTGCATTTGTTCATGAAAAACTACATCTCTGTTCACAATTACACTTTTGTGATATGGAGACCACAAACGATAGCCTTTTGTTTGTGTATCATATCCCAACAGTTTACATTCCAAACCTCTTTGAGCTAGCTTTCCTGGTCTGTTTTCTTTCTGAACATGAGCAAAACATTTACTTCCAAAAACCCTTATATGTGACACTCTAGGTTTTCTTTTGTAAAACATTTCATATGGAGTTTTTTCATGTACAGAGTGGTAAAGCCTGTTTAACAAATAATTTGAGGTGGACAAAGCTTCTGCCCAGAACAGATTAGACAATCCTGACTCTTTCAATAGAGCTCTTAACATGTTCTGCAAGGTTCTGTTTTTCCTTTCTGCAACTCCATTTTGAAATGGTGAATATGGAGCAGTAAGGTCATGTTGTATACCCTCATCACTGAGGAATTTTTTTAATTGGTTGCTAAGAAATTCACCTCCCCGGTCCGTTCTTAGATTAGCTATAGGTTCTTTAAATCTATTTTTACTCCACTTAACAAACGCTTTGAACTTTCCAAAAGTTTCACTCTTCTGTTTTAACACATACACAAATCCAAATCTACTGTAATCATCAACAATAGACAAGAAAAATCTGTTTCCTCCTTGACTTGTCTCAAAAGGACCTGCAAGATCTGCATGAATTAATTCAAAAATTCTTTTTGTTGTTCTCTCACTATGTTTTGGAATGTTTGACTTATGACACTTGGTTTCACTGCATACATTACATTCTACATAGTTAGAACATGGTTTGATTTTCACCCCTTCACACAATTCTGGAATCTTAGAAATTGTTTTATAGTTAGCATGACCAAACCTTTTATGAGTTAAATGGATACACTCTTGGTGTGGTTTGCAATTGGCTATTGTTTTTGTTGTGACTTTGCTGGCTACAACTTCATTTTCTGTACAAGTATTAATCACATACAAAGATTCTTTCATTATTCCCTGCACACACACCTTGTTTCCCTGTTTTATAGTACAATTTTCTTCAGTAAAACAAACCTCATACCCCATTTCTGTTAACTGAAACACACTTAGAAGGTTTGTTTCCAATTCTGGTACATATAAAACACTTTGTAGTTCAACTCCCAGACAATCAAAATATACATTACCCACACCACAAATCTGGATTTTTGTTCCATTTGCAAGGGTAACACATTTTTGCTCTGAAGTAGAAGTTTCCAAGGTAACAAATGAAAGTTTGTCTTTTGCCATACTTATTGAAGCCCCAGAGTCCAAAAACCAAGGATTCATTGTCTCTTTGACTCTTGCTAGAAGACACTTCTTTGTTGATTCAGCTTCATTCATGTTGTTTTCTTCTCTCCACTTTGCTGTCAACAGCTTTTTCTTCTTCTTGTTGCAATCCCGCCTTAAGTGTTCTGTGGAACCACAGTTAAAGCATTTCTTTGCCTTTAATGCAGCCACCACATCAGAAGATTTATGGCTTTGTTGAAATTCAGCCACAGGATGTTTAAAGCTCTGTTGTTTTGAAGCTTGTCTTCTTTCATAGGTTTCCAGTAGTTTTCCAGCTACATACTCGAGGGTTAAATTTTTCTCCTCTTGACTTTCCATCATGGTGACAACCGCGTCGTACGATGAATCAAGACTTGACAAAATCACATAGACTTGGTGTATAGTTGTAAACTCCATCCCTCGTGCCCTGAGTTGATTGAAGATTTCTCTCATGCTTTTCAAATGGTTTGACATAGACTCCCCTGGTTTCAGCTTCATTCCATACAGCTTCCGGGTTAGAATTATTTTACTGCCCGCTGTTTCTCTTTGATATACAGCTTGTAGCGCATTCCAGCACTCTTTTGATGTATTCAGAAACTGAATGAAGGAAATTTGAGAGTCTTCCACAGCTAATGCAATAACTGCCATTGCTTTTGCATCGTCCTTAAACCATTTAGCATTCTCTGGATCTGCTCTTTCTGGTGGATCCTCTGTGACTACATACCACAGTTCAGCCTGAATCAGATACATTTGCATTTTGTAAGACCATAATGCATAGTTAGAGTCATTCAGCTTTTCTAACAATTGATGCAAACCAGACATATTAGCTCCTGCCATTTCCTCTGCTTTAGGAATTTGTATCTCACCGTCCTCCTGCTCAGAGTCCTCCTCAGAGTCAGCCGACTGAGATTCTTCCTCACTTTGCAGCACTGGCTTAAGCTTGATGTCTTCCTTCATCAACAGTTTTCTGTTTTAGCAGACTCCTGGTTCTGATACTGCACCGTTCCCACCAAGTTCTGGTTCTTCTGCCTGGGTTAGGCTGGCGTAGGCTTCCTGGACTGGACTGGGCTGGGCTGCCTGGACTGGGCCCATAACCTTTGTTGGGTTATTGTGCCAGAACTTTTCTCTCTCTGGAACTCTGTTTGTGCTCAGAAACAAACACACATCACGCAGGTCTTACACAGCAGAGCTGGTTTATTTCCTTCAGGCTTCTGTGCAGTTCAATTCAGATCAGTTCAGATCAGCACACTGAGGCATGCACAGAGAGCAGTGATCAGAGAGCAGTGATCAGTAAGCAGTGATCAGTTCCATTTTACACAAGTGAGAAACTATATACAGATCTACACAATTCTTATCTACATTACATACAGCTGTGATGAGGCTAACTTAGAATCTTGGCAAGGTTCCCAGAACATCCTCTATCTCAAGGTAATTACCCACAGATAGTCTTTCTCTGTTTAACCCCGAGATAGCCATACACACACAATTTTAATGACTAAGCAAGTATTTCTTTTCATATACTTAACAGTGGTGGTGGTGAGGACAGGCACCAGTCATTTTAAATAAAATGTTCCGCCTGTCCCCATTGCCACCTTTGCCACAGTAGCGGGGATAGGAGGAGGAGAGGGGAAGTGGTCCTCTCTCCTCCTCCCATTCCCGCTACCACAGCAGCAGTTGAGGCACAGAGAAGCCCCAGTCATTTTGCTTCTGGATTCCTCCGACATCCCTGCCCATCCCTGATAATGCAACGTGTGAACAGCTGCACCACCTGGAGGCCTCTATGCATGCACAGCTTTAAAGAAATGGAGGAAGTTAACCCATATCCAGATAGTGTTCTTTTAAAATAATAATGATAATAATAATAATAATAATAATAATAATAATAATAATAATAATAATAATAATAGTTTCTCCAGATGGTATGGGAAATATGTATTTGAGTTTAAAAATCAAACCCAATGTGATCAAGACAGCTAATTATATGCAGGGAAAAGAACCAACATTTTCTTGCATGCTACATGCTGGTGACCTTGTCATGATAGACTAGTGAACCTCTTGATGTCTGGCGGGAAGGAACAGACAACCATAGAGCAGCTTATTTGCAAGATCATTTAAAATGATAGGAATTGGTTTCTTCCCATGTGATAAACACCAACTTATCAGATTGTTTCTTTGCTTGAAACCATTCCCACAGATCAGTTATCATGAAATGTTCTTCTTTCTTATCGCATCAGCTCATCGTGGAACAAGGGGGAGGCCGGCTTTCATGTGATAAGAAAGAACAATCCCTGATAGTAGATCTCTGACAATGACTCCACATTAAGGAGAGGGAGGGGGGAGAGAGAGAGAGAGAGAGTCATACCATGTTTTAGCAGAAGAACATAGCGGGTAGATGTCTTATTAAAATAGAAGTATTTGTCTACAATTTTGCATAGGAAATTTTCACTTCAGCCTTCAGCTAAGGATATATGCAATGTTCTCATATGTAGTTAGAGAACATCACACAGGAATGGAACTGGGGGATTTTTTAATGTGTGTGTTTTTTTTAACCAAAGATGGCTATCATGGGGAAATCCAGCCCTTTCCAGGCATTTGCCAAGCCATGGCTTGATGTAGATTTTGAGAGCCAGGCCGCAGGCTTTTTCCTGAAATCTGGGAACTTTCTTGTTTTGTTTTGTTTTTCCTTAAATAGTCATTTATATAAATTGGAACTGCAATGTTGTTGTTGTTGTTGTTGTTGTTGTTGTTGTTGTTGTATTTATATTTATATCCCACCTTTTCCCTCCAAGGAACCCAAGGTGGCATACATAATCCCCCTCCCCTCCATTTTATCCTCACAACAACAACCCTGTGAGGTGGGTTGGGCTGAGAGAGTGTGACTGGCCCAAAGTCACCCAGCAGGTTTCCGTGGCCATGTGGGGACTAGAACCCAGATCTCCTGACTCGCAATCCAACACTTTAGCCATAACACCACAGTGGCTCTTACAGCAGTGTGTAATTTGCACAAATTTTGGCTGTAATTTTATTTAATGTGTGTGAATTAATGCTGTAATATGTTTAAATCTGGGCAAACAGCAGGCACAATTTGCATAAATTAAGCACATGAAGGCCACAATTAGTGTAATTTATGTAAATTATGGCCAGGATGTGCATAAATGGTGATTTAAGGGAGGGGGAAATCCTCGAGCTGGCCTGAGTAGATCCAGATCCAGTCAGGGCAGCTCATGGTAAGTGAGCCAGAGTCCAGGAGGGCCAAGTTGCTGAAAGTGCAGCAAACCTCACCTCCTGGACAGATTCCTCCAACATCTTTTTCATTTCTTTTTTAACTCTGGGCTGCAAAGAAAACATGATCACTCTTGTTAAGATATATAAACAGGAAAAAGTATAGGCAAGGAAGATTGAAGTGTTACTTGGAGTGTTATTATTTTACAATCAAGATGAATGCTTGCATGTAGCACTCACAACAAAAATACTTTGAATAATGCATCTTTGCTTCAGAGAGAGAGAGAGAGAGAGAGAGAGAGAGAGAGAGAGAGAGAGATGGTGGTCTTTCACATAGTCATGGAACTGAGGATTAGACAAGATCATTAAAACACATTGCAATCATATTGTACCCTGCAGGGGATAATACCTGGAAAAGGATAGATGTGGACCAGAATGTGCATCTCCATCTGTGGCGACTAAATCTAGGCCTTCTTCAGTACAAATTAGATTTGGGGATAATATGGGACCTGGAGGAAATGAATAGTGGCGTTTGATCACCTCCATTTCTGGAGTTTTTGCCAGTTCCTCATAATTTCATCCTCCAAGAAAGAATCAAAATGCAAACCGACTGGTAGACTACATTAAAAAATAAATTATTTGAAATAATGAGCATTTCTTAACGTCCCAGTAGCAAAGACTTAACACATTCTGCAATGCTTTGCATGTGTGTGTGTGTGTTTTAAAACAACAACAAAGACAAGCATATTTTGAAGTTTTCATTTGTTTGTAAATATCAAGATGGCAGGCTTATATGAATAAACTCATGAATATGCCATGTCAAGAGCAAATATTCATCTAGTGGATTTTGGTTTGTTTGACTTGCAGTTGTCAATGTATTCTTCTGGGGAAGTCATTCTCCTGTGACATGTTTACCAAACTAGATTATGCCTTTGTACACATTTTCATACATGGTTATTTTGTTAATGTTTCTGAGAAAATCGAACACAAATGCAATAATCATGGAATACGATTGAAATTGTGGAAAAGCTATCCTTGGTTAACCAGAAAAGTGCATTTACATGACTATAGAATCTCATAGTCACTCTCAGCTACTTCCACCATTTAATAATGTAAGGACAGGGTTGTACAACAGGGTTCTTGGAACTGGAATCTGTTTTTTCCCAGTGCCTTTCATAATCATTTTCCATCATCCACATTGATCTTTATGGATATGCTTGTTTGACTGGGCAGGTGTGTGTGAGCGTTTATTTTGCTGCACAGTGTGTGCTAATCATAGTAGTCATTCAACATTTTCTCTCTTCAATCAAAGGCTACTTTTCAATTTAGATTAGACTCTGCCGTCGAACACTGATGGAATTGTTAATGGGAAGGTAAAATCAGTTAACAAGTAGAGCCCTATAGGAAACGAGCTGAAATTGGATTACTATGGCAAATTACTCTCTGTGCATTTGTAAAATTGTGGCTTTATTAAAGTGCTGATATGGGGCAAGATTTCAAAGCACTACTGTAATATCTCTATTCTATTCATGATTATCGTGAAATGGGTTTGGGGCAAGATAAGAAATGAAAGAGACATAGCAGCTGAGTTCCACTATTGAAAGCATGGTTCCCTATCAGCTTGCATACAGAGGGGGGTTATAAACCCATACCACATATTAGGAACATGGGCCATAGCTAGATGAGGGGTTATACCCGGGATCGCTCCAGTGTGTCCAGGTGACGCACAGGCGATCCCGGGCTCAGGCAGGGATCAACCCTCCCTTGCCCCGGGATAACGGGCACCACTTTTGGCCTGGTATTTCCTGTGGTCTGGCTGAGCCCAAGACCGCGAGCGTGTGGCCCGTGTAAGCGGTTTTTCCTGGCTCCGCGTGTGATTACTCGCAAAGCACTGTGCCCATCAGGGGCAGGGTGGGGAGATCAAGGAAACCTTTTTTTAAAATGTACCTGCACACACGAGTGTTCATGCACATCCGGCCCTTAAAAAAAAAAGATTGCAGTGCAACGGCTCTCCTCCAGAGCTCGTCGCGCCTGACTTCTAGCCTATGGCGAGATCTCGCGATAGTTGCATCGCGGGATCTCCCCTTCTCTCGCCCGGATTTTCATTTAGGTCTAGCAAAGGCCATGGACTCTCTGGCCTGCATTTCACCTAGTGCAAAGCTATGATGTCATGTCTAAATTCATTTTTGTTAGCCACCTATAAACCACAAATAGAAGCCATGCTTTATTGCTGGTTAATGAAGTCTGGCTTGTTTAACACATGGCTTGTTATAATGTCTGCATGCACTGCTTGTTTGAAACAGAGGTGGCCAGCAAGAGCAGATTGGAGATGAACCCCCTCTGATGCTGGCAAATTAGTAGGGATAGAAACCAGAAATAAGGAAAATAATCTGTGGTTTGTTTGCTTATCTTCGAGACTATAGCTAAGGTAGCAAACCATTCCTAAAATAGATTTGGATTTGACATCATAGGTGAATACAGTTGCTGTGAACTAATACATGAGTCATAATAACTTACTATCATTCTTACCCGATTGATATATTTGCTGTATTTATTATTTAGCTGCCTTTGTGGTCTTAGCTGAAGATGACACACGTAGATGTTCAATAAAAGAAACAGGTTCAAGTCATTTTGCTATTGGTTATGTACTATTCAGTTGCCTTTTCAACATTCAAAATTAATAGGTGGTGGCTGAAATCCCATACACAGTTGCCTGGAAGTAAGCCTAATTGAACTCTGTAGGGTTCACCTCACAGAATATATATATATATATATATATGACCATCTGTGTGCAGGAATCCCACTAAAACATAAAAACAAACCTCAAAGCATTCTAGCAGCCAAACAAACCAACAAACCATGACATCAATAAAAAGTTATTTAATAGGCTTTTAAATGGAAGCCAGGGAAAGTCATAGCCTGCTCCAAAAAATAGGAATGGTGACAGAAGGCTCTGACTTGTGTACTAGTCAACCACACTTCCTCTTTAGAAGACATGTGCAAGAGGGTGTTCCAAACAGATCTCAACGCACCTGCAAGTCTATATGGGTGTCCTGTAGCATGTATGGTAGCTTATCACCTTTTCTGAATACCTAGGTCCCTAGCATGCACTGCATTCCTGTGTCCAGTTAATGCTGAAATTCTACACACATTTACCTGACAGTAAATGCCGCTAACTCAATTAGACTTACTTCTGAGTAGACATGTATAGGATTGGGATGCCCATCGTGGTTCTAACTTAGCCTGTGGCTTGCCAGAGCTCATTTTTCTTTAACACACCAAGCCAAAAAAGCCCATATAAAAAGCCCAAAGGGATCCCTCAGTACCCTGAAAATAATCCGTAGGGGAAGCGTAATTGTGACATTTTCATAAAGGGACAGGACAATAGCTGTTCCAGTAGTACAAACAGCAGCACTAACAAATTCCTACAGTCATTGGGCATGGCTTGACCTAGGGAGGGGAGGGTGAGGATCTCACCATATGGTGATCGTGGGATCCTCCCCCTCAGTCCACACACAGCATGTGACGTCCTGGGAGGAAGAGGATGTTGCACCTGCTATTTTGGTGGGGGGGGGTTGTATTGAAGATGGCCCCATGACTGCATCTTTTCTTTTTTTAAAAAAAAAGATTCCACTCCCCCCCTCCCTCCCCCAATGGGGACCAAACTCCTGAAGAGCTTCGTGCCCCATGCCCAGTTCCTGGCCCCTTGCGTTTACTCGCGAGGAGCTGGGACAAAACCGTGATGCCTGTCCACAATCCTGAGACTGTGGGAAAAGTCAGGATTAAAGCTGTCCCGGTTATCCCAGGGAAAAGGAGGGATCATCCCTCTGTGCCCCCGGGATCCCCTGTGCGTCATGTGGACTTACAGGGATGATCAGGGGGCGATCCCCAGGATAAGCCCTCATCTAGACATGCCCATTGTAACAAGGGAGAATATAGGTAGGTAATGACATCTTTTAAGAGGAGGCATGGCTATTATTGTTATTGCAATGAAACAGATGCCAATGCCAAGTGATTTTATTTTATTGTCAGCAATCTAGAAATAAAGAAATGTTTCTTTGTGATTCATGAGATTCAAGACTTTGTTATGTACAACTCTCCATAAACAATTAAATTAGAAACAGGGAAACTGCCTTTCAAATCCAGACTTCTGTGGCCTGGTTTTAACCCTCGCTTCTCATGAGTGTTAGTTCTTGATCTTCCATGTACTTGTGGTCAAAAATTCAGATCTTGTCATCTTTTCATGAAGTGGAAAATACTTTATATTCCACTTGGCATCAAAATGAATCGCAGAATCATTTAGGAAAACATTCTGAACATCCCCCCACCCCCCCAGAAATGGATAAAAATAGCGGCAATTGCACTTGAGCAATGCATGTATGGAAACGTTCTCCTTGAATGTGTTTGTTTTGCTACATTAAGTAGCCCTTTCTGCATGTCACTCTTAAACCTCTGTGCTATTCATCAGAAAATGGAAGCCCAGTTATAACTTCCTTTGCTTATTTATTGCATTTATATCCTGCCTTTCTTCCAAGGTGACCAAGGTGACACATGTGATTGTTTCCATTTTATTCTCACAACAGCCCTGTGAGGTAGGTTGGGGTGATGGTATGATGGAGTAAATGCAAAGTGGGAGGTGCCATTTTTAGTTGCATCCCCATGTTGTCGGTGATGTGTTCTTCTATTTCAGGCAGAAATGTGACCTGGGTGGGGTGGGGTGGAGGAATTGTCGGAATCTCTAAGGCACTGTAAGATCCAATTTGACTTTTATTGTTGCTGAAATCTCTCTGTATATATATGGAGGTTTAGATCATATTTATAAGAGCCCAGGCTAGTGCAAAACATCTGCCCCATTACAGCTGCAAAAATAGGTCACAGTAATTTGAAGAAGAGAATCCTTGAGGCCCTGCAAAATCAAGCTGGGCTGGGCAACATCTCTCCCTGTTTAATTAGCATGAGGAGGCACAAGCCTTTTATGAGGTTTTGAAAAGCTATCAAAGAACAGAATTACAGAGCAGGGTTGATCCCTAATTGTGGCATAAAGCAGTCTCAATTTAAGAAAGAGTGTTAAATATACAGATAATGACCCTAGTCTGATTTATGTTTTAACAAATACCCACAGTTATGAAGGTTAATGGCCTGTTCATATCTCAAGACGAAGCTCAGGTAGACAACAGAAGAAGAAAAGGAACAACGAGACGCAAGGATTCTTGTTCGAGGTGCAGTTCACAAGCAACCGAACGTGAAAGAAATGCACATCAGAAAGAACTTGCTTGGTCAGAAAATGCAAATCATGGCAATAAAACATGAGTATTAACATTTGCTCTATTGGTGATTATCAGGAGCAGTAAGAATAGAAAAGTCATTCAAAGCCATTTCATTCAAAGCTGTTTCACATGTGACAAAAGGAGGGAGGGCAGGAACTGAATGGAAGATGTTGGGAATGTTAGTAATTACTGGCATAGAATTTTAGACAAAACAGGGAAGCATGGAAAACAGGAAATAATAATAATAATAATAATAATAATAATAATAATAATAATAATAATAATATATTTGTTACCTACCTCTCCCTTTGGATTGAGGTGGGGGAAAAGATTATTACAACAAATCAACACATCTTAAATATTCTTGATTTCACATTCACCTGGGTAGGCCTGCTGGAAAGGGCTAGTCTTTAAAGCTGTCTTTAATTCAGAGAGAGAGAGAGAGAGAGAGAGAGTTTTATGAATCTCTTCTGGCAGGCCATTCCACAATCTGGAGGTGACAGAAGAAAAGGTCCTCTGGGGAACAATTCCCTATGCCCCACACTTATAGTAGTCACATCTGAACTGACAGTCAGGGTATAATATATACTGGTTGAAGGACTGTGTGACTCAACTGGGAGGAATGAAGGTACACTGTAACAATTCATGGGCCTCATGTTTATGTACAGATTGTGTAAAACAGGAATGGGTGAATCCGGCAGTTTCACTTTCTCCCGCCTTTGTGTCTTTTGTGTATTTTTTTTTAATCTCAAATTCTTTCCCTCTTGAATATGAAGAACTTTGTGAATGTTGCAAAATTCTTAAGAAAACCAAATTGAAACAAAATTCTCACCCAGCCCTATGTGAAGGTTTGTGCATTTCTGAACTCTATGGAACAGGAGCCCACAACATTTATTTATTTATTTATTTATTTATTTATTTATTTCACTTATATACCACCCCCATAGCCAGAGCTCTCTGGGCGGTTTACAGAAATTCTAAAATTGAGATAAAAACGAATATAGAAAATTTACAATTCTAAAACATAGAACATACACACATAAAGCATTAAAAACCGTTAAAAAACTAAGCATGTGGGTAATTAAGATGTGCTGCCATATGCCTGGGCAAAGAGGAAAGTCTTAACCTGGCGCCCGAAAGATAGCAGCGTTGGTGCCAGGCGAGCCTCGTCAGGGAGATAATTCCATAGTCTGGGGGCCACCACCGAAAAGGCCCTGTCCCTCGTTGCCACATTCCAAGCCTCTCTCAGAGTAGGCACCTGGAGGAGGACCTTAGATGTTGAACGTAGTGACCGGGTATATTCATGTCAGGAGAGGCCTAAATTCCCCTCCATGCTCTGGCTCCTAATTGTGTGGAGAAACCTATGGAAGTGCAGCTGGCCACCCCTTCAGACCTTGGATGATTGTAGTGGAAACTTTTTTTTTCCTTTTTGAAGCTGCCTGCAGAGGGAATGCATGTGGAATTTTGGGGTGAAAGAGAGTGGATGGGGAGTTTTAACTCCTCCCTGTGAAAGCACCATGAACCTAATATGAATTGGGGCCATGCACATTTACACTGATCACACATGCTTCACTCTGTGTGGTTAGAAGAATATTTAGTTTGGGCCTGAATGCATGGAACACAGGCAAGCAGAGCTAGGCAGTCACAAGGACAATGAGGTGATGGGCATGTGAGACTGGGGACAAAGGAAGGAGGCATGGTCCTACTCAACCTCCTTGCATCCCATGGAGGGCTAACAGCTGCATAGGACTAGAGGCTGGGCTTGAACTCATAAAGCCCCCTGCCATACTCTCTATGGTGGCTATCCTTTCCTCCTACATATCCAAGACCAACAGTTTGTATTATATTGTATTATTAGATTAAGACACTAGAGCAATGAAAGCAAGGAGACATTTTTGGGTTTACCTTCATTTCTTATTTCAAAACACTTTCTTTCTTTCTTTCGCTTGATTGTGAGCATTGCTGTGGGGCTGTTTTTATAGCAGGAGAATGAAACATACTTGAAATGACGTTGCCATCTGTGCGATGGAAAGGCTTTGAGAGATTCATGATTGGTTGGACTAACCAACCAATCAATTAAAGCTGACATTCCCCAACAGAGTGGTGGTGATAGAGGACAATTGAAACCAATTAGTCACTTTGGCAGCCACCGTCCTAACTCCCTTCCTCATCATTTCAAGTGACACCTGATGTTGATGTCTTCTATTAGGGAAAGAAACAATAGGCTCAGTTAGCTGTTGACTATGGAGACAAAACAAAGCAACAGAAACAGACTCCAATATGTTTTTCAAGACTGTACTATATCTTGCACCTATTCCTCTTGTTTTCAGGGCAATTTATGTTAGTGCTAGCATTGCTTCAGGATCACATGTGAGGACAGGGGTGGGGGACTTAGATGGTCTGGGGGTCAATTCCTCCCTGGATCCACTATCTGTCACTCCCCCACCACTGCTTCACACTGCAAAAAGGGGGGGTGAGAAAGGGGGAAACCAAGCTAAATGCATCCATTATAAAAATTTGTAGACACTACAGAGGCTTAGAATGGACAAACTTCTTCTTCTTCTTCTTCTTCTTCTTCTTCTTCTTCTTCTTCTTCTTCTTCTTCTTATTATTATTATTCCACCATTTTCTCAGTACTGGGACTCAAGGCAGTTTACAAGATTAAAACATGTACAATTAAAACATATAAATATAAATTACAAAAGTTAAAATAAAATTAAAGTGACGTATTAAAAATTATAAAAACTGTAACAGGTTAAAGGGGGGATCCAATACATTAACACAGGTCCAGTACAGTTCCAAAAGCCTGCTGAAATAAAAAAAGGTTTTGCCTGCCTCTGAAACTATAACACAGAGGGAGCCAACCTAGCCTCCCTGGGAAGGGAGTTCCAGAGCCTTTGAGCAGCCACTGAGAAGGCCCTCTCCTGCATACCCATCAGGCTTGCTAGGGATGTTGGTGGGACTGAGAGAAAGGCCTCCCCAGAAGATCAAACTTAGCTGTTAACTTAATCTGAGGCAGCAGGCTAGTTTGAGGGGCCCAGAACAGACTGGACCTATTCAGAGGACACTTTAAATCATGGCTTTAACCATGGTGAATAAGGCTTTTTGCTTTATTCACCATAGTTAAAGGCATGGTTTAAGGTGTCCTCTGAACAAAGCCCGGCTTTCTTGTTTAACCACCGTGGTGAAAGCCGTGGTTTATGGTGTCTTCTGAACAGGCCCATTTTGTGGCCAACACAGCTCCATCTTTAGGGGAACAGCTGGAGTCCACAAGGAACAACTGGAACATCTTCTGCCTGAGGTGATCACCTCACTCAGCCTAAAGCTGTCCTTTTCCCAAGAATGATGTTTGATATAGCATGATTTTATTATTTGTTCTAATTAGCCTCAGCCCTGTTAATCTTGCCTCGATATGTGGCCATCATTTCCCATGCTGTCCATCAGTCTAATATTTCACATTTGATTCTTGAGCAATATTTCCCTCTTTATTTGTTTTTGCTTTTAAGTATTTTCAGCGCGCACATTCTCATAACGAACAAGAGCACTGAAGCAGAGTTCGGCTTGCTGTTCGGCTCCATATTTATGAGGCCTTGCATAACAAGCACAGGCAATTCACACTTGTCAATTGTTTGGAGTTCTGCTGATTACTGTTTCTGTAATCATCAGGGTGCTTTATTTCTTTTAATATTCTCCTGCAGAAAGACTAATTATTCATTCACCGATGTCCCTCTACTTTCAAATTCTGTTTAAAAAATATTCAAAATTGAGACATCCAGGCTTCCTGGTAATGAATGCTGTAGCAATGACTATAAATAAATCATCAATTATCCTCCCAGCTGTATAGAAACATAGGCTATCAAATTATTCTAAAATCTAATTTTAATAAATAAATAAATCCCCCAGTTCACAGAACCATATGGCATATTTAACATCATAAATTCACTCAGGTTTGAAAAGCCCTATTAGTGTCATCAGTACTTTTTAATATTTTCTCCTTCAACCCTGACTATACTTTCCTGAATCCCTGATTACTAACTCTGAGCAACACGAATTCTCAAGCACTGTTAGGATTGGTTTGTCTTAACATATTGGTAGATGGGGTTGCCACTTCTTGAACCAAATGTTTCTGATTACTTGGACAGGGCTTGGGGCTGGTGTGGGGAACATGTGACCCTCCAGATGTTGTTGGATTGCAGCTCCCAGCATTTATCACCATGGACTATGCTGGTTAGGGCTGGTGAGAGCTGCAGCTCCCAGCAACATCTTGAAAGGCACACATACCTCACCCCTCGAGGCTCAGGGAGCAGAGCCCTGATTGGATCCAGAGCTTTTGTTGGAGGCCAGACTTCTTTGATAGATCCGTAGTGGAACCTATCAAAGTTTGGGGTCAGGTCCATTAGATATGCTGGTAAGGAATGATGCGATTTTCAGTCCAGCAGCATCTGGACATGGTGCCCATTCTGCCATTCTGATCAGGCTGGTCTCGTATTTTTTAGTTTTAGTAATTGGCTAAGTTAGGAACAGACATTAAGAGAAATCAACAAATGATTAATCTGGATAAAATAGGAGTGCTATTAAGCAGTTACATACCAATGTGATTTTAAGTTGTGATTATATGTACATTTGCATAGCGATAGAGTATAAGCTCCAATGATGCTTTCATCCAAAATGCCTAGTGAGACTATTGGACAGTCAGAACAATTGTTCTTCTATATAATTTAAACCCACTCAGCCATGGAAACCCACTTTGGGCCAGTCACAAACTCTCAGCCCACCCTACCTCACAGGGTTGTTGTTGTGAGGAAAATGGAGAGGAGGAGGAGAATGTACGCCACCTTGGGTTCATTGGAGGAAACAAAGGCAGTATATGAATGCAACAACAACAACAACAACAACAACAATAATAATAATAATAATAATAATAATAATACCACTGAAAGAGACTACAATTGTTCCCTGTCTACTATCCTTCTATTGGCAGGCAAATGCCATTCTAATAAAGCAGGCCTTTAGTGTGTAAGCGGTTCTATTAGGTTGGATGTTGCTCTTATTCTGTTGTTGTTGTGTTTTTAATTGTGTTTTAATGCATTTGTTTTAATCAAATTTTATTCATGACCGTAAGCCACCTTGAGTGCCATTTTACTTGGTAGAAAGTTGGGGTACGAATCAAACAACCAAACTGAAAGAATGGCTGGTCTTCTAAATGTTTTTGGGAACCGTACAGTTACAGTATGTATAAAACTGAATGCATTAATAAACCCTTATCCAAGTTTGTTACTGCTGAATTCCCTAAATAGCCTTGCAGATACTTGGATTTCTAGTTTGTGCATTTCAAGTGCAATTAAGTTCCTTTACAATCAATAGCCCAGTTCAGTCAATGATGTAGTTTATACTCTTTAAAGTTAACTGAGAAGCTCCATGCACTTAAATCCTTTAAAGAGAAGGCAATTTGTGTGAATGTCGTGGCACTTTTTTAGATGTCCCTTTTCTATAAATCTCCATGAGAAAGCAATACCTGTCAGGGCCAAACCAATTACATAGGTTCTGCTAATTACATAGGTGTAGCTTGGAGTAAATGGAATTTTCTCTCTCTTTTTTAACCCCTCCCATGAGGGGTCAAATGGATTTTAGGGGGTTAAACAGGTTTGTGAAGTAGAAGCATTAATCCTTCCCTTCCTGGGAGTGCTGGTGCTGATCTAAATCTGGACTATGGGCTTCTCTACATGAGTGATTTACTGCATGCACATGATTGGCCACTTACAGAAGTTTATGGGTTCTTTACATGATGCTGTCAACTTCCAGAACATCTCCTTCATTTTCCCCCAGTGATCTTGCTTTAAAACAAAACAAAACAGAGAATTATTAATTATTAATATTTATTTATAAGCACCATCAGTGTTCATGGCACTGTACAGAATCCAGTATTTAAATTATCGTGGGATGTCCATAGTGTGTAAAACTGGTGTTGCACTATAATTCAACACTAAATGGTGTTGTTTTATTGAATAGAATAGCATTTCTGAGAGGGGAAGTTTTCAATTCAAAATCACATGGCCACTATCAAAAGGAGCCGATGTAAATGTGGAATGACTCCAGAAGAAGAAACCCCAGTAAGGATGTGGGTTTTTTTCCTTAATGTTGAGACACCTCACATTTAGCTACACAGGAGTAAAGAAAAAAATGCTTGGTGATGAAACTTGCATAATTAACAGACTGTGTAGTTTCGCCCTCCGTTTGGTCATATAGGCATGTACATTATTTCCTCCATTAGGGTGTAGCTCTGTGTGGATGGGTGATTTTGGAGTATCTGAATGAGGCCAAACAACCAATTTACTAAGGCTGTGAATTGTATCCTTGATTGTTTGGATTAAATCTGTTAAAATATCCAAAAGCAGAATAGTCCTAATTATGAGAATCAAGTAATCTGCACTAGCTTCATGAAGGAGAATCACTACATGCCTCACTGTATTTAAATGTCATTAGATGCATGCAATAATTTCACTTAAAATTTACTGCACAGTAACGTACAGTTGCACAAAATGTTTTGTTTTATAGCACATATAAAATATCATTAGGGAGGAGATAAAATTAATGTGCGTTATAAATTTTATTTTTTCTCAACCATGCCTTGGATTTCTTTCCTCATGAGCATGTATTCACCTTTGAGCTGTGGGGGATGGCCACCTTCTTCCTTACCCCAAAACAATGAGAAGGGTACAGTGTCATGATATAGCATCTTTTCCAGTGGCCATAGGACAGAAGTACACTGATAGACTACTCATTGCAGCATTCCAACTGCTTGAAGCAGCAGCGCGCGCGCTGTGTGTGTGCGCGCGCGTTCTTGCGTGTGTGCACAATACACAGAAAAAAATAGGGATGTGCTCCGCTTCTCTTCGGATCAGAGAAGCAGGAGCGAGGCGGCCTAATTCGCCTCCGGAAAAGGCGGAGGCGAAGGGAGTCACGGGGGCTGCAGATCGAGGCGAAGAGGATCGCCTCAATCCAGAGCTTCGCCTGCAGGTAAGTGGGGGGGAGGGGGACTCATCTGGCGCTGCCGGCACCGCCATCCATGTGACGGCGGCAGCGCCAGGTAAGGGAGCAGGGAGGAGGGACACTTACCTGCCTCCGTCGCGGGCTTCAATTGAGGCCCCGGTTGAAGGCGGAAGTGAAGGCCGAGGCCTCTTCCGGCTTCAATTGGGGCCTCAATTGAAGCCCGTGACGGATGCAGGTAAGGGGGCGGGGGGTTGGCTTATCTTGCGCCGCTGCCGCCATCCATGTATTGTGCACTCATCATTCTTTACTCACAGTAGTTTAAGGGTTTCTTAGTTGATGACAGTTTGACTTCTCTTTTAAAAGTGCACGTTCACGGTTGTTGTTGTTTTTAGAGTTGGGGAAATGGAGTATTATTCATCCAAGGGAAGGAAAACATTTTTGCTGTTTGTCTAATTGTGTTATTCTGCTATGCCACAACACCACCTAGAAGTTATATTGTGGGAAAGCAGGAAAGGACAAGCTCTTTGTGTAGAACTCGGATCTCAATTCTGCATCAAAACCGAACGTACATGCAGCGGGCTAACAGCCATGTGCAGAAAAGCTCTGCAACACGTCAGATTCCAGCTCAAGTCACTGACTGTATGGGTTCTTGAGTTGGAGAGCGCACTGCTCTAGAATTGGGTATGTTTGGCTGCCCGTAGCCCCAGCCTGGTCCCAGCCTACTGTATGCTCCACCAGCTGTAATATAAAAGATAGGAATGAACACTGCTTGCTTCACTGGCAAGCACAAGTTGCCAGGAGCCCATTTGCAAAAGTGACAACTGAACTGCAATGCTGAATTAAAAAAATGGAGAATTAAAGATCTTCTAAGTCCTAAGGACTCTGTCCTCAGCAGTTGCTTAATGTAGCTTAAATAGCATAATGGAAAACGATTCATCTTTTATGGTAATAAAAGAGAAATGTGTGCGTGCGTGTGTGTTTGTCTTGATAATGTTTATTGTGAAGTTTGTATGATTTTGGTGTTACACATTCACTTAAATATTAATGTCAGCATCTGCTCAGTTCTATGCTACAACGATTATCCCAGGCAAGAGAGGGAGGTGAAACACATTTTTTTCCTCTTGTCTTTGCAAAGTGTGTCTCGTTTCCTTTCTTCCTCCCCTAAAGAATCAGCACTGGGCAAAAGGGCATTGAACTGGGAGGGTGGGAAGGTGGTGGGGAAAGAGAAGAAACAGTAGAAAGAAAAAAATATTCAGACAGATCACTGGAATTGATCGGAATCATTTGAATCAAGGGGAGGGTATATAATTGAGGTGAGATGTCTGTGGCCCTGAGCATCATATGGCTCTCTGGAGGCTGTGGTCCCACTCTTGCTGACTGGACCACCCCTCTGGGAATCACTTTCGCTCAGTGGAGGCTGGTGGCTCCAACTTTGGTGGGATTGTGAATCAACGGGGCTGTCTATTAGGGGTGTGCAAAATGGGTCTTCTCCAGCTCAAAATTCGAGCCAGAGCTCCATTGAGGAAATTCTCTGCCCAGATTTTGGAACAGCTCCCCTTACTTCACCCCATCAGATTACCCGTCAGAGAACTGCCTGTTTTCAGAGAACAGCTCTACTCAATGGAAATTAATCAAATGCTTACAGCTCCATCATTTTTAAAGATAAAGAGATGAAACTTGGCACAGTGAGAGCACTTAAGTAGGGCTTTAGGCATGCCAAGTTTGTATCAGTTCCATTCATGCCTTGATTTTTTAAAGGAGTTTTTAAATTCCCCCCTCAAACCTGCTCTTTAAAAAGACAGACAAACAGACACACACACACACATTAATCCACCACTGTGCATTTATGGAGGGAGCTTTTATCCTTTACTTTGCTGATGCAGAGCTCCGCTGCTGGTGGTGAAAGTTTCTACTTCAACCTTTTTATCTTGGTTGTACTTTTATATTGTATTTTATATTATGGTTTTATACTGTTGTTTTATACTTTGAATTGTCTTAATTTTGTAAACCACCCAGAGAGCTTCGGCTATTGGGCGGTATAAAAATGCAATAAATAAATAAAATAAAATAAAGCCTACTCCAACCTGGTACCCTCCAGATCTATTGGGCTGAGCCCTACCCCGTGCACTGGAAGCCCAGCCAGCCCATTGGAGTAATAGTTTAAAGAGCTTGCCTGACTAAGGTGTAGAAGCTTACTCACTCATGATGCCAGCCAGCCCAGCAGCACTTTCACTGTGGATGATTGACATCAATGAGTCCAAGCAGAAATATGCTCTCCCTTTCCCCTCTCCACAGCTAGTTAGCATTTCCCACTCCCCTGAACACAGTGATTGGAGGAGAACACAGTCACGGACAGCAGTGTGGCAATTCCCAATTGGTTAGCCACAGTTTTCAAAATCAAAGCTACCCCTCACCCCACTCAGCATCTTCCAAATATGGAGATATTCAATTGACACACACACACACAGAGAGAGAGCGAGAGAGAGAGAGAGAGAGAGAGCACCGATACCTGAAAAACATTTGGATAATTTTGGAGATGTTAGAAGTTCTGATTAGGCAGGCACTTCTCTGCTTTGATATTAAATAATGTGTTTGGAAGTGGCCAATCTCCACTCTGGAAGATCAAATGCTCCACAGATGTTTTCAGTTACCTGATAATTCTAGGGTGGAGAGCACACCCCTACTGTCTATATGCAGAAAAGCCCAATGGTAGCTGTGGATCTGGGATGGATCAGTTAGATGACAAAGGTGCAACTTCACAGCCACTTGCTTGGCTTTTCCATGAAGTTGAAGATTGAAAAAGTCAAGGATTTACCCTGACTTTTTCAATCAGAGTGACATCAGTACAGCTCTTCCGAAATCTTATGTTGCTCCAGGGCCAATCCAGGGTAAATATGGGGGTGGTGCCTGGTGGAAGGTGACAGGAAATTGGTTGCCTTCCACCAGGAAGAGAGAGGTTGGCTAGAGGTACCCAGTTGGCCATCCAGAAACCCTGTACTCCCTCCTCAGCATTGGAAAGTGCGGAGTTTCAGAGGGAAGTGGTGTCAACCCACACTATTAAGCCAGCCCCCATGTAGTCCTGCTGCAACCAGTGGGGGTTGGTTATTCTGATTTTGCTGGGGCTGTCCATCCATTCTGGGTCTCAGTCAGAATCAGCCAGAACTCTAAAGGAGCAATACGAGCTGGTTAACCCATGTTAGGGCTAGGTTTCAGCACCTTGAACAGATCCTTTAGAGTTCTGGCAGAAACCTGGAATGAATTTGTAACCCCATTGAAAATGGAGCCCCCAGTCTTAAACATTAATCATATTTAATTTTCTCTTTTACTATACTCACCCCACAACTACCCACAGAGGAAGTTTTGTTCCAAAGGAGAAATGTAGGGATTTCCCAAGTCACATTTGACAAATAAAATAAAATAAGCCCTTCAGCAAAACCAAACATTTTTGTTTATGCAAAGTGCTACAAGCCTATCACCAACATGGGTTCAGCATCTTGGATAGCTCTTTAGAATTCTGGCTGGTTCTGACGGAAACCCAGAATGGATGCACAGCCCCATCGAAATCAGAGCCACCAGCTCCTACTCATTACAGCACAACTACATGGAAATACATCTTTGTATTGTTCTGCATCTCCAGAACTTGCTGGTTCTTTCCTTGTTGCTTCTCCCATCTCTAAGTAATCTGCTTTGACTACTCACTTCCTCCCCACCATCTTACCTTGATCATTCTTTTTTTATTATTATTCTGTGTTCCACCAGCTTTCTTTGTCCTGTGGCTTCTGTGGCTTCTCTGCATATTTCTTTTTTAGCTGTCTGTTGCCTTGGTGCACCACTGCCCCCCTCATTTGTTCTTCTCAAAAGGAGGATCTCGAGCCTCCTTGGAATTAAAAGGAAGTGATTTCAGAGACTTCGTGGCTGAGCAGGATTATTTGTTCTGCATTGGTTGTTCACTCTTGTTCATGCATTGGTTATTTCTCGGTTGGACTACTGCAACCTTCTTCTCACTGGCCTTCCTTCTTCTCACATCAGTCCGTTGGTTTCTGTTCACCACTCTGCTGCTAAGATCATCTTCTTGGCTCGCCGCTCTGACCATGTAACTCCACTTCTGAAATCTCTTCATTGGCTTCCAATTCACTTCAGAATCCAATATAAACTTCTCCTGTTGACCTACAAAGCTTTTCACTGTCTAGCTCCTTCCTATCTCTCCTCTCTCATCTCACACTATTGCCCCGCTCGTGCTCTTCGCTCCTCTGATGCCATGTTTCTCGCCTGCCCAAGGGTCTCTACTTCCCTGGCTCGGCTTCGTCCATTTTCTTCTGCTGCCCCTTATGCCTGGAACGCTCTTCCAGAACATTTGAGAACTACAAGTTCAACCGCAGCTTTTAAAGCTCAGCTAAAAACTTTTCTTTTTCCTAAAGCTTTTAAAACTTGATTTTGTTCTGACTTTATACTGTTAGTTTTACCCTACCCAGTGCCTTTTTACCCTACCCTGTGCCTGTTTGCATTCTCTTCCCCTCCTTATTGTTTTATTATGATTTTATTAGAATGTAAGCCTATGCGGCAGGGTCTTGCTATTTACTGTTTTACTCTGTACAGCACCATGTACATTGATGGTGCTATATAAATAAATAAATAATAATAATAATAATAATAATAATAATAATAATAATAATAATTGGGGAGGCACTCTGCACATGCTCAGAGGCATGCCATCTCGTGGAAGCATGTTGTGAGAATTGCTCAGATATTGCTTCTGCTTTGATACTATGTTTTGGGGACCTGATCTCTCTGAGCATGCTGGGAATTTAGCCTCCAGTAAAGGAATGTGGAAAAACTTTCCTGAAAAACTTTTTTCCAGAACCTGGCAGTGGGTGGAGGCGCTGGCTGTTTTGGTTTTATTTACCTATACATTCTCAGAGCAAAACTAGACTTAACGTTGGAGATGTATAAATGAATATCGGGCATCTTCCCCCCCTTTGGGGGAGGGGTAGAAGCTGCCACAAGGGCCTCAATTCCAGATTGGGGATGTGGCACAGGGCGTAGAGGAGACGAGCCATTTCCACTCCCCATCATAACTCTTATTCAACTCAGTTTCTCAGAGATGCTATTAGTTTCAGAGGTGAAAACATACAGGAACAGAGGTGCTTCTGACTGTCTCTCCTGTTGTCAGCGTAGATGTCTGGAAGACAAAAATGCCATTTTAAATGTGCTTGTGTCAGGTTTTTTTAAAGCGATGGCCATGCAGGGAGGTGAATTTACCATTTTATTTCCATCTTCCTGTATTTATTGTATCACTTGTGAACAGTAGTGTTCTGTCTGAAGTACATTTTTAGCTCTTACCATTTTTCCCCATAGAGTTGTTCACATTTGGAAGTAGTCTAAAAAAACCCAAACAAACAACTTTTTTCCTTGCATGGAAATATGTGTGAGAGAGGAGAGAAAGCCTTGACAATGTTACTGCTGCCAGTTTCTTCACAGGGGCCAACTTTCCCCACTGCCTTCCTTCCATGCATTATGGTAATTTAGGACCAAACTAAACATTCTGCTAATATAACTATGTGTGGTCATTTTACTTATTCCTGACACTTGGCCTCAATCCAGTTAGGGACTATGGCACTCCAGGAGGTGAGGTTAAACCTTCCCCTATTCCCCCAGTCCACCCAACTCCCAGCCACTGCCATCCCCTCCTTGGAGGGGAGGAGGAGGAGGAGGAGGAGAAGGGGTGTCCATTGCCTCCAATTGAGACTTTTCTCTCATTTTTAGCTCTACCCCTGTAAGGTTTTGTTTTGTTTTGTTTTTTGTAATTTCTAGAAAGAAATGGCTGGGGAAAGGTTTAACCTGCCTCCTGGAGTGACATGGTCCCAAAATGAATTGGGGCTGCACAGGAGTAATGAGTGGAATGACATTGCTTGACCCTTAACTACAAGGTTGAGTGAAACTCTGTAGTTTTCACTGATGTTGGGTGGACACATTCTGCTGGTGCAATGCTTCTACTTCTTGCGGAAAGTCCAGTTGTATTCCTGTACAAGTGTCAAATCCAATACTTGGATTTCGTTTACACAAGGCATTCCACAACCTGTTCCACAGGGATTCCAGAAGCAGTTCATTGGGCTATGTGTTGCTTGTGTTAATTGTGCTACTTGTTCTGCTAGTGATTGTGCAACTACTAGTGGATCAACACCAACCCTTGTAATATTTTCCTACTAACATAACACTTGTTAGTTTGCTTGTTTATTAAGTTTACATTCTGCCTTTTCTCCAAGGAGCCCAAGGTAGCCTTCATAATCCTCCTCCTCCTTTCCATTTTATTCTCAGGTGAGGTAGGTTAGGCAGAGTCAGTGACTGGCCCAAAGTCACCCAGTGAGGTTCATGGCCAAGTGGAGACTAGAACCCAGATTTCCCTGATTCTAAGTCAGCTTTCTAGCCACCTTACCACACTGACTTTAAACATTAACACATTGTGATGAAGTCACCCTTTCCCCATCATCCATAACTGGTGATGCCCAGAGAAGGGGATAGGGAGTTGTTGTTTTGGCTTTTCCTTCAAAGGGACATATATGTCAGAACAATACTTTAAAATTTAAAAGAAAGTACAATGGCATCAGTAACACTGACAATGCTTCTTTTCTGGAATCCTTGCCAATTTTGTTGGAGAGAACAGGGAGGTGAGGGGACATTGAAAGATATGGTGGTGGGTTAGGCTAGGAGGAGACCTCTAGTTGCAGGATATTATGAGCCAGAAGCAGGGGAATTCAGGTGGGATAGTGGCCTGGTTCTGACTATATATTAGGCAACAGAGGGGGAAGAAGCAACTGACTGTTCATTATTTTTCTGGTACTCCCCACATGACATGTTGCCCCTCCCCATCGCATGGTTGGAAGTCCTGGCATCCTTCTGGGATGTTGGTGCTCCTCCTTCCCTCAGTCCTTCCAGCCCTATCCCATCAGGCATTGAAAGTTCCACCGGCTGTACAAGAGTGACCAGGGTGCTTTCAGCTGCTCCTGCTGGAGAACTCTGTCAGCTTCTGGAATAGTGCACTCAATGGGGGAGTTTAAATAATGGAGCCCACCACACAACATTTTAATTACCTGGTCTCCAGATAAGCAACAGAGCAGCTCATTGTTTTTCCCCATTGTTTAAATCAACAAAACAACATACTTTGAGTTGTATATCCATTGTGTGTGTCCCCATCACCACCACACACACACACACACAAATGACACAATAATCAACACCAACAGACAGTTGCCTCTCCCGCCCCTCCCTTGATTATCATGTCATCCGAACCAGGCCAGTATCTTCCATTGCACTAGCACTAGCTGGAACTGTTGTGGTGACCTTTAAAGAAGGAAATGCATTGGTTGTAAACAATGGTAATGCTCATTAACTAAACTGGGGGAAGATTAATTACAGCACTTTAAATGCACATGTGATTTTCAGGCTAACATTTAGTAGTGTCCTGTCTTAATGGGACTGCACCTGACAGGCAGTATGTCACAAACTCTTGTAGCCTCCCCACCCCATCTCATTTCAGAGGCTGTAATAGTGTCTTACGGGCAACTATTCAACACGTTTAGCCTCTTTTCCACCAAAGATATTCCAAAAGAAAATGTCCTAAACCCATACCATCATAAGACCTTTATTAGGCCAATGTAGGTCACAAAATATTGTGCAAACTTTCAAATTTTCCAGAACTCTTCATCTGACAAGATAGTAAACAAAGTTGAAAGGATTGGGAGGAATGTCTAATGTTCAACCCATGGATTCTGCATTTGGTTACAACGGGAAGAGGCAGCAGACATTCAAAATATACTCCACCATGTAGAGAGATGGGGCCTTTCCAGAATTTGCTGAGAAGGAGAAACAGAAAAATAATAGCTGATCCCTGCTTGGTTATATAGTTCCAATAGGGGAGGATCGGCCATTGTTTACTTTGTTTAGAGCCTTCCCTCGACAACTTAAATGAAATACTTAGCAAGATTTGAAGGAGAGAAATTAGAAAGCTCTGGCATTTACTATAATTTCTATTGATGCAAGCATGCACTGGATTTAGGGTTGGGTTGACAATTTGGTAGTCCTAATTATGAAAGTATACTTTGCCTAAACAACTGATGAGGCTGAAAAGCTGTTCCTGAATTGTGCTGCTGCTGCTGCTGCTGGGGTGGGGGGTGGGGGGCAAGGGTCCCTCAGAAAACTAGATGTTAGAGATGTTTAGCCTAACCTTCTTCTTGAAGATTTTGTATTTACCAGAAGGTTGGTTTTACAGGGAAGTGCTATTCAACACTACCTCTGTTCATTTCTTCAAGAAGGGGTGAAAATCAACATGTGAAGGAAGATCCAGCACCAGCTTTCTCCCTCATCACATTTGTCACCCTTTACTTGGAGTGTGGCTGTCTGAAGAGGAGAGTGTCTTCTATTCATGGGGACTCCCCACATTCACTGAAAATGCTGGAAAACCAGAGTTTTCAAGTACATGGAGAGCTCCTGTGGATAGAGATCAAGAAACATGATGAGGGAGAAGGCCAGGGCTGGACCACTCCGTCACCTCACATTGTCATGATCCTGCTGGAGGAATCCTCCTCTGACGAGGAGCTAGAGATCCCTGAGACAGTCAATGCCAAGAAGCCACCCATATCAGGAGATCTGCAGAGGCCTGGGCTCTCAGGGAAATCATCACAATCCATCCTTGCAGGAGGAAGGGAGTTCCACCTCTGAGGCAGAGGGTGAGCACCATGTACATTGATGGTGCTATATAAATAAATAATAATAATAATAATCTAGCCCCTGAGATTGTGGCCACCTCAACAGGCACGTCAATACGGCTCCTCAGAAGAATTGCTTGATTACCAATGAGGCTTGCTTGGGAACAAGACCTCCTCCTGCGTAGGAGTTTTGACGCAGGGCTATAATGCACTGCAGCTGAGACCTATGTGGGGCTCAAAAAGCTCTAGCTGATTAACAATGTTGTTTCAGCAGTGGCTAGGCTATAAGCCCCCAGTTTTAGCACCTGTGCCTTGCACCATGGTTTTTGGATCTTACCTTGTAATTGGCCTTCTGTGCTGCAGACCCTTGGAATCCTGTTAGACCCTGGCTGAGTTCGGACAACACACTAATTAACGGTTGATTTCCATTTTGCTCCTATTACGTCATCTGAACTCAGCCTCTGTTTCTGGACTGTGTATGGGTAACTTACTGCTTAACTGTGCTTTGCTTGTATCTGGACTATTCCTTTGTCTGATCCTATGCTGGACTGGACCATTGATGCAGGAACATTTGCCTGCTGGATTGCCTTTTGGATTGCCTCATAACTTTCTCTAATGATGAGTCTCATTCAGCCATAGCAGGACACGTGTTGACTATAACCCCTATTTTGAATGAGTGAACATGGCTTCTGTGACATCAGCATCTGGTGCCCAAAGTGGTACACTCCAGGAAGTGTTTTACCACATCATGGGCTATTTCATGTGATAACGTCCTGATATGCAATGTTTTCTCTTTGTGCAAATATGAGGCAAAAAGTTTGGTATTCAAAGTTGATATGCATTCAATCTAACAAGACATAGGCTTGATTTGGACTAATAAGATTACAATTTTATTCACATAATTACACTGTGGCAAGAAAGCACAGGATAATTTGGGCAAAGTTAATTTTCTGTTTAGAAAATGTATGAAACGATTATGTATTTTGACTGATTCTTTTTAGTACAATGCAGTTACTGTTTTATAGACTTTTCTCGCCATAGTATAAGTTAATTATGTGCAGGTTGATCTGCTGCTGTCATTAGATCAATCCCAGGTGTAACATGTTTTGTCCGATTACCATAAAATTTTGTATTCCGATTCTAATCAAATTTGCCCCAATAGGACTATACGGGTCTTAATTAAGTTTTACCTGTGCACTGTTTAGTATACATGAATTACAGTTAATTACGTTTCTAATTCAATATATTGGTCTTTTTAAAAGCTGCCAATTTTGGGTTTGCTGTGAAATCACTATCCTGTGCTAGATGACTTTAACAATCTACTACAACATTACTGTTAAAGCACAGTTCATTTTTATGCTTCAGAAATTCAAAAATCTTGTTTGGGGTTAAAAGTTGGGGTTAATGCATGTCCTGTAAATTCCATGAGCAAGTTGAACAATTGTAATTTATGCTGCCACAAAGAAGCTTAGCTTACCTAAAAGAGTTGCCTCTTTTGAATTCCAACAGTGTTCCTGAGTAGAGTTTGCTTATCTGTAGCTCAGCCAGTCCCCAAAAGACTAGAGCAGAACAAAATTCTATTTGGATTAAAGCTGTAAAAACAGAGATTATGGGGATTGAAACACTTTTTTAAAAAGAAGCTCGGTTCTGTGTTCCTCTAACAAGTTGGCTGCTGAAAAATGGCTGAGGAGACAAGTCCACTGTTGAATACAAAAGAACATTTTAGTAATCTTTAAGTAAACAACCTGAGAAAGCTTACTGTAACTGTGTGGGATTAAGGAGAATGAGGTTGTTGTGGCCCTACAGCTGGACTTCTGAAGTGAATCATGTACTGTATATGATGATGTGTGATCCACATCTTAAACGAACATGGGCAACAGCAAAAAGAGCCTATGTTGAGTAATTATGAAGGCTTCTTCTTCTTCTTCTTCTTCTTCTTCTTCTTCTTCTTCTTCTTCTTCTTCGACCTTGCGCCTGGGCTTTAATAGCAGTCTTATCTACAGCAATTGAGCTGGTGAAGCTTTTCCCTCGGCAGGGAGATTTGGAAGAGAACGCTTCACCTCATTCATCTAGGTGTGGGTTGTCAGGCTTACTTTAAAGACAGTACAAAAAGAGAGGGACTAGCTCTGGTGCTATAAAGGATAATAGATCTTTAATGGTATTGTTGACAAAATATTGATGTATAATTAAAAAAGCTCAACATTTCGGATCCAAGATCCTTCATCAGGAGCTGATAAGGAGTGTTCAGTGTTGGGGACAATACTGTTGTCCTTAGTAGCAAGATTAAACACTTTGTCTGTGGAGCGTCCCTGTTGAGAGCTGCGTTTGTTATTCAAAATGCTGTTGTGGTGCTTTTTCTCATTTTTCCACATCCTTACTTTAAAGACACTGTAAAAATATACAATGAAGCGAGGTTCATTCTTTCTGTAATTGCTAGAATATTGGATTTTGATGTGAGAGACCCAGATTTGGGGTCTTTTCGCACATTGCAAACCCATGTAGATCCAGGAGATGCCATTTCAGTAAAGAGTCTGGCAGCTCATCTAATTGTACTGTGGCAAGCATTCCCAGTCTAGACTCTACCATCAGATGCAAGAAGTGCTGGAACCAATCTGGACTGGAATCTCCTAAAATTAGTGTAGGGAGGGGGCTTCATATTTCACCTAAGGATCCAGATGACTGGTGGATTTTATGTTTTTAAAAATTGGGAATCAAGCATTGTGTTTCTTTGACCCAACATTCCTGGGTGAAATCTGAAACCTGCATAGCATCCAGGCCTAATTCAATTTAATCTACCTCTACTGCTTCTATTTTGGCAACTATCTCAGGAGCCAGACAATACCCCAAGACCTTACAGTTGCTGACTGCTACACTACCCCAAATTGAATATACTTTCATTGCACATGATACTGGCAGATCAAGGGTAGGTATGAGTTATTTCAGGGATACGGTATTTCACAGCTGCCTAAGATTGGGCCTGATTTACAGTGTAGGAATTCCAAGGAGAAAGATATATGGTGCCCTTTGTAATGTGGCCAAAAAGAAAAAAGATTAAGTTGGAAAACTGAGCTCGTTCTGTGTTCTCTCTTATAACCATGGCTCAAAGTTCAAAACAATAACCTTACAGTATTGATTCCTGAAAATAAGAAGGCAGGTAATAAAATATAGCCTGGATGTCAGTGCTAAAATATCTATTGGAAGTGGAAATAACATGGTATGTGGTCTGCTAACATTTGAAAGCATTTCTCCTCAGGCCAGTTTTTAAATTTAGAATATTAATATAAATATCCTAGTGCTAATGTAATTTACATTGCACCAGTGTAAGCTACTACTAGTGCAACACTAATAGCATTTGCTGGTGTGACAGGTTTTTTTCAGGGAAACCTGTCATGCCAGCAAATGCTATTGCAGTTGTGCTAAAGCTGCTTATTCTAGCACAATGTAAGTCACGTTATCACTAATGCTGAATAGGATACAGCCTTAGATGAATCAATGGCTATCAGCCCTGATGGTTATGTGCTACCTCCAGTATCCAAGGCAGTAAGCTTGTGTGCAGCAGTTGCTGGAGAACATGGATGGGAGGGTGCTGTTGCATCATGTCCTGCTTGTTCATCCCTGGCCGATGGCTGGTTGGCCACTGTGTGAACAAAGTGCTGGACTAGATGGACCCTTGGTCTGAACCATCATAGTATTTTTTTTTATTTTCTTATGTTCTTAATTACACCAAGAATTCTAAAATTGATGTCTTCATTTGGAACTGCATATAACTCAGACCATTGAAGTTAGAGCCACTGAAATTAGAACTGTGCACAAATGGCCCCTCAAATAATCACATGAAATAACCATGCGGGCTGTCTCCAAGGATTTGATGGCTTGGAGGTGAATGGATGGAACTTAATCTGTGATGGGTAATTCACACATAGAATTTGATGCTCTATATGAACTGATGTACCTGTATGTATGAATGGACATGTCCTTTGATAGCAGACTGCAAATGCTTCTGCTGGCTGGCAGTGCCAGCTTCAGGTTTTTAAGAGCCCTTGGTACAAGCCATCCTCAATGGTCCACTTCCCCCAGTGAATCTGCCTTCCTTCCTATTCTGCCCTATACCCCAAACTTTCTGGGTGGTTCACAAAAATGACAACTCCCAAATACAACATAATAGAAATATAATATAAAATCTTTAACATAAAAATGTAAAAACAATTTAAAACAGCCTGGAAAACACTTACAATAAGTTACTGGGTCCTGATAAAACAACTGGCAGAAATGCCATCAAATGCCTGGCAGTAGAAGGCAGACTTAGCCTGGCATTCAAAAGCTGACAATGTTGGCATCAGGTGACCCTCAGTGGGGGAGAACATTCAACAATCAGGGACCTACCAGCAAGAAGGCCCTCTCCACTGTTGCCATCCTCCAAGCTTCCCTCAGAAGAGGATCTCATATGTTGACTATAATGTCCAGGTAGGCTCACATTTTGCTTCTTTTAAAAATCTATTTTAAATTGTTTTATTCTGGTTTTATTTTATTTTATCTTGTACACCGCTCCAAAATTTTGAATGGGGAGCAGTATATAACTATTGTAAATAAACAGATAAATAAATATTAGGAGAGGTGTTCTGTGAGATATTGCTGTCCTGTGTCATGTAAGGCTTTATAGGTTAAAGCCTTGAACTGGGCTTGAAAATGTACAAGCAGCCAATGTAAGTGGGTACAGACCTTTTGGTCCCTGCTATTAATTGAGTTGCTACATTTTAATGAGCTGCAGCTTCCAAAACATCTTCAAGGGCAGCCCCATGAAGACTGCATTACAGTAATTTAACCTTCTCTTCACCATAGTCACCAGCTGCTATTGCTCCTCATCTTCTTTCTCATCATTACTACCACTTACTTTCTTGACACTTGGGCAAGCAGGCAGTGGTATCTACTGCCCCTCCTTCTCACTGCCACCATCAGCATTGTTTGGGCCAGAGTGAGAGGCAGGTGAACAAACCAGTCCATGTTGGGTTTCTCAGTGGGCTCCTACTGGGGTGTGAGCCCTATCAGGTGCCTGAATAGGCTACTCCTGCTGGCTGGTTGCTGTTCCATCACTTCTATTTATCCTAAAACCATCTGCTTATTTATATCTATATCTGTAACTATATCTCAAAGGCAGGGAACTTTGTGGTCCATGCTATGTGTTCCTTATGAGCATTTACCATTTTTGAGGGCACCATTAAATACAAGAGTTATTTCCATAGCGACCTCATGCACAGAATGGCAAATAGGCTTTAGTCTGTTTCATATCAGTGCAGATGTTATTATCCAAAGAGCAATGCCGAAATTGGGACCAAAAGTTCACAAAGAACCATTTTCCCCCACCTGGCTTAATTTTAAGGATTCTATTTAAAATGTGACCTTTTGTACCACAAAAATGCTTCCCGCTCTCCTTGGGGGGAAAACAAACAAACCCAAAAACAAAACAGAAAAGTATAATACTCTGAAGAGAAAGGCACATGGCTGGAATTGCTAATGTAAAAACTGTCCCCCATAAGGACAATGAAATACACCATTTTTGTGTAATCTTTTCTCGAAAAGCACTTTAAGCAAGCACGTGTATTATCTTTTCATATAATAGATTTTCTTTCCCAGGGCCTTCTAGTACAGCCAACATTCTAGCTGAAGATGTATGAGAAAAGTCCCTCTCCCTGTGGATTGCCGTGCACTTTTCAAAATGTATTTGTATTATACTAGATTTTACTTGCATTAAATTACACTTCATCTAAAGTCTAACCAAATTGTGTACTAGTAATACTAGGGGAATAAATATCAATGGAATTCTCTCTCTGGGATTCTGCTGGCAGAGTTCTAAAAGAGTCCTGAAGCCTGTTAAAATTCCCTTCTTCTCCGTACTGAAGTGCAAACTTGGGACAGGTGTGAAACCACAGCAGGAGTTAAAGGAAATATTACAAAAAGACCGTTTCTAATTCAGCTCTTCATTTTTGTTTTTGTTTCTTCTCTCTCTTTTTTTTTAAAAAAAATCCTGATTCAATTTTATTTTGCTTTTGTTTTGGTTATCCTCTTTCCTCAACTGCGTGCTGGCAGAGACGCTTGAGAGACACAAGACCACACACATTCCTAGGACTTCTCTGTAGAAGAAACATATAGGTGGGGCTAAACACATGGCTGTGGGTGGGTGTACATCTATGCCTACAGGTTGCATGTTCCAGCCAGGGGTGGATCTGAGTGCTAAATTCTAATACCTGTCATGCCCTCACTAGAGGAATCCTCCTCAGAGGAAGATATAGGGCCTCCAGAAACCAGGAGCACACTACATCAGTCGCTGGCACCAGACCAAGAGGAGCCTGGGCCTTCAGAGGAGATGGCTCCAGGTCCTTCCCTGTCGGGGGAAGACACTCTGACTCCGGAGCAGATGTTGAGCCACCCCCTGACTCCTAGGAGCGTTGTCACTTCAAAGGACAAGCCAGTAGGCCTTCTGTAAGAAGGAGTGCTCACTTACAAAGATGGTCTCCTCAGGACTCCTCTTGAGTAGGGCTCTGGCCAGAGAACTCTAATGGACAGCAGCTGAGGCTATGTGGGGTTCAACAGCCTTTGTGATTAAAAGCCTGCAGTCAGAGCTTGCTGGTTGTTGGAAACAATAGCTGAGTTTGGACGACATGGTAATCAATGGTTGTTTTACATTTTGTTCCTATTACACCCTCCCACATACCCCATTGATTAGCATGTTGTCCAAACTCAGCCAATGTCTCACCAGCTTCTTTTGCCATATCTCCTGGTTTCCTGACCCTGCCTTGGGCTTGACCCCTGTGCTAGGACCTTGGACTCCTGTTTGACTCTGCTACTGGATGGTGTATTTATTGGACTGCCTAACTGTCTTTGACCCATTCCCTGTTTGACCACTCCTGCTTTGCCCGACTCCATATACTAGATTGGTTGCCTGTGTTTTGACTTTTTGCCTGTGTCACCATTCCTGCTTTGCCTGAACTCACTTGAACAGAATCCTGTCTGCTGGAACATTGGCCTGGGTTATTACTTGGCCTTGTGGTCAGCTCTATAACTGAGACTGGTACAGTCAATGCAGGGCAATACCTGTGGTGCAGATGGGGCTTCTATATTGACCTGGTAAGGTTCCTACTACCTACAATACCAAGCTTGACCAATCCAAGTAAATAGATGACAGTTTTGAATTAACAGCTAGATTTTACATTTAAAACAAATGGAGGATGAACATCTATCTACTACTTTCTTCTTTCCAGGGGTCCTATGGGCACTGAAACCATAATCATATCATTTGGCAGAGCTCAATGTGAATGTCTGCAAACCCTCCTCCACATCGTCTTAAGACTCTGACTATCCAGACATTCTGACTATAATATCCAGTCAACTTTCTCCCCTCCTATTTTCACCCCACCTCCTCTGCCAATGTGCTTATTGTAACATCTTGCCAGATGAAGAGATCTGGAGATGCCTAAAGCCTGCACAGGCTTTCTTTCTTTCTTTGTAATGATCTGAATTGACCGACATGGATTTTGGATATTTTTTTTATGGCTAACATGGTTGCCTTTGCTTTTTTTTGGTCCACTTCAGATTGCAAGTAGTGATTCTGGAATGTATGTTTGCACCTTCACAGACAAAATCACCACACATAAAAAAAGTAGCATAGTGCAGAAAGTGAAGACTGAGTCTCTTTCATTGACATCTAATTTTCTAAATCCAAGGGTTATTTTAAAATATCTGAGTTCATTCAACCGTGCGAGTTCTCCTCATCTGCAGTAAGAAGTGGTACGATCTGGGAATAGTTTCACCAGGTGATAAGTTGGCCTGTAGATGACATGTAAAGAAAACGAGATGAACCCTGCTAGATTAGACCAAACCAATGGCTTGTCACTGATGCCTCAGTGACCAATCAGATGCCTTCAAGAAGCACACAAACTGTGCGCCTGGCCCATAGCCCTTTCCTCTTATCATTTGCCTCCCATACGCAATGTCTTTGGTGGCATCCTGTCTTTGAATCTGGAGGTTTTATTTACCATCATAGAATCATAGAATAGTAGAATTGGAAGGGGCCTATAAGGCCATCGAGTCCAATGCCCTACTGTGTTATATCCAGTGGGCTGCATTCAATGTTAGTCCAAATTTAGTCATATTCGACTTTAAGTAGGACTAAGAATGTTAGAACAGCTATGCTGGATCAGACCAAGGGTCTATCTAGTCCAGCACTTGTTCACTCAGTGGTCAACCAGTTGTTGACTAGGACCCACAAGCAGGACACAGGTGCAACAGCACCCTCCTACCCATGTTCCCCAGCATATGGTGTATATAGGCTTATTTGACTAAGATTAGGTACAACCTATCTTGCAAGCATTTCTCTCATTCTCTTGATAAAGCCATCTAAACTGAAAGCTTGATCTAAATCCATCATTCTGTGTTCTGGACTACTATAGTTTTCAATTAACCGTCTGGGGCACATGCTGCAAAGGCAGCATAAGGAGTTGCAGAGTTTACACTATTAAACCAATCTTCGTTTGGAAGCTGGAATTCATCTATGAAAGGATTTTGCTTTTTGGCTGCTACGAGAGCTGTGTTTTTCTTCTGTTTCCCCATACTGGCATTGCCATATTTTTCTTTGCTGCTTGAAAGATTAAGAGCAACTATCGTTGTTGTTTTCTTTTCTCCATTGGTAATAAACATGTGCTTAGGTCTCTTGCCAGTTGTGGGCAGTTGTGATTTTCCAATGTGTTGCTTTAATTGAAATGGTGCCTGAGCTGCGAATTGGGTCAGCACCATAAGGCTTATTATTGTAAGGTGTCAGGATCTGCTGGTTCCTGCATCCTGTAGCATCTAAGTGGTTTGGTAGTTGGTAAGAGGAAACATCTGATAGCTGAAATGGAATAATTTATAAGAAAAGGATACCATTTCAGTAATGCAAGCTATATAGCAGGGACAATGTACATTGTAAGTAGAGGCAAGTGTCTTTCTGCATTCTCTTTATACATGAGAAAATATTTCTGTATTTATTCACATGATGTTCACAGAGTAGTCCTGGCTGTTCAGATTCATTTTCTATTGAGGGTGTTTAAAAGTCTAACCCATGTAAACCAACTTTCCCCAACCTGGTACCCACCAGATGTTTAGGATTCCCATCAGCCCCAACCAAGAGGGTCAGTGGACAGGAATGATGGAAGTATCTGGAGGGCATCAGGTTAGGGGATGGTTGATGGTCAATGATCTCTAGAAGAATCAGTGAAGATACTTGGAAGCAATTGCCTAGAGCAGTAGGCATTGTGCTGGCATTCAAACTTTGATACTGATATGTGGTGAAGCACCGCTAAGCAGTCCTCTGCAAAATTTTGGGAATAGGGTTCAACATCTTAGATAGCTCATTTAGAGTTCTGGTTGGTTCTAACTAAAATCCAGAACCTGTCTCCACTGCTTATAACCACCATGTCCTATTCACACTTCAGAAAAGTAGAGTGTTAAGATGGTGTGAGATCTTTTTAATAGTAACAGATAGATATGTCTATCCAACATACGTCTAGTCAAATTCATATTCATGCTGTTTATGGAGAGAAACATGACTTGAATGACAGGAATTTGGATGGCTATGCCAGTTTTAGTTCTTTGCCCATTGCCTGGGGACCTGGAAAGTATGCATTCTTCCTTGACATTCTCAAGGTTTCTCTCTTTCAGCCAATTCTGTATGAATCTGCCAGACTCTGAAGAGGCGTTTGAAAGTGGAAAAATATTGAGGGAAATTAACTAAGCATTTGAAGTATCCACATTTTTAAGCTTGGCAGCAACATCTGAGTGTAGGTGTCTCTTTCATTATGGTTTATTAGCATTTTTTGTTTGAGAACAATACAAACATGAGTATATCTTAATTATTTAAATTCCCTAACTGGAATGGGGGAAAGTGGAGGAGGGAAAACGGAGAACATCAAAGGTGGTGGAAGAAGCTACTGGGATATGGAAAATGGATTTGGATTACAGAATGGTACTCAGGAATTGGCTGAGGAATGCTGGGAGTTGTAGGAGTTTTTCTGTCTAAAAATGAATATGCTTTTGCCCTCAGTGGCCAATTCTCTGTTTCAGGTTAAGGTATGTGAATAGGTGTATTTGCAAACGGACCACCTGCAAAAACTGGGCAAGACACAGAATGTTGGGTTAAACAAGGACTATGGAGTATTCAGTTAACAAGAGTTGTGTGAACAGTGATGTCTCTGTGGGTCTTTCTAATTGGCTAACAGGTGCAAGCTGAACCTTGTGCTGAGCCCAGGGACAGCCCAAGGTCTGTCATAGGAATGTAGGGAGCTGTCTTATACGGAGTCTGACCATGGGTCCATCAAGGCAGTATTGTAATGACTGACAATGGCTCTCCCAAGTTTCAGGCAGGATTTCTTTTTCCAGCCCTACCTGGAGATGGTGGGGATTCAACCTCTGACCTTCTGCATGCAAGGCATGTGCTCGATCACTTGGCCACAGTGCTTCCCTGCCTTCCATCTTCTTTTAGGTGTCCTCCTGAGTTACAGTCCCTCACGTCCCACAACTCTATGCATGTGAGCTGTTTGGGCCCAATAGGGGGCTCCCTCCCTGACCAAAGTCCCAAGATCCTTTGTGGCAGGTTCTTGGATTCTCTCTTTCACTTTAAAGGTGTGTCTGAATGCTCACCAATGCTTGACTCCCTACTCACCCTATCTACTCTGCCACCCTGCTAATTGTGACCAAAGCTACCTATTGAAGTGCAGCATCTCCACACCATCAGCCCATTGCCCCAGGTTGCTCAGGGCAGAGTAGGTTTAACCCCCCGCCCCCCCCCCCCAAAGAAAAACAAGCTCACCCTAGCCAATCTGGTTGCTGAGCAAAACATAAATATAAAATGCCTACTCATCTCAGCTACACCTATACTGCTTCAATTACTCTGTGGGAAGAAGGGGACGGGCTAATTGTAGAATATGCTGGGCCCTAGTTGGGGAAATTTAAATTGTCAGCACAGGCCCTGTCCCCAACTTCAACTTCCCTAAATGCTGCCTCCCCTGCCAAGCTTGAAGAGCATCTATGCACATATGGATATATATGTCTCTACTAGAGGTGTAGAACTTCTTTCAGCCCTTGGGCCAAATTCCATTTTTGAGAAGCTTCTAGGGCCTGTATTTTGGGTATGCAGGGCTGAAGGCAAAAGGGACAAAGGCCCAAATACTGAAAATAGCATATTTTAGCTGAAAGCTCTTCCTGCCAGTAATGAAGCCTTGGGAGAGGCCTTTTAATCTTTTAAAATGAGGGGAACTGCACAAAAGGCGGGAAACCACCAAAGGATAGGTGGTTGAGGGAAAGGGGCAAACTATAGGAAAGGGTGTGTGGCTGTCTGGTAACTTACAGAGGATCCAACTGGACCCCAGGAGAGAACATTTAAGGGTAGAAACTATGACACAGAATGGAGATGGTTTTCATTTGGGATGTTGCAAGAGTCCGCAGAGGGGGTGGAGTCTGATGGATTCCGCCCCACCCGATCTCCTGGACTCCACTTGCCAAGCCCCGGTGGGGTTTGGGGATGCCATCGCTGAGTGGCTGCATGACCAACAAGTGGATCCAGCAGCCCATCCCCATAGTGAGCCGCCATTTGCACAAAAATGGCAGCTCAGGGAGTTCTGTAAAAGTGACATTGGGGAAATTGCAGCCATACAGGGGTAACATCGCAGACATGAACGTTAAGTTTGTTTTTAATGGACCCCACAATTGTTGTTTTTAAATGGATACTGTTGTTTTTATACTGTTTTTATGTGTGTGTGTGTGTGTTTTTAAATTGTATACTTTTAATGTTTACTATTTTAAAATGTTGTAAACCGCCCAGAGAGCTTCGGCTGTGGGGCGGTATATAAATGTAATTAAATAAATAAATAAATAAATAAATAAATAAATGGCAGCTGCCATTTTCACAACATTGCTCAGTGTGAGGATGCGCGGTTGATGGACCCACTCGTTGGTTGTGTGGCTGCTCAGCGAGCAGGTCTAGAAGTGTGTGGCAGCTCAACAAATGGGCTCTGCACCCCAGTATATACACACAATTATAGATACATGCAAACATAACTGGCGCCGTTCCTTTCTACTGTTCAGCCTTGCTTTAGTTCCAAACTTGTAGGCAGGAAAAATAAAAGTAGCAGATGCTTTGAGTTCTTGCTTGGGCACCCATTGCTTTGAAACTGGCAGTCATGAAAAAAATATTCATAAAGCTTGTTCAATTCATCTGTTTGGATGCCTTGTATGTCAAGGCTGCTTCTTTATTGTGATATTGATGCTTGGCCGAGCCGTACAGCTTCTCTGTGTTGTGCTGAATTTTAAACGAGTCTCACTCGTTACAGCATTGACAGGAAAACCTTGACCACGCCGCCTGCAGTCTTAAAAGAATAATAAAGAAGAGACAGTTGCTTTATGGGCCCGCACAGCAGGCATGCGTGTACGTAGTATCAATAAGCATCTCTTTATATGTTAAAGTTCCTTGTTATTAACTCATCAGTGAGTGCAGATGTTGTCTTTCTGGACTCAGTCATTTCTTAAAAGACTTGACTGGCTCCAAGGAGCATGTTTACTCTAAGTTCCTTTTATTGTCTCGTTGGGATTTCTTTCTTTTTTGACATAGTTCTCGGTGCCCATTTGTTCTTCAAGAGCCTTTCTGAAGCTCATAAAATCACAATTCTTTAACATTTCAGTAGCATTAGTAGTACAACAATCGTCTGTCATCAATCACCCAAAAGGAATGATGATGCAGTAGGAAAAAAACCTATTCACCATTTTGGGGAAGAAAGGGGGTAACATAGATGTGTGTACAGCATAGAACTAACATGACTTTTTTAAGCAAATGTGTTTATTCTGCTTTCCCGCTCCCCAAGCTGCCATCCTATACAGATTTACCTGTAAATTTATTTATTTATTTATTATTGCATTTATATCCCACTTTTTTTTTTACCTCTGAGGAACCCAAGGCGGCGTACATCCTCCTCCTCTCCATTTTATCCTCACAACAACAACCCTGTGAGGTAGGTTGGGCTGAGACTTTGTGACTGACCCAAAGTCACCCAGGGGGTTTCCATGGCCGAGTGAGGACTAGACCCTGGATCTCCCGACCCCCAGTCCAACACCTTAGCCACTACACCACACTGGCTCCAAATCCCGTTGAACTCAGTGGAACTTATGTCTTAGTAGACATGTAAAGGATTGCACTGTGAAGTGAGATTTCCATTCCTCAGGACCAGCCCTCTCATGAGGCAAGGTGAAGCCCCCCAACTGAGGCAGTGGAGTGGGAGCAGCAGCAAATTGCATCATTTCCCCCTGTCCCATCCCAACTCCAGAAGGTGCTCAAGAGAGCCCCACCAGTCCCATTCTATCACTGTGGCAAGGAGAGTGGCTGGCAGGACTCTTTAGAGCAGCCATCCATTCTGTGTTTCACTCTGAGGAGTGGGGGGGCAACCCCTAGTTGATGAGTTTAAAGGCATGCCCACATGGGGTATTTCTGGGTCTCTAGTGCATTGCTTCGACATGTATAATATGCATAAGCTATATTATCTCTGTGCACCAGGATAAAGGAATGCTGGGAGGGTATGGAAAGTCCATGCCATTAAAGACTTGCAAACTTTAAAGCAACATGTTGCTGCTTTCCCCCAGACCATTTTCGATACTCATCTCCCTTTTCTGAAGGGAAATTCCAGCAATTCTGTATCCAGAGTGCTTTTCTGTATTAGAGCTTGAGTTGAAAAAGTGTTGATTTTTCACTTGCGGCTAATGGTGTTGAGGCCAACATGCAAAGTATCTGCAAAGAATGCTTCTTTAGAGATGTGGAAAGACCCTTTCCAGAAAGGCTTGTAAATTACAGCCTGTCCATTTTGGTTCCTGTGTTTTGCTATGTAGGTATTAATGGAGATGAGAGAGATCTTTTTTTTTTTTAAAGCATAGGTAAATAAAAACACTTGCATTTGGTGGCTAGTGTTCTACACATTTTACACAACCTGTAGGCTCGGTGCACCTTTCCAGCACATATTGATGACATCATTGCTACATGCCAGTTTCTAGGATCATCTGCAAACTGAGGGACAGAACAAATGGTTCATTTCTGGACTATACTTTAGTTTCCTCAATTTCTCCCAAGTGTTCAGAATGGGTTCCAGTCTATCATGATCCCACTTGAATATTACACCACTGCTGAGGACTGTTCTGTAGGCAGTGACTTTCTAAAGTCCAGTGAACAAGCTTCATAGCTGAATACGCAATTGAACTTGGCTGTCCCAGATTCAGATCTGGTGTTTCTGTTCCACTTTACCATGCTGGATTTTCATTTTTTCATTTCTGTACTTATTTGTTAAATTAATATGCTGACAGATGCCTTCATAGTGGTTTGCAATCATAACCCCCTCCAAACAATAATATAACGACAACAACAACAACTAAAACAATAAATACAACAATAAAAGATTAAAAATATTTAAAAATAAATATATAAATAAATAAATGGCCAGCAGTAAAGTTAATACTCAGAACAACAGATTAAAAATTAAATGCTGCTGGTATTGTGATCCCATTAATTACTATGCAAGAAAGGAGAGTCTGACCCAAGAGGTTTAGCACACGTTCATAGAGTTTTGTATATGGGTGAGAGTGAAAGAGCATTTAAGGGTAGAAAGTATGACACAGTGAAAAGAAGATTACAAATCAATGAAATAGGAAAAAAATAGTATTAATAAGAAAAACCCTAGAATAGAAAAAGAAAATAAAAGATGGTTGTTTTTTTAAAATTGACTTAAACTTGAGGAGCAAACAGTGAGGGATTTTGAATTAATACTAATGTGTTTTGGGTTTGCTTTTACTGTTTCTTTTTGAAAAATCAATAAAAAGTTATTTTTAGAAAAGAAAAGAAAGTATGACACAGAATGATGATTTTCACTAGGGATGTCACAGGAGTCCATAACATCCCTAGTGAAAACCTGACCTCCCGGACCCTGATCGTTGAGCGATGGGGTGTTGGCGGACCCACTCACAGAGTAGCTGCACACCTGACAAGCAGGTCTGGCAGTCACTTGTCCCCATAGTAATCACCATTTGTGTAGAAATGACAGCTCAGGGATTCCCAGAACAGTAATGGTGCAGAAATGGTGGCCATAAAGGTGCCATTACAGGTGGGAGTTTTGGCTGCCATTTGCACAGCATTACTTTTACAGATATCTCTGAGCTTCGCAAAATGTCCACTTGCTATGGGGATGGACAACTGCTGGACCCACTCATTGGGTGTGCGGGAGCTCAGCGAGTGGATCCAGGGGGAACAGTGACAGCGGTGCCTCGGCGACCACCCAGAGAAACCAGACAGCAGTGAGACTGTCCATCTCTACTTTTCACTGACTTGGTTAAAGAGAACAGAGCAATGTGGAGGGGACAACAATCGGAGTGTTTGTTCCTTTTCTTTTACTGTGGCGATTATTCCAAAGCAATTGTCTAAAAAATACGTGATCCACAGCTCTGCCATCTCTGTTTCTGTGTGTTGTTTGAGCTGCTGACTTGCATAATGAAAATGAGCGTTGCTGCTTTTCATGTTTGTTATCCCTGCTGAGGCATCACGGCGGAAAAAAAGGGAAGGAGCTGCTCCTTTCCGTGTGCTAATGGACTCATTTACCAAGCTGCCTCGAAGCAAGATGCTGATAGCGATGGAGTCACGCAGTTGTCTTAAATGATGTCCTCGGAGACAATGGGATTGTACAGCTGAAACTCAGGGCCCAATTTGGCCTGCCAACCCTTTGTTAGTGGGGTGGATGTGCTTTGTTCGCAAATCCCAGGTCGAATTTACAGGGATGGCAATTGCTTGTAACCTGAGCATAGAATTCACTGACAGGCAATGAACAGGGGGCCCATAAAGCTCTATCAGGTTTTCCTTTGTCAAGGCCAATAATTGTGAATGCTTGTTCTGTAGAGAAATCAGACGTAAAGTCTTGTGGTCAAACACACACGCAAACAGCAAGGTAGGCAAAGAATCTGAAATTAAGCTTATTTAAGACTTGTTATGTAGAATAACTGCTTAAAGGCATAACAGAGAACAACTGGGGGAAGGTATTGTACAGGTCCTTGAGTTTCTGTTTGAAGGGCTCTTTTCCAGATGGGCAAAACCAGCAAGGACCACTGGGCACAATCCTGCCAAAGATGTGGCTAGAGTGTTGGACTGGGAGCCGGGAGATTTGGGTTCTATTCCCCACTCGGCCATGAAAACTCACTGGGTGACTTTGGACTAGTTACAGACTCTCAGCCCAACCTACATCATAGGGTTGCTGTTGTGAGGATAAAATGGAGAGGAAGGGGATTATGTACACCACCATGGGTTCCTTGGAGGGGAAGTGGGATACTAATGCAATAAATTAACTAATAAATAAAGTTGCGCATTTTTAAGCCTTCCTAATCCAATGTGTATGTATGTGGTGTGTGAGAGAGAAAGGCAGATGTGCATATTTACCCTTTCCTACTAATATCACAGGGACCAAAAGTGCTTAACTTTTGGTCCCAGTGGCTGGGTTCCTCTTTATGCTGATGCTAGTAGGTGGGGCCAGAGTAAAAAATGGGTGGACCACTCCTCTGTGTGTGTGTGTGCGTGTGTAAGCTCCATTCGACGAGCGTTTTATTGCACGCTCATTACTGGGCACTCATGGAGTTTGCTCAGGTCCCTCACATGATGCCATCTGCCTCCTGTGCCCCTTCCACCCCATCTGGCCTTCCTTGTGCAACGAAAAAAAAACTTCATTAAGTCTGATTTTTTTAAAAACAACAACACGGAGTTGTGTCAGAGAAGCAGCGCCATTAGAGCAGCGGACTCAATGGGCCTCGTGCTCGTTGTGTACTTCCTCTTTTGAAAAGAGGAAGTAACTGAGGAACTAAAACACCAGTGGAGAAGCAAAGGTAGGGGGCATGTCAGCCCCTGGTGTGACGGAGCTTTGTGTGTGTGCGTGTGTGTTCTTCTTCCTCCCAACCCAGCAAGCTTCCAAGGGAGGGACAAACTGTTCTTGCTAAAGGAAGTACTTCTTCACAAAGGACATAGTTTAAACCAAGGCATTTCCTACCACAAAATGCAATAATGGCTGCCAACTTCGACAGCTTTAAAAGGGGATTAGACAAATTCATGGAGGATCAGGCTATTGAAGGCTACATCATGATGTCTATTTAATAACTCCACTATTGAGGGTCATTTATTTCTCAGTACCAGTTGCTGGGGAATGCTCGTGTCCTGCTTGTGGGCTCCATAGGAATTTGGTTGGCCACTGTAAGAACAGGATACTGGACTAGATAAGTCTTTGCTCTGATTCTACATAGTTCTTCTTATGTTTATTTATTTATTTATTCCATTCCTATACTGCCCAATAGCTGAACCTCTGCGGGTGGCTCACAACAATTAAAATCATAAGGTACAGCATAAAATATGGAAGCTTAACACCACGATATAAAAGTACAACCAGAATAAAACTGAGCAGAAATTGAAAATGCAGATTTAAACCAGCAGAGCTAAAAGACTAGAATGCTGAAATACTGGGAAAATTAAAAAAGGTCTTTATTTGGTGCTGAATGGAATACAACGTTTTCAGGCATAGTATGTAATGTTCTTCTTCTATATGAGAACTGGTCACTTGCAGATGGCTTTTGAAATTCGGTGAATGGTCACATGTACCCATAGGACCATAGGTTGTCCATCCCTGGGGCATAGGATGGCAGTCTTAGTTTGTGTTTCTCAAAAGTAAAACACTGTAGGGGGGAAATAACTTTGAACAGTGACAGGGCCAAAAACTAAATATAAAATATGGTGTATTGGTGCAAGGAGGGCCTGAATGTTTTGGCCATTTCCCGCATACTTTGGATAGGTGAGTTTGACCTCCATTTTGTTAGTTCTTTAGATTATTCTGTGCTTCATAAGCACATCACTCCTGTCTGCATAACTTTTTTGCAGCTGTATTTGAGCTATCAGTTTTCAGAGCAGTGATGCAAAAGATAAGTCTTCCATTTCCTGTCCTAAGTAAACAATTTTTAAAGAAACGAAACTGTGTATTGAACCAAAAAGTTTGCTCCTGAAGTTTGGAGTCAGTTACAACCTGGCAGCAAGATGATATGGTACATTTCCCATACAGCTCAATTCTCTGATTCTTACCTAGGGACACATTTCTGAAATCCTCCTTAGTCTCTAAGACTGTAAAAGAAAAGAAAAAACCAAACAACCCTCAAGTTCTTGGCATAAATCAATCTGATGGGAATGTTATCGCAAAGAAGCAGATCATAAGGTAACATGGGCTGAGGTTTCTGTGGCACTAAAATCTTCCTATCCAGCACAAGCTCCTTAACGTTGGTTGCAAGATTTCTTTAGAAGATATTAACACTTGAGGTTCCCCGTCTTGCAATCTCGATATATTGGAATTTGCCCCAGGTGGGAATTTGACAATTTCACAGAGGTATGTTTCTCTTTTCATGGTGGAATGAGTTTTTATGGGGGGAGGGAAGGTTTGAGTAAAGAAAAAGAAAAAGGAAAAAATGTTTTGCTGTATTTGCATGCTACTTACAATGAGGAAGCATGTGTGCTTTTTTTCTGGCAGTAGAAGTATTTTATATAGCTCTAAGAAAGTGTGTGTGTGTGTGGAGAGAGAGAGAGAGAGAGAGAGAGAGAGAGAGAGAATGTTTCTCATTTGTTCTTAAAAGGACAGGTACTTAATATTCTCAACAATTCTTCGCTACTCTGTCTTTTTGAATCAAACTACTGGTATCTACTCCCAAAGTGCCACTTCAGCACTTTCTCCTTGGAGTGACATATGAAGCCAGACTGTCTCTGACTACATGAATACAGTCGGGCAAACTTTCACTTTCTCCATCTGTGGTATATAATCGTTACTGACATGTCATTCAAAATGGTTTAGGAAATGTAGCTTTCTGTTGGGTAATAAGCTGCAATGAACAACAAAGGAGGGGAAAAATAATAATCAGAACTGACACATGGGTCATGATAAATGTCAGAGATGTCAAAGGAAATACTGCAGAGGTTTCTCTCGCACTGCCTATTGCAACCTGCAGCTTGTCAGGCCCATCCATACATATATGAAATGTAAGGACTGAAATGACATAGGAGGAGATTAAGAGTGTTGGTGTTTAGCTGCTCGTAACAAGCGCAGTGGATCTCCAGCTGCTTTGGTTCAGATTCCAAACTTCCAGTGCTTCTGCTTTGACTGCTATGGGAAAGAGAGATTTGAGGGCTCTTGCACTTGCATGTGGCATGGGATTACACACCTTTTCTAGGGGATTGTGTGTCCTGTTGCTCCCAGCCCAGTATAAGAGTGATGGAGGCTTGAGCAAACCTTCAAGCAGAACTCTTTCTCTTCTTTAGGGTTGAGCTGGTTCCTGCAAGTGCCAGCCAAGACCCTTTCTCTAGGCAGAGAGAGGGGTGAAGGGGTGGAACCAGATGATGTCATGGGAAGGGACAGGCTTTGGGGAGGGGTCCCATCCCATTGACTTGACCCAGCCCACCAACTTGGTCCAGAAGAGCAATCTAGTCCCCAGATCAAAAGAGGTTGCCCACCCCAATTTACCGGTCGCATATTGTCAGCTCAATGGGCCATGTTTGATTATTTCTTTGATTCTAAGACACACTTTTCCCCCCATATAAACATCTCTAAAAATGGGGTGCATCTTAGAATCATGGGTGTGTCTTAGGTTTTTTTTTCTGTTGGTGGTACTGAAATTAGTGTGCGTCTTACAATCGATGGCATCTTACAATCGAAGAAATATGGTAATTAAAAATGGTGAAATGTCTCATAAGGCTACAAATTCCCACTGTTTAAGCTGTGCCTAGCTTTCAAAAATGCATCTTAGTGTCATCTGAGAAGAAAGATAGGTCCTGGGTCCCCAGCCTGGAGAGATAAGGAGCAAGTACTCTTTCTGCTCTGCTCTTTAACTCTACAGTGATTCCTACATTATTTAAGGTAATACAGAGAAAACTTTGGAGATACTGGTGAATTTTACCAGGGCCAGATCTACACCAAGCAGGATATGACACTTTGAAAACAGTTTGAAAACAGTATATGGAGTGTGTCCTGGGCCCCAACAGTTGTCACTACTGTTATAAACCATTTTAAAGCAGTAATGTAGATCGTGCCTAGTTTTCAGCCTTGGAATAGGCCTTGAGGGATTGGTCATTCTTCTCTCAAAGGAGAGGCGAGCATCTCCCACCCACCCCAAAAAAGTCTCCAGATGGGATTAAAAACTCAACAGAGAATACTTATGACATATGGCTATATCTATATATAAGATGTAGGCTGGGTTCGGATGACACAATAATCAACTGGGGGGGGTAAGGAGGCAACTGTCGGTCGAGTTGATTATTGTGTTGTGGGGGGGACACACAATGCACACACAACTGAGAGCATGCTATTTCACCATTTTAATCAATGGAGAAAAACAGTGGGCTTCTGTGTTACTTATCAAATAATTGATTAAGATGTCGCGTGGAGGGCTCCCCTCCTCCGTTGAGTGCGCTATCCCATTGGCCATAGAGTTCTCCGGTAGGAGTGGCCAAAAACACCCTGGCTGCTCCTATACAGCTGGCAGAACTCGCAATGGCTGATGGGATGCGACCAAGACTGAGGGAGGAGGGAGGGTGGAACAATCTGGCAGCTTAGAAGGATGCCGGGACTTTCAGCCGCGCAACAGGGAAGGGGCAACATGTTGTGTGAGGAGTACCAGGAGAATAATGCACAGTGAGTGTGCTATTAACCCCCTCCATTGCCTAATATGTCATCTGAATTCAGCCCTCAACAGACTAAAAGCAGAGTCATTTCAAAATATACTTAGTGGTAAACATTTCAGCTTCTGTCCTCATCAGTAGCTGTGATGATAAATGGATACCAAGAGTGGTTGTTAGGAGTGCTTGGAGATAAAAATTCCTAAGTAAGGAAAAAAGAAAAAAAAATAGTTGTGAGTGGAATTATCGTCCACGTTAAGGTCATATGGACTAAGACTTCTGAGTCTGTAGATCTAGAAGTTTTCCTTTCTGTCAAGTATGTTCATGTCCTTTGTTCACCTGGAAGCACTCGTAGATCTGAGAGACTGAGGCAGGTGAATTAAACTATCTTGCTACAAGCTGCTCTTGTGTTTGGGGTAACAATAGCAGATTACTGGTTATGGGACCTTACTCTTAGGTTAGTTTTTTCCTACAGATGGCATATGACATTCTTTTTCTGTTTTTCTTTTTTGCATTCAATTAAATTTATTTCTTTATTACGTTTATATACCATCCCATAGCCAAAGCTCTCTGGGCGGTTTACAAAAGTTAAAAACAGTGAACATTAAAAACAAATATACAAAAAATTTAAACCATCAAATTTAAAACCATAAAAAACAACACATTAAATCACATTAGCAAAAGTGTATGTTGCTGATAGTCCTAATGCAATATTTTTTGTTAGTCACTGTGCTAAAATGGTCTCTTGAAGGTAATTGCAGGTAACACAATGTGCTGGTTTGCAAATATCTTGTTTAAGTGCTGGTTTAACTAACAGTTTATGCAAATTAGGTGGTTTTCCGAATGTGATGGATGGTGGAGAATTAACGGCTTCTGTTAAACAAGCACAATAGGATATAATAGAATAATTATCTTTCATTATCTGGTGATATTTAGGACATATTTAGCAGGACAGTAGTCCACAAGAAATGGAATGTGATCTCCCCCCACCCCACCCCCATGCTGGAGTCAGCCTTTGCTTCATAAAGGTGCATATTCCTGGATATTATGGATGCTTGATTCATATTATAGTCAATAAAGTGACTAGGGTATCTGCATTGTTGGAGATGTTCTCCACTTTTTGAGTTTTTTCCCCATTATTGTGAATGCATTTTAAAAGCAGAGAGAGAGAGAGAGAGAGAGAGAGTTTTTCTTTAGATGGTTTGGATGACATGACTTGGAGTTAAGGTGCAGGTAGGAAATGTAGGTTTACAATATTTGATGGCTTTCAAAGTTTAAGAGGACATCCACAGTGGGGTTTTCAACTTAACGGTTACTGGTAAATGTTATCATTTGGTGGATAGTGTTCATAAACTTAGTAAAATTCTCCAAGCTATCCCTTCCATAGTCCCAGGGAGTGTGGCTCTGTTGATTCTCCTTGATCTCTCTGTCTCTTTCGATACCATCGGCCATGGTATCCTTCTTGGGTGACTGTCTGAGTTGGGAATGGGAGGTACTGCATTGCAGTGGTTCTTCTCCTACTTAGCAGGTTGGCTCCAGAAGGCAGTGCTTGAGGAACATTGCTCAGCCCTATAGATTCTCCAATACGGGGTTCTGCAATGGTTGGTTTTGTCCACCATGCTGTTCAACCTTTATATGAAACAATTGAGTGCGGTCATCTGGAGTTTTGGCATGCATTGTCATCAGTATTCAGCTTCTCATCTTCATCAGGTGAGGCTGTGGATGTGCTGAACTGGTGCCTGGCTGTGACAATGGACTAGATGAGGGCTAATAAACTGAAATCCAATACAGACAAGACTGAGATGCCATTAGTGGGTGATTCTTCTGGCCGGATGGAGGGTGTTCAACCTGTTCTGGATGGGGTTACACTCCCTCTGAAGGAGCAAGTTTGTGGCTTGGGGGTTCTCCGAGAACCATCTGTCACTTGAGGCTCAGGTGGCCTCAGTGGCATGAGTGCCTTCTACCAACTTTGGTTGGTGGCCCAACTATGCCCCTATCTGGACAAGGATAACCTGGCCTCATTTGTCTTTGCTTTGGTAACCTCCAAATTAGATTATGGCAATGCAGTCTACATGTGGCTGCCTTTGAAGATGGTTAAGAAGCTGCAACTTGTGCAAGATGCAGCAGGCAAATTGATAATGGGAACCAGAACTTTCAAACATATATGACTGACTCTAGCCTGCTTGCATTGGCTGTCTGTATGTTTCTGAGCCTGATTCAAGGTGCTGCTTCTAACCAATAAAGCCTTATATGGCTCTGGACCACAATACCTGAAGGAATGCCTCTCTTGGCATGAACCTACCTATATACTACTCTCAACATCTAAGGCCCTCCTCAGGGTGCCTACAGCAAGCGAGGCTTGGAAAATGGCAACAAGGGAGAGGGCCTTCTTGTTGGTGTCCCCACCCCACCCCAATTATGGAATACTCTCTCTGACGAGGCACCAACAGGGTTATCTTTTAGGTGCAAGGTCAAGACTTTTTTCTTTCCCCATTTAGCACTTATTTAATCAATCCCAGACATGTTTTAGTTGGCTGTGTTTAGATGTATGTTGCCTTCATGTATATTGTCTGTTTTATGCTCTTATGGTTTAATGTTTTGTATATTGTTTTTAGTTTTATAATCTTTTGTAAACCACCCAGAGAACTTCAGCTGTGGGACGGTACAGAAATATAATATTAATATTAATATTAATAATAAAATAAATTTAATGTCAATATAAAATATAAATAAAATTGCTACTCATTGTCAACATAATTTCTGAGAGGTAAAGTTGAGCCTCTTCAGAAAACTATAGCTTCAGAAAACTATATTCTCTTCAGGAGACCAAACTAAATTACCCACTAATTTAGAGTTGGATAAAAATGATTTGTATTCTTCAAGCTACAGGCTGCTAATGTGATTTGGGGTGTGTGTGTGTGTAATTCTTCAATATGTTTCTGATTTTCAGTCATAATCCAACACAGTTTTATGTATTTTTGGTGATTTTGACCTTTTATTCTTTCACTTAGCTGTTTATGATACTGCTTGTTTGCAGCTCAAGTTGTTTTGAATGGTTGTGTATCGTCTTGATCACTTCAAAATGGAAAGATGGATTTTGCATTAAAAAGTAAAATATTGCTGCAAGTATAAGACAAGTGCACACTATTTGTAGAAATGAATGCCCCAATCCTTCTCAACAACCAAACAAACCAGGAGCTATGCCATCTATTACCTAGTGGATGTGTTTTTCCCTTACATATCATTATTTACACAACTAGGACAAAATGTATTATTAGGGGTAGTATCAAAAGCTAATCCTACATAGAGTAGTCCCATTGAAATGAATAAGACTTAAGTTGGCCACAACTAACTTAATACCTTTCATTTCAATGGGTTTATTCTAGATAAGACTAACACTAGATACTATCCTAGGGAGCCAGAGCAATATCTCCTTGAGTTCACATGTCCGCTGTAAAACATGGCAGAATGAACTGTGTGACCGCTCCTTTTTTTTTTTCATAGCAGCTCACCCAGTCCTTGTATTTGTTATGGAAGAGAGTGTATAATTCATATTGGAATGCCATAAGGATCTATGTTGTGCATGGGCAAACAAAGGAGAGGTAGGGATGAGGATTTGTTCAGTTCACATTTTTGTGTGAATGTACTGAATTTTGCACTTTCAAACCCCTATGTGAACCAAAAGTCCTTTATCCTTCAAAATTCGTACTTTTCTGACTTGTGTAATGGAGTGCCTCAGATTTTTTTAAAAAATGCATACAAACATCCATATATTAGAGAAAAGGACACTCAAATATGCATTCTATTAGGGGAACCACTTCCAAAAATGTGTCTAGGTAAAAGATGCATGCAAACTTTTTTTTTTAAAAAAAATCCAAGTTCAGGATGAACCAAATTGAAGACTGAGGAAATTTCAGAGTTTGAGACATATTAAATTTAAGATTGGAAAAAGATGAGACTCTCTCTCTCTCTCTCTCTCTCTCTCTCTCTCTCTCTCTCTCTCTCTCTCTCTCTCTCTCTCTCTGTGTGTGTGTGTGTGTGTGTGTGTGTGTGTGTGTGTGTTTGTGTGTGTGGATGGATGGATGGGCGAACATATCACAGCCTGGATCATGCAACACTCACTGGACACCCACTGCCCTAACCCAGCTCACTGTACACAGTGAGCTGCTAGGCAGTCCATGGGCACCTGGCAAGTGGTGCACGATCTCCTGCTCCTTCGCTGAGATACCATTTTGCATAAAAATGGTGGCTTCACTATTTTCATAAAGGGCTGTTCGTGTAAATGGTGGCCTGCAATTTCTGCATAAATGTTCCCTTTATGGCTACCATTTACACTAATAACCCATTATGAAAAAGGCTGAGCTGCAACTTTTATGCAAAATGGTAGCTCGGTGAAGGGATAAGGATCCCAGTGCTTGCCCAACTCAGGGTGCACTAAGCCAGGCAAGGGCAGGCATCCAGGGGCTGTCCAGAGGGGCCAAGCCAGTGAGAAATCACCAGGCCATGAGTCCCAGCTAGATGCCATGACATCCTTGTGTGTTACATGTATAGACAGACAAACAGGTAAACGATAATGTGCAAACCCTGCCCATACATGTGGGGTTCTGTCTGTGGCTGAAGCTGAGTGACTGTGCTTCTATCCAGTTCAGGAACACAACTTGCAACAGGCCCTCATTTCACATCTATTTCTCTTCACCTTGGAGAATGGGGCCCATTGGCCCAAGATTGGGGTCCTATCTTTCTACAGTGTGGGTTAGATATAACTTTTCTTTGTTCAGTCCCTCTCTTCCCTCATAGGGAGACATGGAGTTGTTTGTACTACATTTCATTTCAGAACTTTCACTATCGAACGTAAGAAGAGCCATGCTGAATGAGACCAAGGGTGCATCTAGTCCAGCATTTGTTCACACAATGGCCAACATGCTGTTGACAGGAGACCCACAAGCAAGACATAAGTGTAACAGCACCCTCCCACCCATATTCCCAGCAACTGATGTGCATAGGCATGCTGCCTCTGAGACTGCATACAGCCATGAAGACTAGTAGCCATTGATAACCTTCTCCTCCAGGAATTTTTCTAACTCCCTTTTAAAGCCATCCAAATTGGTGGTCATCACTACATCTTGTGGTAGTGAATTCTGTAGTTTAACTATGTACTATGTGAAGAAGTCCTTCCTTTTTTGTGTCCTGAACTTCATGGAATGAACCTAGGCTCTAGTATTAAGAGAGAGGGAGAAAAATGTCTCCCTATCCACACTCCACACCATGCATACTGTTGTATATCTCTGTCATGCTTCCCCTTACTCATCTTTTTTTGAAGCTAAAGTTTCTATTTGAGGGTGAAACTTTGTCAACAAGGTGCAAGTTTGCATGAGTGTGTGTGTGTGACCGAGAGAGAGAGAGAGAGAGAGAGAAGGAATAGATTTATGGCAATGAAAGGCACGTTCATGATTTAAGGAGAATGGAGAGTGGGGGGGGGGAGAAGAAAAGAGCTAATTCTTAAAAGCTTCTTTCAATGCACCAATAAAAGATTGTCCAGTATTTCTGAAACATCAGCACATTTCAGAGACTGATCTGGGATGTGTGCAGGGTAGTCATAAATGTTCCATCCCATCACTTCAACTCCGGTAATTCTACAGACTTCAGATGTGTGATGCTTGAGGCTTTTTCCAGTTAGGCTAAGCTTGATAGCTGTAAGTGCCTTGTCATCAACTCCACCTTCCTTATTGCTAGAATAAAAAGAAAGGGCTTCAGCAGCCTACAGCTGAATGGTACTATAGGCCAGATTATGTCAAAACTCTCAGTACTCCAGGGAGAAAAGAGAGACATGGACTGTGCTGCACATTGACATTTTGCTCCAGGGGTACCACTGAAAACAGCATCCACATTGGAAATTCTTCCCATTTATAATTTCTTACCATGAGATTGGCTTCATCATATAGTAAGCATTCACACCCCAGTTTATCATGGCTGATAGTGAGTGTTGGGGTACATCATTCTGGAGTCCAATCATATGGTAAGAACTCACACAACACCTCACCTACCCATCCACACACACAGGTTCACGCTCAATACCACATTCCTGATCTCAGTGTATCCATTAGTTACACTCCCCTCCCAGTGACCACAAGTTCAGCATTAGTGTGAATGGCCCTACGTCCATCTAGATATATATGCATAAAGATTTGGAACCCTGGCTAATTAGAATTGGTCTTTGTGTGGAGGAGTCCCCACGTGCATGCACACACTATTGTTGACATTATTATCCCGTTCTTCTATCCTGTTGCTCATTGGCATACATCCTGAAGTGGATTGTTGCAGGACCCATGGGGTGCTTGACCCCCTCCCCCCCTCATGTCCTTGATGAATACGGGTTGTTTGGATGCCTCACTAGTAAACATTATGGCAGAATGTAAACATTATGCAAGAGAATCAGATGAGATACATTAGTAAAGACCTCATGCTATTACCCACCGGGAATCATGTGGGAAAGCAGCAGAGTTGCCATTCAGCAATGTGTCCCTCTGCCAACAGAGCAGCAGTAGGCAATTACAGGAGCATTTTGAACACTCTAAGCAGCTTGATTACTACAGTAATGGTGATATTTACAGGGAATCAGTACAAAGGAATTCAGGCCCCAACCGTAACATCATCAGAACACACTCAAATTGAAGTGATGGCCTACTTTTCTTCCCCCGATTGTCTTTCCAATATCTGGTAAATACTTCGTCAGGTATTGATATTCCCCGAGAAACCAGTGCAGTATTTGGGGACTTAGGTAAAACCCTACCAACCATGTCCCTTAATTTGTTTTCTAGTTTCCCACAACCTCAGTGGCCAAGTCCGTTTTCAGACCATTGTCAGCTTGTGCAAGAATCTTATCTTGACTCAATAACCCTTGTGCTTACTCCAACGTGTTTGCTGACTATTTGGGTCATGCTCAGATAATTATGTTTTGCTGTAGAATTTTGATTTGTTGCACACTACAAACCAGCACTCTGCTGTGATACCTTTGTATGATGAAAATTCATCATCGTCTTCCACCACAGTACGTCTTCATTTGTTAATAGAGGTTAGCAAATGGATAGGGGAACTTCCTTGAGACCTTTAAAGATATTATCAAATAGATCATCCCATTATTCTGCTCCTGTAGCTAGGAATATTGCATTTACTTTTTATGATTCAGAGGTTAAACTGTCTTTCCCATCCTGGTTCACTCAGCATGTTTCCATTGTGGTTGCTGTCATCTTTATTCTTCTTCCCAGAAACTCTCCAGTTGGCATAGTTAAGACTTAAATGCGGAAGAGCAAAGATAATGGCTGTGCAGGAAAAACAAAATATTTTATTTATAATGGAGGAAATGCATCCTCCCTCTGTTGCCTTTTTAGCTGGTGACTGGGAGTGGAGGAGAATTGAGCGAGATGCTCAAATCCCATTCCTTCACTTCTGATACTCTTTATAAGCTTGTTTTTAATTCATCAGGGGATTTTAAGGCACAAGTGCCCCAGTAAGATCAATAAGCACTCCCTGAGGGAATGTAAAACTAACAGCATCCTTAATGCGAGAGGCCCAGATTGCTTCTGGCACAATGCAGCCCTGTTCAGTGTGACCTGGTGAGGGAACCTAAAAGAGCTTCTGCCCATTTACTTGTGAAAATGTCAATAAAGGAACACTTGCATGTTCTTCTTTCCCTATTTCATAGTAATAGTAGTAGTAATTGTGTGTGTGTGTGTGTGCGCGCGCGCAAGTGTATGCAAGCTGGGAGTGGGGAGGTGTTTGTGTGTCAGCCGTTTTCTTTGAGGCTATACCATTGACAGTCAATTATCTTTTCAAGACCAAGAATTAAATTTCCAAAGATGAATGCCTCGACTTAAAAAGCATGCACTTCAAAAGACAACGGAAAGAAGTTATAAGAAGGGAATTCGTTTCATTAAAGGTAGCCAGTAGGTTATGAAATAAATCCTGCAGTGTTTTCCCTTTGAAATCAAAATGCATCCAGATATGTAGTTTTGACAAAACACATCCTGGATGAGAGAAATGATGCAAATTTTGTACGCAGCCCATCTTTTTCAGAATATATGCATGCATTCTGTTAGAAGCTGTGCAAAACATCAAAGAATATTGATCCTGAACTAAATCCTCCTCTTGAGTTTTTAGGTTCCCCCTTTCTTTAACATCTCCTTAGCTGGATCATAAAAATTGACTTTCCCCCCTCCAAATATTACTCCTCCTCCTCCTCCTCCTGATGTTTTTATCTATAGGTATTGATGTGTGTGCATGGAGAGAGAGAGAGAGAAACCTACAGTCGGTGCTGTCAATTCGCACCCAACGAGGGCAAATTATTGGAACCAGTGTAGATGTTACTTTTCTCCACAGGAATTCACACCCCTATGGCAGCTTCTGTGTGCATGCATCTATATGTACACGGAGAAAGGAAGGGATCAAGCTGCATTATATGATGGAGGATTTTCTACATGAGACCATAAGGGGGATTTCCCCTGCCCCACTAGTATAGCCAATGTCATGGACTCGGGGCAAAGAAACTCTCTGTATGTTTGCTACAACTGTCATGGTGACTTCTCCCAAGATAATGATGGGTATGCATACTCTGATAAGCTCCTTCAGGCAATCTGAAAGATGGTCCAGTCAAACACTTGCTCTGAATCTTGATGCCCCTCCTGAATGTTTTTAACATACTTGCCATTGTACTGAAATCTTAGTCATATAGCTATAAGAGAGTTAGGGAACTGTTTGGTTTTTAAATTGATTTTTTAAAGTGTGTTTACATTGTATTTGTACTAACTTACCTATGTAATAGCTATAGTATTAAATAAACAAAAAAACTAGAGTTTACCAAAAAAAGGAAGAAGTTAAAGCTATATAGTTTTCAACCTAGCACCAAAAAGCAGGAAAATTGTGAGCTAAGGCTCACAACGCTAAATAACACATTCTCCCTAAGGAGGAAAGTGCATTCTCCCACATGTAGATAGGATGGAGAATATATTACGCAGATGTGCCTGTGGGGTTGTGGCATCTGATGACTAAGACGTTAGAGCTGCCAACATCAGGGGTGAACCCAAGCCCTTTGAGATTTCTCACGATTCTGAATCAGAGTTTGAACAGCTAGATCAGGAGCATGGGGCAGGAACTTCCCCAGAGCCCCAAGGCTCTAGGAGACATTCTTCCCCTTGACAAACAGATGGCCCAGGCTGCGTCGTCGCCTCCCCCTCCACCCTGAGAACTCAAGTTTCCGAGGAGGGGCTTGACTTGAGAGACTCTAGAGCACTTTGCAAGTTGAAATGAGTTGAGTTAGGGGTAGGGGGCTCTGCTAGGATAGCCACTCTTAGAAGCCAATGTAGAAGAGAGAGACCCTAAGAGAGTGGTACCACTGAGAGGCAGGTTTGACCTGTCTCTTCACTACCCCACAGACCATCTTGTCTAACAGAGATCTTAGATTAACTGTTCAGAGCCAGGGGCAGTCTGAGAGCTTTCTTGAATCTGCATTGTAGAAAGGCTAATCTTTAGCATAATAAAGACATAATAGCTCAGTTCACACAACACTATTCTCTACTCAGTGGGAAAACTCCATTCAAAGGTGGAGTTTGTAGGGAGTACTCACCACACATGTTCCAACTCCACTGTTGTGTAGGTGTGGACTCTGTAGAGTGGGGTAAATGTCAACACAGCATTTGATTGACAGTTCCTCTGCCCTCTCTCCTCCCTCAGTCCTCCCAATGGTATCCCATCAGCCATTGCTGCAAAAAATCCCACAATCCCAGTGGCTCTCCTAGAGCAGCACTCCCTCCTTTCACTGCTCTTGCCAAAGAACTCTACGGCCACTGGGAAACTCCATTCAACTTAACAGGACACTCTACAGAGCCCTCCACACAACATGCAACACAACAGTTGTGCAGGAACTCTCCTCTACACAGGGTGGAGATTTAGGGTGGAGTGTTTTTTTCAGAAAAAATCCACCGTGGGGTGGAGTTTTCCCTCGAGACAACACTTTTCTCTACGGTGGTGTAAAAACTCCACCATGGAGTTTTTACACCACCATTGAGGAAAGTGTTGTGTGAACTGAGCCAACAGCATGAACTTTTGGTTCTCCGTGTTGTTGACTGCAAAGCAGGACGACAGTCAACTTTGACAGACAGCCTACATCTTTCTTTTTTTTGAGCTGCCTTCCACAACTTGATGCCTTCCAGATGGGTTGGACTGCAATTCCTATAATTGACAGCCAACATGGCCATGTTGACTGGGAATGATGGGAGGAACAGTCCAGCACATCTGGAGGGTACCAGTCTGGGAAAGGAGGTTATAGAGCATCCTATTTTCCAAAATCAGGATAGAACATATGTGATCCACCAAGGAACTCAAAAACAAATGCAGCACTTTAAATAGACTATTTTAACCAAATGAGGAGACCACAAATAATGAGGAGACAATTAATACCTCATCAAGACAGTTCTGCATGCTCTAAAATTAGTTCTCAATCGATGGTTTTGTTTCTATTTGAATGTCCAATATCTGGTGCTAGGGGGCTAACATGAGGGATTCTTCCTTAGCTGTCAGCAATGTGTGATAAAAGACAGAACCAGCATCCAATCCTTTCATCTGTAAAGATTGCACAGAACACAATGGGTTTTCCTTTTATGTAAACTTGTATGACTAGTGTAGCTTACTCCTTTCAGTAGAATGCAGGGAGTTCTCCTTGTTCCTATCAACACACATAGATGTTCACCGGTCTCATCCCAAATAGCTCATATTACCTTTCTCAGTTGAATTTCTACCTGCATTTTCTTGAGGCATCTGAAGTGCTTCCCTTCCCCTTTTGTCACTGCACAGGATTTAAGGCTCACACAGCAGTATTGTTCTAACCACTTTATCTTACTCTCTTCAGTAGAACTCACGGGGTCCTCCCAGCTCCTATCAATGTGCTCAAGTGTTTACCTGCCTCATTCCAAAGAGATGAGACTACTATTTATCCCAGTTGAATTTCTACCTGCATTTTCTGGAGGCAACTGAAATGGCCTCCCTTTTATTGCTCCCCATAATTCAAGGCCGACACAGCATTGTTGATCTAACCACTGTACCTTACTTACCTCAGTAGACGTCAAGGAGTCCTCCCAGCTCTTATCAAGTTCCATTTGATGGACTGTTTAGCAGGGGGTTGAATATGCAGGGAAATCTGAGTGTGAGAGCCCTCCCCATGCACCACGCCTCATTCACCAGTTCCCCATCACCCAACATTCCCCTGCAGATTGCCAGACAGCATCCTCTTCATTTCATAAAATTGAAATGTTTTTTACCAGTCTTTCTGAAATGTGTGGGAGCCACACATTGGTTGTGTGTTTTTTACACACCCTGATGATTTCAGAAAGTTTGGTGAAATGTTGAGGGAGAAAGAGCCATTTAAAGACAAAATGTAAAAATAAAAATAAATAAATAGCCCACTGCCTCTCTCAAAAGTGACTTTGAAAGAAAAGTTGGTGACCATTTTGTAGTCCCATTTTTGGGAAAGGACAGTGGGTTTTCAATTAAAGAAAGAGAGACTGTTCTTATAACAGTAATCAGGGAAAGAGTTGCTTACCACACAGATCACCCGAATCAAGTGAGTCTCCAAACTAGGACCACCTATTCCTGGCAGTGGCATGTGGTAGTGTTCAGACAGTTTCTGTGATGAACAGAGCTTATGTTATGGCTGCCGTGTGGGTGCCTCAACCTTCAACATGATGCTCATAATATTGGCACAGCTGGCAATATTATCAGCATGTCATGGAAGGATGCAGGAAAGATGTTTCATATTTTGAGCAAGAAACTGTTTAAGGACTAATCCTCATAACACTTAAAATCTAAGCTCCTCTAATATATTGATTTTGTTCCGGCCAGCTTCACTTTCAGTGACATTTCCTAAACAATGTTATTAGCAATTAAATCTTTCGAAGAGCCGCACTTTCTAAATCAATGCAAAACACTTGGCAAAGAGATCTCAGAGTTGTACAAGATAATTAGTTCTGTGCAACACAACTGAGGTTCTATACATGAAGAGAGAGAATACCTAATTTCTACAATTCATACCAATTAAATGTGGCTGGTACTGCTGGTCCATTGGGACACTCCTCATTTAAAGAACTTGTTACATTTTATCTTCAAAATGGGCATTTCAGAACACCCAAAATTGTGTGCATGTGTATATATACATCGTTCCTTTGCACTGCCGCTATAATGAGAATGGTTGGGGGGAGGGATTTTCAGTGCAGCACTATGTGTGTGACGATCATTTTCTTAGTGCTTATCATCATTATTAGAGATCCATTCGCCCTGTGTGTATAACTGGCCATTGAAATAAATATAATTTTGGCTGGACAATACTCTTGTCCAGCCTTCATGGTTGCAGGAATGAATTCGAATGGGTGGCAGCAAGATCTTCTGATGTGGTTTTCAGTGCTGAACAACTGGCTCACCATCCTTGCTACAAATGCCACTATCTATAATCAGCTCATCTTTTGAAACTAAGTGTCTCATTGGATTTAATGGAGTCGACTTAGGCCGTTTCTACACCTGCCTTTTTCCCCAGGATCATCCTTGAATCATTCCTGTGCATCCAAATGCCACACAGGGGATCCCGGGAGCAGGCAGGGAGAATCCCTCCATTTTCCTGGGATAACTCTTAGGTGTAGGCATAACTCTCCCTTTAGGTCAAAGGGAAACAAAACGTGTTTCACTTTGGCAGGATTGTGCTCAATGTGCGGCATGAAAATATGTGCATGTGTGTGCAGAGAGATGCTCTTGCTGGAGTCATCATAAGTAAACAATAATACTTCTACATAAACTTATATTATGATCCCTGAGCTGGATAGGGTTTTCTTTTTAAGTGTTTAGTATCTGTTTCAGTTTTGCCCAAATGACAGAAACATGATTCTATCTTGCATATTTGGAAAAGCCTGCTGTTCCCAATGTAATTATTAATTTCATCTCATTCATTCTTAAATCATTTGGGCCTAATTTATCTTCTCCCTGTTAGGCTACATCAGAAGAAATGGGTATTTTCCTCCAATTCTTTCTTTGTATACTGCTGTGCTGTGATGATTCACATGCCCGTCCAAACTATGAACATATTGGTGCCGTATAATCTCTATCTTCCTTCTGCAGCTCACCTTCTCTCTCTCCCTCTCTCTTTCTCTCTGTTTCTGTGAGTCTGTGTTTCTCTGTCATGTGTTAAGTGCATTTCCCCCCAACAAATACTGAAATATTGTTGCAACTTCATGAAGTGCTAATTTATATGACAGCCAACACCAAGGCAGCAAAAATGTGTGATTCTGGGTATATTAAAGAATGGCATGACTAGAAAACAGTAAAGGTTCAGGGGAGAAAATATTTGAACATCTTGCTGTTGCTTGTCACAAGAACAGCAAAAGTAAAATCCACAAATCAATGCTGTGGAAGTACTGAACACTGGAGGTAATATTCAGGTTAGCGCCATATTCTCCGTATAGTACTGAAAATGAAGCCATTGAGGCTTTGGGAATCAATTGAATGTAAATGTAATATGATGAAGCCTTCATTGATCCCAATGGCATTTGCTTCTGTTTTTATAGACCCTTCTTTTGTGGTCAGAAGCTCTAGGGCAGTTTTTCCCAAATTTCTTTTACTGAACTAAAACTGGAAGCACACATCACTCTTACATCTGAAACACTTTACTTTTACAGTGCAACTCTAGGCATGTTTATTCAGAAGTAAGTCCTAGGGCGAATCTACACCAGTGCTTACAACGTTGTTGTTTTTTACCACTTGAAACGTTTCAGTTTGGGTCACTTTTAAACATCACGGGGCACCCTCAGGGAATGCAGCGTTACTTACTTTTCGCTTTCCCGGTATTTGTTAGTTAAACCAGGACACACTGCATCTTGTGTCACTGTAGGTAGGAGTTTCTCTTTGTTGCACCATACTGTGATCTGCCCACTTCCTGATCTCCTGCCTTCTCCCTCCCCCCATTTTCATTGATCTCTGAGCAGGCAGAACAGTTGTTTAAGGCACAGAAATCTAATGTCCACGCCCCCAGGAGAAGGATTGGCTAAAAAACGAGGCTTGAAATCACAGAGAGACGAAATGATAACAACGAAAGGGGGTACATTACACAAAATGCAATGCTTTTAAAACATTAAAACAGAAAAAATGAAACACTAGAAAGAAGGGAAAAGAAATGAAGAAAAAACGTTAAAAAGCGAACGTCATGTGTCCCAATCAGTTATGGTAACCCTTCCTTAATGTTTCCCCCCCCCCCCCATAAGTGTAGATCCTGTCCTATTGTGTTACATGGCACTTACATACTTACGATTAAAAAAAAATGTGATCTCCAATATTCTGAATAAAAAATATTAGCAAAACATACTCTAGTGAATATATAGAGAGCTTTGGCTATTGGGTGGTATAAAAATGTTATATATATATATATATATATATATATATATATATATATATATCCTGAGGCATATTGAGTTATTTACTCTCTTCCTCACAGGAAATAGTATATCCTAAAGTTAGAGTATCCAGCCCATCTTCTGATATTATTATTATTATTAGCATTTTCTTGGGATGGGGGTTCACCAAAAATTTCCTCACTAAGAATGATTGAATGATTCAAAGGGATTAAATTCTAAGATGTTTCTCAACTTTAATATAAGGTGCCAAAGGTACCCACATGCTTTTTCTTCCTTTTACTTTGGAATAAAAAACATTTCCACTGTGCCATGGGCACAATGACGTTAAAGGTGCAATTCTGTGCATGTTTAGATGGGGAAAATCCTGCAGTTCCCAGGATGGCCAGCTGGGAAATGATGTGAGTTGTAGAACTCCTCCCCTCCATCTAAACATGCATAAGATTGTGCCTTAAATCATGTCGCATCGTTGTTCCTATGACACATCCTTCTTAGTAATGCTGCTGAGCACCTCCTATCAAAGATACCCACTGCCTGTGTGCAAAGATCTTAGCATTCTGGGGCCCCCAGAAGTGTAAGAATATCCTCCCAATACTTTTGCCGGGATGAATATTTGCCTGTGCATGGGGGTGGGGAGGATATTTGCCTTAGCATGCATGTATTCCACTATTCTTTGCCCAATACTGGGCCTCATGACATTGATTCACCCATATTTACTTATGCATTTCTTTTTCGGCATCCAGTTTGTTTCTGTTTTGTTTGTTTTTTTGCAGTGTGTGTGTGTGTGTGTGTGTGTGTGTGTGTGTGTGTGTGTTGTGTGTGTGTGTGTGTGTGTGTGTGTGTGTGTGTGTGTGTGTTTTAAAGCTGGTAGCTTTTAATTTTTTAAAAAAGAGTGAAAGGTAAAGAGAGACAACTGAATTAACCAAGTTGCTGCTATGGTAAACTCCAACCCCTGAAATGGCACAAATGGCTTTGTGGTGGCTTTCCCTTTAATCTTTCCTTGAAATCATCCTTTCCCCAAATTGGAAAACCACCCAGAGTACAGCACAACCCAGGACTACATGACTCCAATATGGAATTTCTAAATTCACTGTTCCTATACAGTGCTGATTTTTACTGAATTGAAGTTGGCTGTTGCAGCCCGTTAAATGAAATGAAAGTCATGCCAGTAACAAGGCAACACTGTGGTTTGTAGGGCAGATCTGAACGTTTTCATCATTATTTTATTTTTCTGTATCTTTTTTGCAAATTTTCTCGACCTCTTCAGAAAGTGCCATGAAATCACTTTCATTCATTTGACATTCTCAAGTTAGGAGCCTGTTGTCTGCAGGCAGAGGAGACTAATTAAATAAAGTATTTAGTTCCCATGGCAACTTTATCGCCTGGCTATTGACACCTTCTGGAATTGCCTGAAGGCAGTTGAAAACTCAGCTTCTGACACAGCCAAATGTTTCCTCCAGGAATGGATTTTTGGCTGTGGTAGGTAAAGCTAATACATTCATATTTATTATTTGCATCCTGTCTCAAGGGATGTGGGCTTCCTAGAGACTTCTAATAATGAACAAATATGCTGGGTACAATGGACTTCTCCTTTCCCACACAAGCCCCTACAGAACACATTTCTGAGGTACACTAACAGGGTTCCCATCTTTTCCTTCCCTCCCTTAAAGATGCTCTGCAATTGAATCAGCTGCACAACCTGGAGAAATTCAACAGGTTGAGCTCCCTCTATCATTGCACCTTCACAGTGGTGAAGTGCTGCACCTGCTACATCTGTGCAGCAGCTGTTAGAGGGACAGGAAGCTTAATTTCAGCATGAAAGATCTGTGGCTCAAGCCTGTCTAGAATTCACTCCTGGTCTAGAAGTTTAATTCCATTTATCCAGATTGGGATTTCGGGGGCTGCTTTTAGTTTAATGATTCAGCTGCAATAAAGGTGGTAGTGACTCTGATGATGGGGGAAAGACACTCATTACTTCACATGCAATTCCATAAAATAACATAAAGAGGGATACAATCACCCCAATTTACTTCGGATTTGGGATTCGGATCTGAGGCGAAGCACAGCCCTAGAATCTACTACAATGTATGAGGTGCTGAGGCTTTGCAGGGCCTGCAAAGGGACACTCTTCTCATGCTCAGGAACAATCTAATCTCCAGGCAATTTTCAAAGAAAAGACTCAGTTGATGTGCATGAGAGAGTGTGAATTGAAATTTAAAATAGCAGATGGGGAGTGAGAAGTAATCCCCAGACCTAGACTGTGACAGAAGAAAGAGCAGTGGGCGCTCACTGAGGAGTATGTGGAGCATATGGCCTGGTAGAAACAAAGGAGGATTCTCCTGAGCGTTTGCAGAACACATTTCTGTCCCACCCTTAGCCAGCATAGCCTTCAAGCATCTGAGACAAAAGTTCAGGACTTTAAAGCCCCAGGACCATCTTTGGTTGGCTACTCCTTCAGTTTTGTGTGTTTTGCTACTTAACCCCCCCCCCCAACAAATAATTAGTAAGGGAGGAGCTGCCCGGATTTCAAAACTATTTAAATAAAAACAAAAATGAAAATGTTAAGGAGACAGAAAAAGAAGAATCCCCTAAGTGCCCTTGAAATGCTTTCTTTGGATTTTTAACGAATCTCTTGAGAATGTGGAGGAATCCCACCCCCCTTTCACAACCTTACAAATGTGGCAGGGAAAGTGAGCAGACACTCTCTGATTAGCCCTGAATTTGTCAGGCTGATATTGAACACAGTTCCATATGTGACATGTAACAATGATCATAGCAATGATAGGGGGGCGTAGAGGTTTGCTTATGTCAAACTTGTAAATAGTTTTTTGCCTACCCACCTGTCAGAGTAAGAATTGTTAAATAGGCAGGGAAAGATTTTTTTTTTGTTTTGTTTTTTAAGACACGCAGAGAGAGAGAGACAGTCAGCCACATGGTTCTCTTTTCTTTCAGGTTGCCAGTGTGTCATAAATGTCTGGCTTGTTACACTTTTTGCTAGGCTTTTCTGTAAGGCAGGTTTAGTTACTGGGAGGTATCCGAAATTGTTTCAGAGCTTAATTAATAGCTCACTTAGTCATCTGAATGGAAAATACTCTCCATTTGTCCCTTCCCAAGATAATGGCTTTTCAGATTCCCAAGATGAAATGGATGTGGATAAAAGGTCTGAAAGTCTACAGCAAACATGGTGATCATGTGTGCCTCTAGATTTTATTTTACTCCAACTCCCATCAGCCTCAATTAGCATAACTAACGGTAGGTGTGATGGAAATTGGAGCCTAGCAACATCTAGGCCAGATCTGCACCAAGTAGGACAGAGCACTTTGAAAGCGATTATGAAATGTGTCATGGGCCCCAACAGTTGCCAGTATATTTCAGTACTGTTCTAAAGCAGCAGTGTAGATCCTGCCCTAGAGGACCATGGTTTTTCCCCCTTTCCAGTATGCAGGTTTTATTTCTTTTCTGTTTTGCTTCTTTCTCTCTCTCTCTCTCTTTCTCTAAGAACATGAGACACACAAGTCTTTTAGAGGTTTATCTGAGGATAAACCAAAGAGATCTTGTGAATCCAGAGGAGAAGGAATGCAACTGGGTAAAGCACTAGTTCACACAACCATTAATAGATTTAAGGCAGTGGCGACTGAATGTAAGACATGTAGACTCTTCTTAAGGAGCAACAGAAAAGGATTTTCAACAGCAGCAAGAGAATCCTGAGGGATCTTGTGGAAGAGGATTGACCTCTAACTGGAGACCACAGCACTGACTTGCTTAACAGCTTAAAGGATTAACTGTGAGTGAGAATGCCAGAAGCTTCGAGATTTATTATGACTTTACAGAGAGGCTTATCTGAGAGAATCGATCAGATTAAAGTGAGTATGTGGTGGAGAACACTTTCAGGGGATACGACATTAACGCTTTACCCTTTGCAAGGAGCTCCCAGAGGAGAGCTGGGCCAATGCGGTGTTTATGTGTACAACCTCGCTTCAGAAAAGGCTAATCAAACTTCCAAACCAACAATGAAAATATTAAGGAACGTGTCTGTGTGGTGATGGTGGGGGGATGAGTAAATAGAAAACATTACTGCCTCTTACTTTCGCAGGACCATTTTCTGGTGCTTTTCTTTCGCAGCGTTCCCAAGAGTCTGTCTTGACAAGATACATGACAGCTTCTTGCAGCACATTAAAGAATAATGCACAGATTGTAATATGAGCGTTGAGAGCTGCTGGAGCTAGAACTAGGAACCCATGGCACCATGAAGAACTGCCTTGTGCAGTTAGCCAACACAAGGCAGGGCTATAGGTTTGTTTGTTTGTTTGTTTGTTTATTACATTTCTATACCGCCCAATAGCTGGAGCTCTCTGGGCAGTTCACAAAAATTAAAAACATTCAAAGTATAAAACAACAGTATAAAACCATAATATAAAATACAATATAAAAGCTCAACCAGATAAAAACTGCAGCAATGCAAAATTACAAATTTAAAGGTTGGAACATCTCTTTTAGAAAGAGGCCGTAGCTAGACCTAAGGTTTATCCCAGGATTGTCCTGGGGTCAAACCTGTTCATTTAAGTGCCACACAGGGCATCCAGCACTCAGGCAGGGACGAACCTGGGATGATCCAGGGATAAACCTTAGGTCTAGCTATAGCCAAAAAATGCTTCTAGATACTGGAGATTTTACCAACTGAAAGATTGGCCATTGGCTCTCATTGATAATGAGGGCTACAAAAAAGATTATAGTCACCTAAATGGGTTTCTCAACATTCATCTGTGTAGTCTGAAAAGTGAGGAAGGTTGCTATCCTATGCATGTTTAGATTGAAATAAGTCCTACAACTCCCAGCGTTCCCTGGCCATCCTTGCTGGCTGGGGAATGCTGGAAGTTGAAGGACATTTTCCTGTATGAACATGCATAGGATTGTGCCTGAATGTATTTAAGCATTCACAAAACTCACATGAAATTGTCAGTATTCACATATAAAGATTCACATTCACATGATGATGTTGATGATTCGACACAAAACTATAATATGTCCAACATGTCCAGTCCAGCACAGGCTGGGGAACAATATTCTGAACTTGTGGGAACAGCAAAAATTCAGCTTGAGTTCTGTTTTCGGCAACAACACTAATCTCAAAGCCTAAAGGCAGTAGAGAGTATTAAAACCTTAAAAGAGATTATAAAATATTCCATTTGAAAAAAGAACAGACCTTCAAGGCAGGCTTAATCACAGTGAATTCTACACTGGTCCACTCTGGGCCTGAGATATCTCAATTTGGTTGACTGTTAGGTTTAGCTCCGATACTCATTTTCCCCCTCCATGGAGAGGGATCCATCTCTGCCCCTTTGGAAGTGTCAGGGATCCTGTCCAACATCAGTTTAATGAGTTGGTGGGTCAAGAGGCTTACCAGTTTAGGCTGTCATTCTCAAACTATCAGGGCACCAATGTTATCCATTTCTTTGCAGAAGTAAGCCTTATTGAGCTCAATGGGACTTACTCCCGGATAAGCATGTACAGCAGGGGTCAGCCACATGTGGCCCACGGGCCACCTGCAGAACTTTCCAGTGCAGCTGCCACCAATCCTATACCATCAATGAAGAAAAATAGGGGACAAAGTAATATTTTGCCACCAAATTTCAGTGGCAAATCCCTACGGAGGCTAAGAAGAGATACATTTAGCTTGCTTTCAAGCTAAATTTGTTTGCTCTAGGATTTGTAGTGGTTTGCCACTTGGTTGGTTTTTTGTTTTGTTTTGTTTTGTTTTGTTTTTTGCTGGTGGTGGTGAGGTGGCAGTGGAAGTACAATGCATGGTGGGTCCAGAGAGGAAGCTGCAGCCTGAGAGTAGCCCTCTTCATCTGTTTCCCTGATGTGTTGGGCAAATGCAGAGGGGAGGGCGAGGAGCTGGTATCTGCACATACAATGTGAATGTCTGCAGAGAGGGGGCCTTTGTGCATAAACCCCCATGTGCAAAAGAGGCCTGCACACAATTAACAACAACAACACAGGTGCTTTTCAATTCTGACAAAAACTTCTGCAACAACCCCTCCTACCCCAATTTGGTTCAACACTGCGAGGAACATGGTAAGGACAAGGAACCACTACGGCCATAGTAAAATTGTAGTACTTAGATTGCTATACTTCATCTGACAATACTGAAACAAATGCAGTTTTTGGAGTCTGGCAGTTCAATGTGAATTCATGTCTGCTACATTTTTTTTTAAAAAGAGCTTAGTCCTCCGTCTTACAAATTTCCTTCATGAAAATGGCAGTTAAACTTGTGCTATAAGGATGTGCTAGCAGAAAAGGCCAGAGAACAATTAGAACAGGAGCCCTATTCAGTGTAATCACAATTGGACAATATGGCTAGCAGGTCCAAATAAATCGTTGTGCCCTGACTATACCCTGACTATACGATGGACTTATTAAAGTGAGCCTCTGTTTTGGGGGGCATAGAATATTTCCCCTTAGAGTGGTCTTTATTAAGACATTGTTGCTTTACTGCTTGAAAATGCTAAATTGCTACTTGGATAGAAGGTTCTTAATTTTCAAGCTATTCCATACATTAATTTCCTTGCTGAAGCTTTAGCCTGGAGATGTTGAACCTCTTCCCATTTAAGGGCCAGCTTCCATTTTGGAGAAGGGAGTGCGGGTGTTTCAGTTGTGGGCAGGGCTAAAGGCAAATGGATGGGGTGAAAATACCAACAGTACCAGCATCTTTTAGCACAAAGCTCTTAATGCCAATGACCAAGGAAAGGCACTTCAGCATTTTAAAATGGGGTGGGGGAGGGAAGACACAAAAGCCATGAAATCATCAAATGATTGGTGGTCAGGGAGAGTGGCTGGAACCAGGAGGAGGGGACATGGCTTTCTGGGAAACACCAAAAGGCTGAATTGGGACTCACCCCCTCCATTGCATCACCTTTTCACCCCCTCACCCCTCCTCCTCATTTGCAACCCTCCACAAGTTGAAGCAGGGAGCTGCTACAAGTAGAGAATTTAGATTGAGACACACACACCCCCATAATTCTGAGGAGGCGTTCTGCTTCAGAAGTTCCCCCTCCGACTCATGGAGGGGTGCAAATGAGGAAAAGGTGCACTGGAGGGGTGAAGCTTACCCATGCACCCCTGTTCTTGCCCAGTTTTGATCACACACCATGCTTGGCTAACACCAGGCTTGGGTATGCAGCAAATAGGAGCTCCGATATTCAAGTGCTAACAGATGGTCTTGCAATAGAAAATGTACATTCAAAGTCCCCCCTCCTTTTGTAAGGTCCCTTTTAAATTTCTGTATGACTTTCGTCTAACTCGGCAGCATGTGTCTAAAACCTTTCAACACCGAAAAGGAGAATATGTATCTGAGAAGAATTCCGGAGGCTAAAGCCCCTACGGACTCTTGCGATAACCCAGCCATATGTTTTCTTTCAACAATTTTGATAGCTTCTTAGAGTTGGCATCCATTAATTTTTAGGCTGATGATAAAAAAAAGGGGGGGTGAGTATTCCGTGGCTAGCAGGGGTACCTTGAGATTGAAAGGCCAGAAGTTCACTTTCTAACCAGGGTTTATTTTAAGCTATATTGGAGTACATCATGCACTGCCAAGTTCTGCCTTGGAGCAAGAAAAACATGCCTTGTTCATTCTTCTTCTCTTTGTTCATTTCTACCTGCAGCAATTGCCAGGTATTCAGAGATGTCGGGTCATTATCTGGTTTGATCAAACCCGATATCTGAGCAATGTCTTGATCCCACAGTGCTACCTTTGTGACAGAAATGAAATCTATCCCTTCCAATGCATTTCCTTTTATTGGTTTTTATAAATGTGCAGAATTGGCCACTCTTTATGGTCTCCAGCCTTTCTTCAGCTACGGCCCTAAATCTGTTATCCCTAAACATGTACTGGGGAAGACCAGTGTGCCATGAATACGGGCCTTGAATATTTAAGAAATAATGGCAAAATTTACACACTAATATCAGTACTATAACAATGAAATAAATTATAAACCATAGCTAAGAATGCACAACAAAAGGTGCAGGTGAAAGTCAATTGAAGTGCAATCCTATGTATGTTTAGACAGAAAAAAGGCATGCATAGGATTGCGCCCTTAGTGAACAAAAATGGAACCAACTTCCTTGACTAACAGAGGAGATATTCTTCCTGAAGTTGGATGGTAATGCGAGTGATATTGGATTGTCTGGATCTGTGCTGAAGCAGACATTTTAAGTTTTGTAAATCTGCCACTGGAGAATGCTAACCATTGGTTTGACACTGTCGGCCTGTTTAGACAACACACTAAATCATGGTTAGGTCACTAACCCTTTTGTAGCAAATGGTTAGTGTGTGCGTTTAAGCTGTGGTTATGTAGCCACCATGGTTAGGAATGGTTCACATGACACACTAACCCATAATGTTTAGCTCAAAATGCTTAACCACTGTGGCTTAGCATGTCATCTGTACAGATGTTTCTGTCTGTCCTTATAACCTCTGTACATCATCATGAAGCTGGTTCCATTTTTGTTCACTAAATGACTTTTGCCTATACTTTTTGTGTTATAAATTATTTTATTGCTATAGTACTGATATTTGCATGTAAAATTTCTTCTTTTGTGATCTCTTATTTCTCTTTGGTTTCAATTTCTCAGGAAAATTATCTCTCTAGCTTGTCCTTGTGCCTTGAAATTTAACCCACCACCTTGGCTGAACCCATTGCTTAATACCAAAAGGAAGAGACTCCTACTGTGTAGCACTGATGCTGTCCCTTTCTGCCATTATGTGAGCAGTGGACCCATCCTGAGAAGAGGGGCAAGAATGCATTGGGTTTCCCAAATTCAGACTTCAGTATATTTACTGGTAGTGGGGACTCCCAGAAGTGCCTCCAAATGACTTCTGGAATTGCCATTTGAAGCTTTTTTTTAACCTTTGAGTGCTCTTTAGCTAACATGGAGCATTAAAAGGGCCATAATTAGCTTGAAAACATGCTAACTTTGACCCTGTAGGTGTTGCGGGCAAAGGCGGGGGAAATAGCAAGATGAGAAAACTGTATGTGGTATAAAATTTGGGCCACATTTATTAAAGATCTGCAAAGGGAAACTGAGCAAGCCCTAATCTACACTAATTTTTACTCTTTAGGTGTTCCATAGCCACACCAGTTGCCATTTTTAATTTTAAATTGGGCATCATGAAAGAGGGAGGAGCAAAATGGGCCCAGGACCTCTCATTTCCCACTCTTGCTCTAATAGCAAACTGAGGTGGAGACAGATGACAGGCCTACAGCCAAACAGGGCCATTGAGAAATAAGGAGATACCAGCATGGTTGGGTGAGACCACAAGGACTTAAAAAGGGGGGACAAAACAAAAAGCCCTCAAAGCAACCAATGGGGATTGAACATCCTCTGTGGCTACACAATATTGAATGTATTTTGGGTAGAAAATGAAAAATGGGGGTTGAAGGGGGAATGCAATATCCTGAAAAAGAACTTGGATGGCCAAAACACTGAATAGGAGCATTCCACGCTGCAACATTTTGTTGCAGGCCCCATTTGTAGTAGTTAAATATCAATCAAGTGATTATTCTTTAAGCAACTGTGAAATGGGAGATATTCTAATTCTAGTGACATCCAGCAGAATGAATGAAATGACAAAGGTGTTTGTATATTCCTGTGATATTCCAGGTTTACATCATTGAAATTGGTTGGAGACACTTCCAGCCCAAATAATATAAGATTAAATTAAATAGGGGGGAGTATTCCTAAAGAAGGCAACTTATTAACAAATATAACAAGTGAGTTCAATATTTTTAAAATTGGTTATCTTGTCACAGGGCTGTTATGTTCAATCAAAATTATTTGCAATGGGTGTTGATATCTGGAAGCAACTCTTGGGTGAAATGCTTTGGTGACTGGAACATTACATATCTCGTGTTCTATCTCTTCCACCAATGAACCATCACATAAGTATCTGGACCTGGGAGAACCCTCAAGTCACCTGCTCCTCAGATCAGAAGGTGATTGTGGCTTTGGTTTGATATTAAACAGCCACAGCACTGCCTGGTCAGAAAGAGCAAGTGTACTAGCCTTTTGCCACGTAAGACTTTGGTTCTCACGGAGCACATAGCTTGCAACCTAATGACTGGAGTAGTCACCCCCCACTTTCATGAAAACAATAGCAAATGTTCTGCCTACTTAGTATGGAACGATTAATGACAATGGTCAGGAGAATCCAGGATTCAGCAGTTCGATTTGTTTGAAGGTAAGCATTAACTTACAGTTTTCAGGCTGCAGTTCAAAGATTGGATTGTATCCTTCCATATTCCAAAGAAAACGGATTGCTTTGTTTTAAAGTAGTGAGCGCTACCATGAAAACAAGCTTGACGGTTATGTCTTCATAGTTAATTGTATCACCTAATAGTTACAAAGAAAATATTCTGATATATGGAGCCTTGTCAGTCTATTTTGGGTCCATGTCAGCTTCACATGTATTCATTCATAAGTCTGTTCTGTCCCATTTCTGCATGAATCTATGGTTTGTTCCTTTTGTAAATAAATCCTCACAAAAAAATTGAATATCATCTCCGGAAATAGAGGTTTCTAAATGTGCTTTATCCACAAATGCACATTGTTATTAGCATTGTTGTGTAATCCTTCAGCTGAAAACTGCCATCACAAAATCAGTGAAATATGCAGATCAGTGTGAAATATGAAGGATATCTGTGTTCCAATCTGCACATTAGTCGAGGCAGTGTGGATCAGGTATGTTAACTTTGAAATGCAGATTGAACAAAATCCACTGGCATTTTAGCCTTGTTGGATACACACACAAAGAAAATACTCTTTTCTTTGCTTATAAATAGAACTAAAGATCTACAGTCCTGCTGTTTCCCAACCTCCTTCCGCCTTCATACATGCACACCAATTCAGACGTACAGGTACGCAGACACATGTCTGCAGGTTCCATGGTAGTGATTTCAAATATAGGTCTCTGCAGGCAATCATGCTCTTTTGAGCTGCAGTGGAGGCCTCCTCTTCAGTTCCAGAATGCCTTTTTCGGGGTTCCTTATTTATTTTATTTATTTATTTATTTATTTATTACATTTTTATACCGCCCAATAGCCGAAGCTCTCTGGGCGGTTCGCAAAAATTAAAACCACAGTAAAACACCCAACAGTTTAAAACACAATTACGAAATACAGTATAAAAAGCGCAACCAGGATAAAACCACACAGCAAAGTTGATATAGGATTAAAATACAGAGTTAAAACAGTAAAATTTAAATTTAAGTTAAAATTAAGTGTTAAAATACTGAGTGAATAAAAAGGTCTTCAGCTGGCGACGAAAGCAGTACAGTGTAGGCGCCAAGCGGACCTCTCTGGGGAGCTCGTTCCACAACCGGGGTGCCACAGCGGAGAAAGCCCTCCTCCTAGTAGCCACCTGCCTCACTTCCTTTGGCAGGGGCTCACGGAGAAGGCCCCCTGTAGATGATCTTAAGGTCCGGGTAGGTACATATGGGAGGAGGCGTTATTCTCCTATATGCAGAAAGCTGGAATCTCCCTAACTTTCCTCCTCTTACTTTCATTCTCTCCTGTCTTCCCGGAAACTAGGGATGTATGAGAATTTTGTTTCTGTTTGCACATCATGAAAACATGTTCTGTTCATAATCCCTTACATGAATGCAAGTAGAGGCATGGCTAGACGGGGCGATATCCCAGGGATTGCCCCGGGATCATCCCTGTGTGTCCACATGATGCACAGGGGATCCTGGGAGCAGGGAGGGATGATCCCTCCCTTGCCCTGGGATATCACCCTACCCTTCAGATGAATAGCTGATATATGTGTATAAACTGATGGAGTAGTATGCTAAGGACAGAGAAGATATGGCTCCTAACACTGTGAATAGGAGAAATTTACCAGAATTCTTTGATAGAAACTCTTCCAGCATATTTTAATCCCTGATAATAAACCTATAGACATTATTATGCAGGCTTTAATCCCCCAGTGACTTTTTATACTCTTATTAATCAGTTGTAATACTTTGAGATATATATATATATATGTCTGATATATATCTAACCCTGATTTGATGTCTGATAGCATTATAAATGACCTTGGGATATATACTGCTATGATTAATACTTACTGAAAGTACAACATAATTTTAAAATAAATAAATAAATTGAGCAATAACAGGTCTGACCTGCCTCTTTCTTGATAACATCCCACTATACATAAATATTGAACTCAGAAACCATGTTAAGGTTAAAAAACAACAACAACAACAACAACAACACATACTTCTGGCTGAGGCTTGCCTTAGTGTAAGTGCATGTGGTCCCAATTTGTACTGAGACCCCTGTGCTCTGAGAGGGAAGGGTTAAACCTTTCCCAGCACCATTTCCCTCATCACCCCCATGAAAGAGTTAAAAAAAGAAAAGAAACCAAGTCTCAATTGATGCCAGTTTCAGGATGGTTGGGACGTGTGCTTACACTAGCATTAAAACAGTAAAATAAGACAATCCCCAGCTACATACTACGCAATGAGCATAACGTGTGGTTTGGGACCTAGCCTGCTCCATCATCTCAGAACACTCTTTCAGGTATCTGAAGATGGTATCATGTCTCCCTTTTAATCTTCTCTTCTCCATGCCTACCAGTACCTGGATCTAATCATGATTTTGCTAGAGCTGACCTTTCAAAACTCGCATAGATTAGAGCAAATCAGGCATACTATTTACAGGCTTTGGATGTTAAAATAACATTATGGTAACAGCATTTGATCAGTGCACGTAAAGCTCTTTGGTGTGGATGCTAAGAACCACTCAGTTGGTTCCACCAATCTGAGGAAACGTGTTTTTGTTTCTGGTAGAGCAAATCCCTGTACCAGAGTCGGACTTCACCATTCACAAGGGGGAAACTAAAAAATGCTATTTGGCACGTCCAAGCCCTTTGAGCATGCCAGAAATAGTTATTTGGATCCCCACCTGTAAATGAGACTAAAGATTAAACTAAACATTGCATGGATTGTGTGGCTAGCAACCCAGGCCTACTCTACACCAAGCAGGATATTGCACTGTGAAAGCGGTATATAAAAGACTAGAGCCACACCAAGCAGGATATGGTGGTATGAAAGTGGTATATAGGGCAAAATGTGGGATGATGATGATAATAATAATAATAATAATAATAATAATAATAATAATAATAATATGGTATGTGTTAATGGGCCCCAACAGTTGTCAGTACACTTCAGTACTGCTATAAAGCAGTAGTGTGGCTCCTACCTTTTATATACCACTTTCATAGTGCAATATCCTGCTTGGTGTAGGTTAGGCCCATGATTTTCTTTAAAGAAAAACAAATAATAAGGACAGGGGACTAATCTACACCTACAGCCCTTTCACAATAGAGGAGGGATAATTGTGATGGTTCCCAGCTTCTGTACATAGGGCACATACCTATGTTTCCCACAAGTAAAGGAGAGCCATTGTGGGAGCACGTGTGCCCCGTTACGGCGGTTCCGAATATGTATCTGCAGAAGTGGTGGAACTAGGCAGATGACTATGGGGCACGGAACTTTTTTAAAAATAACTCCTCAGAGATGTGCACCAGCGCAGACATGTAGCAACACAAGGGGGATAAGTACTATGTTGAAAATGCGCTCCTGCGCAGAGCTGTATTTGTTTTGTTTTAAAAAGCAATGAAACATGCCAATACCCATGCTCACGCCCCTGACAGTGGGTTGGCTGTTCCCTGAGGCAGGAGCTCATGCCGAACAGCAACATCTTTGAGAAGGGGGGGCACACCAGCTGCAGAGTTTGGGATTGTAACAACGGCCTGGTTCAGACAACATGCTAAACCATGCTGCTTAACCACAAAATGGTTAAGGGAATGCATTTATTCCCTTAACCATTTTGTGGTTAAGGAGCATGGTTAAGTGTGTTGTCTGAACCAAGCCAAAAGAGCCAAAAAAAAACCTGTGTCAAAAGCAGTCAGTGATATTGATGAATAACTGAGGGATCAACCTGAGATCACAGGGGCATCAGCTGTGTGTCATGTGGCCCGGTAGGGATGCCTTTGATATTATCTTGGAATAAACAGCTGGTGTAGACATGGCCAGGGATATTTTAACAGGGACTGTAGCATGTGAGGAAGGAGAAATTTAACTTTTCCCTTCCCATCTGTGACTCCCCCTTCCCCTTTATGTCTGGCAATTACCCTTCGGAAAAGAGTTCCTATTAGCAGTTTTCATTGGGTTTACAGCCAGGGTGCGGAGTGTTAAACCTCACCTCTCTACAATTGCAGTACCAATGAAGTTTCTCCACCTCTGTGCTAACTTCTTTTAAAAATCCAGGTGTGTTTGCTAACCATGCAACAAAAGTAATAGCCAGTCCAAGGTGTACTGTTACTCAATCAAGTAATAGTACACCTTGGAGCCAAACTGGCCCTTGTGTTACATGAACAAATGTTGGAGTAGCATATTACATTATCCTGGGAATTATGTAGGGAGTTTTAATGTAGTCTATTGATAAGAAATTTATTGTCCTGAGGCTTGTTATCTGGTGAATTCCAGCTTGTAAAACCTAGAAATATGTGATTACCAATGTTCAGCAACTGATTAAAATTCTGTTGTAAGTGATGTTCCTCCATATGGTTTTATTTCCTGTAGTTGTTAGCTAAAATCTAAGATCACCCATATGTAAAGCTAGCATGTATAGTACTATCAACAAATGTTATTGGGGGCAGGAATCCACCCACCCACCAATGGCTACTTATCTTTTGGCTCTCTGTACTTCATATCTGTGCTGATGGTAATCTGTAAACCTTGTTTAGAGCAGCATTCCCCAACCTGGTGCTCTCCAGATGTTTGGATCACAACTCCCAGAATTCCTGATCATTGGCTATGTTGGCTGAGGCTGATGGGAGTTGAAGTCCACAACATCTGGAAGGCACCAGGCTGTGGAAGGCTGGTCTAACAGTTTGCAGTCAAAAGGATTGCAAGCTGTGAAAAATTGGGTAGTGCCCCTGCAATGAGAATTAGGGTATTCCTGAGGTATAATCACACATGTCTTGAAGCAACCCTAAATGTCTTTCTAGGATAGTCATTTATAGAAATTCATTCATTGCCATGCTTTTGCATTCAGTTCTCCATTCTGCTTGATGCAGATATTGTGGCACAATTGATCTAACTAACCAATACATTTTTATACAAGAGAGGTCTGCACCAAAACTGTGCCAGGTTTTGAAGATTTCACAGTGAATTCCACCATGCTATTCCCTGCAGATTTCCCCACATGAAGCCGCATTATCCAGGCTCATTTGAATGCGGGTAAATTTCTCCACTTAATGAACTTTTCTTCATTTTCGATTGTTCTACCACCAAACACAATGCCTCATGCTGAGAAACAGCAAGGAAATGTGTCCCTTTTAAATTAAGCATGGGGACGTGGGAGAAAGAACAGATTGGGAAGCAGCTAGCAGAAATGATAAGTCCCCAAATGGAACATACACATACCATTCACGAGAGAAAAGATCCAGCAAGAATAGTGGGTTGTCTCCAACGTTAGTCCTGCTTAGAGTCGGTGCATTGAAATGAATGGCACATAGGTTAGACTAATACTGGCCCTGTTCAGACACAACTTGGGGAAGGGTAGTTAGGTTAACCACGGTGCATGGTGTTTACCACTAACCATGCCAAGTGCACCTGCAACACATACACGGAACTCTAACCATGGTTACCTTAACCCCTATCTAACCACCCTCCACCCTAACCACCCTTCTCAAGCACATGTAACTTCTCCTTGCACTGGTGCAGGAGTAGCTGCTCTTCTACAACTGCTTGGAGAACCCTGGAAAGAGGTGCTAGGGATTCCCCTCTCCCCACCTGGCTTACTAGACCACCATCCATGGACCACTGCCACTTACCCACCTCTGGGCAAGCTCTTCAGCGGGCACAGGTTCCTGACTCCTGCACAAGCTGCCATTTTGTGTGGAAATGGTGGCTTGTGGTTTTCCATAAAGGATGGCTTACACAAATGTCAGCAGTAAAGGGGCAATGTAGGCAAGGTTACAGGTGTGAATGGCTGAGCAGCTCGCCAAGAGAGTGGAATAGGGGCAGTTGTTTGGTGAGCTTCATGCCGGTTGGGCATGGGTGAGTTCTTTGTTCTTGGTGCACTTCTCCAAGTTCATGGTGCTGACACTTGGCTTCAGCATCATGAGCTGCGAGGCAGATCTTGACCATGGAAGGCAGCAGTTTTGGCCACTCTTGACACAGAGCTCTAGGGCAGTGCTTCCTTAACCATGGGGGCCTGTTCAGACAACATGCTAAGCCATGGTTAGGGCCACTAATCCTTTTGCAGCAAGAGGTTAGAGGGCATAGTTAAAGCATGCTTATTTAGCCACCATGGTTAAGAAAAAATGCCATTCACACAACATGCTAACCATAATGCTTAGCTCAAAACACTTATCTATCATGGCTTAGTGTGTTGTCAGAACAGGCGCTTGGGTACAACCCAGTCATTGTATGTCTTTGCATACTCTCAAGGCTGATTCACATGCACACACACGACTTGATTTCCTTTAGCAGATGGCCCCCAACAGCATGCAAACTGCAGCCATTGGGTAGTACTCTGTTTGAGATGTTGAATAGTGACAAAGTTCGGTCTGATCACTAACATACACATGCAAGTCATCAGTTGATGACTCCTCAGCCTGTGTATGCAATTGACACAAAAAGCAGGAGATCATAACACTTTCTCTTGGCCGCTGCTTTTCCTCTGCAAACCCTCCCTCTAGCTACTTTTCCTCAATTGCCCAGGAAATCCAATATCTGAGCCAGGCTGAGAGGAAAGTGACTGTGGAGGGCCATTAATCATCAGGGGAAAGGTTTAAGCATCCCTCAGACTGCTTTTCCCTTGCAAATAGTCCCTGCCCACCCTCAATCTTGTTTTGCATATTTTAACCAAATATCTGGTTCCAGTCTCAGCCTTTAACAAATCACCATATTCCAGACACTTTCTGCTGTGACCCATATGTGTGTGTGTGCAATCTTATGCATGTTAAGACAAAAAAAGTCCCATGGCTCCAAGCATGCTGGGAATTGTAGGACCTTTTTCTGTCTAAGCACATGTAGGAGTATGCTTCTAATTGCATACTTTTGAATTTATAATATGGTTTGTTCATTTTTGAAAAATAATTCTCAGGTTGTAGTTCTTTTCCACTGCATTTTCTAGAAACCCCATTAATTAGTCAATTGCTTGAAGGTCCAATGCTTTCAAGCAGCAGACGAAGGGGTAAACCTGTTGGTTGACAAGAATGCAAAGCTAGAAACATCCTTCCTGACATGTGGTTTTGTTTAGTTTTTTATGTGCGAAGAAGAGTTTTAGTTTTGTTTTTCTATACAGAAGCTTTCAATCATGAGCTTCAGCCTGCATCAGTGCTGCCTCAAAATAGTTTTACTTCCTCATAGTGGATGAAGAACTTGTGGAGGTGCCTTCCCCGTGGGTTTGCCGAGTGCTGCCCAGCCACCCCCCATAACAGGAGGAAGACCATCTGAGCACTTGGTGATGAGGATTTTCCAGGGCCTCTGTAAATTGTGCAATTAGCCTCTGGGAAGAGCCCTTTGCCTCCCTCCCCCTTGGCCAATTGTGGCCTTAAAGACCCTCTAATGGCATGCTGGGGGGATTGCAAACTTTCTGGAGGCTCTGGAAAGTGTGTTTTCACTCCGTCCCATCCTCGTGCCATTAGGTTTTACTCTAATGGCGACCCTGGTTTTACTCTAATGGCGACTGTAATGGAAGCACTGGAAAGTGTGCATCCAACTCCCCCCCCCCCCCAGTGCCAATCAGAGCATGAAAAATCAGGCCCCAACTGGTGCAGGGGTGGAAGGAGGAGAAAAGTTTTGCTTTAATGGCGGCCATTAGAACTATCCAAGTTGCTGAAGCCTATGGTGGTGATCCCAATCATTTGCATAGTACCCTTAGAGTTCTGACTGAAACCCAGATTGGATTCACAGCCTCACTGATGTCAAAGCCACCAGCTTCCGCTATGGTTTGCCACTGATTTTGGCGGCAAATAAGCAATGTTTTTGTTGCCACCATGGATTTCAGTGGGGGCAACATGGCGGTAATGAGGGCTGCAGGTGGCTGTCAGGCCTTGTGTTGCCTATCCTATCCTTTAGCATAGGCATGTGCTGTAGGTTCCTTCAAGGGCTTGGACCAGTTGTAGTTAGCCTAGCGCAGCATACAACTTCATGCATCCTGCAGCTTGGCCCTTAGTCAGTGGTCATATTTTACACCTGCAAATTCCATTCATCAGTTATGCTTTGTGTGAAGAAGTTCAGAATATGCAATGGGCTTGTGGGATGTGTTCCTTCCCATAATTCGATATAACATCACAGTAAAAAAGACTGCTCCTCATTTGACAAAAATAAAGAATGTTCTGGCCTCCTGGCAAAGAATCTAACGCTGCCTTCAACAGCAGGAAAGCAGATGTTCTGTATCTACAAAGATACAGTAATAAGTTCTGAAGGAGCTGACAGCTTCATCTCTACATCACCCTCGTTGCGCAAAAGATCAGATGCACAGCTTCAGTAACACACGGGAGGTGTGAATGAGAACAGCCACAAGAGAGCTATCCACAGAGTAGAATCTGATGGTCTCATGCCCCTGTTTGAGTTCTCACGCATTCCAAATTAAGAAGAAGGATAGATTGGGTATGGAGCCGAGAGACACAATCACAATCCCATCCACAACTTACATCCAGAATGGCTGACCTGATTCCATTCTTTATTGGCTTCATAAGAAAGAAAACTGCATGGAAGGAAATCATGCTTGTGTTTTGGGATGTTGATTCTGCCTTCCCCAAAAGTCCAAGATACCAACAACCGTCTCAACTGGATGTTCTGTTTTTGCACTTTGTAATGCTAATTTATCACCCTGCTAGCAGCATAGGAAATGTCAATGGATACAGATGAATCTTATTTAAAGTGAAGAACTGAACCATAGAAAAAATCCCTCCTCCCCCATCAGATCAGTTGTTTCAGCACTCAGAGTGCTGAAAAGTTCAATGATAGCCATTCACTTCAATGATTTCTACCTCACCATTAACCTAATCCTGACATATTCCAAGCATCAGGTTACTCCCTGGACACCATAGTGACAGAGTACAATGGGCATATAAACTAGTGCTGTGCCAAATCCTGCCCACTAGTTTTATGAACTTTTTCTCTCCCTGTGAAAATGGGATTGCTTTTCTGCCTTTTGCAGGAAGGGGGAGAATTTCAGAGAATTTTCTCCCTGAGGAGGGAGACAGCGGAGCCCTAAAATATTTCACCAGGCAAGGGAATTAAAGCTTGTTAATATACTTGATATCAGCCCAAAGGCCAAGAAATGAGTGAAGAAACAGATAATGTAATCCACTCTGGACTCTTTGTGAGAATGGATTATATATATATATATATACTCTGTGTGTGTGTGTGTGTGTGTGTGTGTGTGTGTGTGTGTGTGTGTGTTTAGGGTGCAATCCTTTGCCTATTTTTAGATAGAAAAAGTCCTACAGCTTTGTAGGACCTTTTTCTGTTTAAACATGCATAGGATTTCACCCATAATTCTGTCCCAGATTATGGTTCTCAGTATGCATGATGCAGCCATCTGAAGCTAAGCAGGCCTGAGTCTGGTCTGTTTCTGGAAGGAAGGCCACCTGTGAACTCCAGGTACAATGTTTTGAGTTCCATGATGGAAGAAAGGCAGGCTATGTATATACTAAAAATAAAAAAACAAATCTCCATAATCACAGAAAATGTTGCTAAGTAGAATATATATCACACTAATCCACATAAGATTGTTCTATATCTTATATTCTATGATTCTATGTTGCATTTTCTACTATATATCTATCCTATTGTATTCATTTGTGTGCTTCAGATTTAGATTGAGAACAGTATATCCCCCAAAGCAATATACAGATTTCATTGTGGCAGGAACGTAGCACAAGAATGCCAGTTGAAACAGTCCATCAGGCTATGTAATCATACGCATAGCAGAATCACTTTCAACAAACCGTTATGGGATGAATCAGTCTTGGGTTAGTTCTTTTTCAATACCAATCTTAGGGGACAAGAAATCTTTCTGGTTTGAAGAGCACATGCATCTATTTAGAACATTGGATGAAATACTGTAATGCTGGAATGGAACCAGGATGCGGCATTAAAAGTCAAATGTTAGTAACATTTCTTTGCTATTTGCCTTTATGAGGAGGGACAGGCAGTTTTATTGAGCAAGGGAGGCAGTTTTAATCTTAGTTGTGTACCAGTGCATCAGTCCCAAACAGCGGTAACGTTCAAAATTAGCTGCACTATAAAGCCTAAACTAGGCTTGTTCTTCACACAGGAATCCGGCCCTTTTAGGCCCCGTCGAATTCCTGCACTGCCTCCAGCTCAGTTTGCCCTTTTGAGCTGAGCCAGGGGTCTGCTCCCAAAATACGAGAACTTGGTCTGTTGGTTTTTTCCTGGTAACTCCAAATGTGTGCAAACTATAAATGGAACAGAAAGCAAGAAAAAACTCCTGCCACCATGGGCAACCCTCCACGTTCCTTGTCAGTGTTGATACTGGGAGGAAGAGTTGCTCACGGGGGAGGCAGGGCAGTGCCACGGCTTCCCTCCATGCTGCCGCCACTGCTTTTATCGCCACTCATGTGCACAACCCTCCTGCTCTCCCTGTCACACACTGGCAGGGAGAGAGGGAGGTTGTGTATGGCAGTGGCAGGATTCTACAGGCTTGCCTGACTTGCACAGATTGAGGGGGTCCGGACTACAGGCTGGTGAGTCAGAGTCCATGCAACGGAGCTGCATAAAACTTGGCAGACTTCACCTCCGGGGTGCAATCCTCTGACATCCTAGCCTGAACTATGTTAAAATCAGAAGGAAGGATCTATTTACGCTGTGCTTGGTCCCTCTCCCCACCCCTATAAGCAATCCCTTGCATGTATAATGTGGGTAAATCCATATGCCCAAAACCTGTTTCCACTGGATTGGGTAACTCCTGTACATGGCACAGATACTGGAGCACCAATTTGTGGTGCAACAGTAGGTGTGGAGCAGAGCCATCAATCATTCATTGATAGGTCAGGATAGCCTCAAGGCAGCCATGATGTCTATAAGTGTGTAGGGACAAGTAAATTTGTTTTGGTTCCTACAACTTTTGAAATCCATGTTCATTCTATCCTGTTTCCACATGAGTTTGCCCTCCCCCCACTTTGTTTAGTAAAAATGTCCAGTCTAAAGTTCATTCACATTTTTGTATGCATTTCTCCGAATGCATATATTAGAGCAAATGCATACATGGGGGCAGGGGCGGGTAGCATGCAAAAAATAATAATCATACCATATGGGAAATGCATATGGTATGATTGGGAGAATCACGTATGAAAATGCATGTGTTTTTGTAGCTATTTCTCCTAATGTACGCATTTTGAACACGTTTTGAACGGAGAACTTCATCGCAAATTCTGGAGAAGTGCAATTCTGTTCCCATTCACAAAGTAGTTCAGGAGGTACTAATTAGGTCAATTCATATTAAAATGGGAACAAAATTAATTTCCCCCCCCATTCCTGTGGTTTGTGTGTGCATGTGTGTGCGTGTGCATATGTGCATTATTAAAAAGGATGGATGTTAGTTGATTTTTTAAAAATATATTTGCATCATTAGTATAATTTCAAAAAATACTTATACACAACCATATGCACTTACATACTTTTAGCTTTGCAGTCACCTTTCGGTGAATGATAATATGCTTCCCTGATTTATTTATGCTTATAAGGCTCTCATGGGTTCTAAAAGCATATTTATCTGCATTACGGTAATGTGTCTGCTCTTGATTTTCCTGGCATTTAGCTCCTAACAAGATTTCGTTAGACTTGCTTTTCCAAGCTTAGTAAGTTTAACTTGAAAATGTTATTAAAGAAGACATTCCTGATTTGGAAGCCTGTGCTGCCTTTAATATATCTGCAACAAACTCCTAGGCTATAAACTTGATTAGGCCCAAGTTGCTGCAATTTAGGTAAGCTTCCTATCCTCATTAACCCCCAGTTCACTAGAACCCTGGGTTATCCTATGTAGTGGATTGGTGGAAGAATCAAGACAGATGAAAGGAAGTACCTTTTCACACAGTGCATAGTTCAACTATGGATTTCACTTCCAGAAGCTGTAGCAATGGCCACCAATTGGGTTGGCTATAAAGGGGATTGGGCAAATTCGTGGAGGAGAAGGCTATCAATGGCTACTAGTCCTGATGGCTATAAGCTACCTCCAGTACATGGCACAGCATGTCTTTGGCCCTTTCTACACCTAAGGATTATCCCAGGAAAATGGAAGGATCATCCCCGCCTGCTCCCAGGATCTCCTGTGTGTCATTTGCATGCACCGGGACGATCCCTGGAAAAAGGTAGGTGAGGAAATGGCCTTTGTCCACCAGTTGCTGGAAAATTTGAATGGGAGGGTGATATTGCACTCATGTCCTGCTTGTGGTTTTCCCATGGACACCTCATTGGCCACTATGCTGGACTAGATGGGCACTTGGTTTTATCCAACATTGCAGTTTTATGTTCTTATTGCTTGCCGTTGGACATCTCATCAGCATGGTGGGTTTCTGCTGTCCATGTTGCTGCTGGTAACATAGGAACTATTTACCACCCCTATAATGCACCCCTCCCCTACGTGACTCTGAATTCTGTTTAGGATGAATGTGGGTCAGAAAGGAAAGGGTATACCCCACAGATCCTATCCTTCTCATCCACCTCCAGCTGGGACCATATTTGCAACAGAGATAAATGAATCTATTGATTTTGCTTTCTCCTTCGTTTTGGATTTTTAAATATGAAGTTTTCTCTTTTAAACATGAAGAATTTTGGCAAATTCTTATAAAAGATGAACCAAAACAAAATTCTCACCAAAGATGAAGAAATTTCCACATTAGTAAATTCTTATAAATAAAAAAATCAAATAACTTTCCCACCGATCCTTGGTCTGTAACTTGGGAATGGTTGAGAAAAGAACAACTTCATGCCAAGGAAGGGAATGGAGGCGGTCCCTCACTAGCTCACTCTTCAGCTTGATAGGCTGAGCATTTTGTTTCCTTTAAAGCCAGGCCAGACAGCATTGCTGTATCATTTCAAAAGTGATTCATTGTGTGCACCCAGCCTGAGTTTAGCTCAGTAGCCCAACTCAGATGCCCTGACTATAGGTAAAATCAATGCATAGGGGAGGAAGGGGGTCAGGATCACACCACTGGCCCTTCTCCCTCCCCAACTTCCACACAGGTCTATTCTGGGCTCTGGAAAATGATAAATACTAGATCATGTAGAGATAGCCAATGTGTGTTTAATCTGGGTGTTTTTAGGCCCTCTGTCCACAGCTGAATAACATATGGAGGCCAGGGTGAGGCCTGCCACTCCAGTCCTGAACTTCCCTCTTCACATCAGTTTGACCTGGGAATATCTGGATAGTATTATAGAGATGTGCTAACAAAGGGTGGCATCTCTTGGGCCAAACAGAGGACTGCCCTCTATTTGAAGGGCTCCCAAAGGATTCTCCTTTAGTTTGAAGGTGTGCTCTTTAAAGGGATGTCCAGTCTGAGTCCGTTTGTGAACCGCCCAGAGAGCTTTGGCTATTGGCCAGTATAGAAATACAATAAATAAATAACCATCAGGAGGAAGAGTTGAGCCTTGAAGTTGCCTATCAAGAGCAGGCACACAGGTCACCTGGTCAGTCTTCCACACTACAGTGAGATGGACTGTGTTTCTACTTAAATTAGAATAATTATTTCTTAATTTGTATCTCCCTCTATAAATGTCATACAAATTGGTTTTGTCTTTTTTAGGTGATGCATTTCCTCTTTTTTGGTGATTCATAAGTGACCACCCTATTCATATATTTTACAAGAAGTATGGGCACCTCTTCCTTATGGCCAGTTCCCATCCTGCTCCAGTAAGATGTGTAAAGAGGAATGTTGTATGTTATGCAAATAATGTTCCTTCCTACATTGCTGAAGCCTCTTTTCGGCAACCATCAGTGTTGTCAGAACTATGTCCTTTGTCCGAATGACATAGCACGATCATTGCTGATACTTGAGGGAGGATAGAAATCAGTTGCTTTTCAAAAATACATCCCGAAAGTTTGCAAAAGCTATAAATTTCTAGGTTTTGCTGGAATAGATCATGCAATAAAAGCCATAGTGTATGAACATGCAACACCATGAAATTTTACATTTTGACTGAACTGTTTACTGATTTGAACATCTTAACTCACACACTTATCTTCTCCACCACACTGGTGTCTCTGGTTTCCTGCCTCATTTTTTCTAAACATTTAATTGAGAATCAACCAAGATGTTAAATGTAAATATGATTCCTGTGTTAGCTTATATGTTATGCATTTCACACCATTATGTTTAGATCTCCTTCTCTCCCTCTCTGCTTCGCTGGGTACATCTAGAGTATTTTATTGCTGCTTGAATAGGATTATATACTATTTATCACACTAACATGATACAACCTTTAAGAACCTGTCCCAGGCCAGCACTTAATCTTCTGTTGACTGGGAGTTATAATTCATTATGCAGTGACTCACAGTAGCATATATATGTATCCCAGGCTGGAATTATATGATACATAATTTTGTCATTATCTCACTGTACTGAGCGTATCTGCATTCTTATATCACTGGTATGCATTTACATTTGAGGACCAGCGATGCGTATGTTGTTCTTAGCTTTAAATTGTCTATATTACAAATGCACAACAGTTTTTATAACAGTTTAATATCATGGATTCCCTGAAGCAGTGCATTTGGTGAGGGTGTTGATTCCACATTGGAAATTCTTAGCACCTCTCGAAGGCAGTAATGTTTCTAGGCATGTAACACAGAAGCACAGTGCGATAAACAAGCGGGATTGGATTAGTGAGTTGGTTCTAGGGCCACACTAGACGAGATGTCAACTAACAAATTCTGTGGTGGGCTTCTGTAAAGAAAATTGGGGGGGGTGTCAGAGGATCTGGATTGGGGCCCTGGCATTTGAGGGCTTTAAACTTCACCCTCTCTCTGTCAATGCAGTCCTGATCTAGGTTAGGTCTTCTTTATGCCTTCTATTTCTATGGGTGGAAAACGCTTTTATGAGAATGAACGGGAAGATTTTCCCAATGCAAAATGCAGATGTAAAGGGCCTGATCCAGATCAGGGCAAGGGGTGGGGGGCATAGGCTTAAACCTTCCAATGCAAAGGTCCAAATCTGGATTTCCAACCCCTCCACATTTGCATTCTACATTTTAAATGTACACAATTGCCAACTGCATGATTGGTGTCTTGTTCAGTTCAACCCATCATCACATCTGACTTTTAGATTGATTTTAATAGGACTTGATTTAAGTGTGTCAAAGTAGAAGAGACAGACACTGAGGCTGTAATCCTGCCACTTGCTTCCTTACAGCCTAGCCCATCACAACACAGCCCTTGTTCCTCACTCCGAGACCAGTTAGTCCCGCCACAACCCTCAGGATTGCCCAGTTCTTCTTCCAATTCCTGTTTGCCATTGGTGTTGGTGAGAGTGTTGCTACACCATGAGGCTTGATGGGAGATGGAGCAGAATAAAAAAAAGGCAAAATGGCAGACACAAAATAGCAAGCGCATGGGGAGTTTAGACTCAGAAGAGGATTCCAGCAGGAGCGGTGGTGGGAAATGTGCTGTAAATCAGGGCAGTTTGGACTTGCAGAGTAAACTTAGGATTGAGCTGGAATGTTTGACAACCACAATGTGATGGATCCTAGGATGTTTAGTGCAAGTAGGCCCTGGAAAGATCAAGGATTGCCTGAAGAGCATTCGGTTGACTACTTCGATCTGTGATAGTGAGCACTAGAGACATTGGAAGGGAATCCAGTTCTGTCTGACGCTAAAAATTAGTGTAGAGGCCTTCCTTACTCCATATGTTAGGCAGAAGATACAGTAACATTCTCAGGGGATCCATCATTAGAACCCAATATTAATATGAAGGGAAAGAAGGGTATACATTCATGCAATTGAGATGTGTACTTAGTTTGTTCCAAGGATATGAAATGGAGAGGGAGAATCTCTTGGAGTAACAGCTGCTTATGAGAAACCAAAGAGAAATGGTCTTGGGATGCTGAGACTGAAATTTTACTTCCCTTTTCAAGGGTTTTCCCAATAAATAAAATACAATGCCTTAAGATGTATGTGATGTCTTAAGGAGAAGAATGGGAAACGATGATTTCATGTAGCAATAAAAGCACTAAGTGCCCCCATTTTCCAGCTTGCACAGATACTTCTGTCTTCAAATAGGAAATGTGCCAGCAGGCATTAGAATCCAAAGCCATTTATCAACAGCAGAGTGCTGGTGATGTATTACACGTGGGAAGCAAACTGCTTGGAGACCTTTCGCTTTGCAGATGTAATTTAGATAAATTAAACCGAGTCAGAGTTCCATTGCTTTGGTCTTTATAATGAAGCATTTGGTTCAACACCAGGCATTGTTCAGGGCCAAACTACATGTTACATGGGAAACCTTGATCACATCTCACAATATCATTTTCCTCCTGTAAAATACAGCCACTTTGGGGGCCATAAGACTGGGGCCGCACAGTCCCATGCGTCCTCTTTTAATGAGGACAGCCCTCTATTTGTAGAGCTGCTAGAGTACTGCCCTCTACTTTGAAGATATCCTCCATTTCAAGGGCTGTCCAGTCCAAGTCCAGTTTAAAGGTAAAGGACCATCAGAAGGATGCCTTGAAGTTGCCCACCAACAGCACTTGGACAGCAGACTGAACAAGCCACACAGGTCACCTTTCACACTATGCTGAGATGCACAGAGTTTCTATTTGAATTGAAGTAATTATTTCTAAATTAGCATCTCTACATATAAATTAGTGAAGGCAAATTGGCATGCTATTTTGTCTTCCTTTTTGAAGCGCTTTTTTGGTGATTCATAGGGGAACAGAGTTGAGGCATGACCCCATTCAGAGTTACCCCTACAGAGTTGTTGTAGCTGCCCATGTTGTGCTTCTATATCTCCCCCTCCATGGCTATTACCTGTGTGTGAGTGTGTGAGAGAGATTTATATTTGAGGCCAAGCATGTGTGTGGAAGCAGGTGAGATCATCATCCCCTCAGTACTACAAATCAGGGCTCACCACAAGTCATTTTAGAAGAAGTTACACAGATCCCCCATGTAATTTTATATATTTATTAAACTTATATACCGTTCCCATAGCCAGGGCTCTCTGGGCGGTTTACAGAAATATATATATATATATATATATATATATATATATATATTTCATTAAACAAAGAACCTAGAGCTTACAAAACATTGTTAAGGCTCTACACCAAAAAGCAGGGAAAATTGGAGTTAAGGCTCACAAGCCTTAATGCCACATCCTCCCTAAGGAGGCAAAAAGTGAAAGTGAAATTCTCATTCTCCCAAAGCAGATAAACCATGAGGACAGGATGCAGAATATGATATGCAGAGGTGAGACTGGGGTTGTAGAGAACTGATGAAGTGAAGGAGGAGGCTTGATCAAGCAGCAGCAATGATCAAATGAAGAATAAAAGTACACACACACACTGTCCTGCACTGGCTGTAGCATTCTTGGTTATACAGCTGACCACCAGGCCAAGTAATACCCCAGACCCATGTTCCAGCACACAAGCTTTAAGTTCAGAAGTAGTCAAACACAGTGAGACAGTCCATTACATACATAATCCAGTAACAGAGTCAAGCAGAGGTCCAAGAACAATGCAGGGTCAGGAGACAAAACAAGCTGGTGAGACACAGGGGTTTTTTTTAGCAACCAGCAAGCTCTCACTGCTGGCTTTTATTCACAAAGGCTGCTGAACCCCACCCAGTCTCAGTTGCTGACCATCAGAGCTCTCTGGCCAGAGCCCTACTCTGGAGGAGTTGCTTTCTCCCAAGGAGACCAATTTTGCAACTGAGCACTTCCTCTTACAGGAGGCTGACTGGCTTGTCACATGAGGCAATGGGGCTCCTGAGGGTCAGGGGGTGGCTCAGACTCTGGTCCAGAATCAGAGCTCTCTCTCCCTGTCAGGGAAGGACCAGGAGCCATCTCTCCCAAACGCCCTGCAGCTGTCTCCCCTAAAGGCCCAGGCTCTTCCTGGTCTGGTGCCAGTACTTGACATGTCTCCCTTGTTTCTGGGGGCTCTGCTTCCTCCTCTAAGGATTCGTCTAGCAGGGGCATCGCGCGCGCACACACACACACACACACACACACACACACAGAGAGAGAGAGAGAGAGAGAGAGAGAGAGAGAGTAAGCAAGTTGTTAATTGCAGGATTATTGTGCTGGAAAGGAGAGGAAATTCTCAGTAACATCTCTCACTCTCTCCCTTCCAAGGTTCCAGGCAGTTTTAAAAAGGCTACAATCCCCTACACACTTACCTGGTAATAAGACCATTACACTCAATGGAACTTACTTCTGAGAAGACACTTATGATTCCACTAAGGAAATGTCTACGCTAGAGGAAGGAGGTGGCCATTTTAGTATGAACATTCTAATCTAAGTGAGGTGGGAGGGATAGAGTGATGCTACTGAGCATGTGAGACTTCTTTTATTGAGGAAATCACATGGTAGACAAGCTTAATGGTTACAGAGTCTCCAAAACACATTTAAAGTTGAACGATGGTTAGAAAGCTTCTTTCTGAAACAATCATTAAGGCAAACACTTGGAGAAGGGTGGTGAATAGGGTACGCCAGTAACTGCTTGAGTTTCTGCAGACGCTGGCATCTCAAAGGAACATGGCCTATCTCTTAAAACAAACTCCCAGGAAATGTTGCTCTGAGCCAACAGAGCCGGGCAGAGAAGTCTGTCATGCATTTGTCAATCTCAGTCTACAACTACTGAGCTGACCCTGTTACCACGACTTCAGGAAAGATTAAACCTCAGGCCCAGGAATCTCATCCTTCTGCTAAGGACTGGGAACTCTCAGCCACCTGAGTCTGGCCACAAACACAGAATCCACAGCATATGCAAGTCCAAGTCTATGAAAAGTCTCACTACTTTTCATTGCACAGTTCTTAGATATCCAAAGTACATATTGCAAAGTGTCCATGTACAGAGTGCTTTCAAAGTCCCAAGCAGAGATGGAATCCAAAGCAGGAGGGAGGTCAGGCATTGCGTCGAGAGATGAAACCTAGCAAAGCTTTTCCAGCTTTGCACCAGCATTTAAGGCCTATTCAAAGCCACTTGACAGACAGGTCCACCACGCCCATGTGCCAAGAGGGCGGGATGTTACAACCCACTTCGAAGAGCAGCCCCCACCTTTTTTCCAAACACTCTGAAGTTCCTAGAGAACCAGCAGCTTCAAGGCTGAGGGCAGGGAATGAACAGGCTACTCCCATGGGAACTTCTTACAGAGATAAGCTTGCAGAGACATCTGGACATTCCCAAACCATTTCCAAATAAATCTACCCAATAGGTACAAGGCTGGCCTTGTACCTATACCTGACATGATTTTTTTTTAAAAAAAGAAAAGCCATTCCACTAACTACAATGAAGGAGGAATTACCCACTGGATTAATGGGTAGGGGGCTGAATACTCCAAATTTCATGGATAAAAAAATGCCAGCCTAAATTATCAGAACCATTTTGATTCAGAGAGGGTTTTTTCTTTTTCTTTTTTACTTTAAACTCCCCTCCTTCCCTCAATCTTTCACCAATCTTCATGAAATTTTCAGGGTATGTAAAAGAAACTATTCTTTCTGGCACATGTAAATATCAGGAAGACTGGTGAAACATTTTTGATTTTATGAACATCTGAATGCCCCCCCCATCAATTACCCCTTTATAATGGTAGAACGCTTTATTTACTCTCAGACCTTAACTACAGGGACACTGCTGTGTCCCTATAATATATATATGGGCTGTAGAACCACATTAGGACTTTTTCAAACTCAATATCCCTGCCCGCTTTAGATCTTGACTGAGTGGTGGATCTAAGGACTGATAAAATATACTTCAGACACACATGCAGCATTGGACGTAGACTCTGTTGTAGCATCTCTGGTCTGGATAGTATATATTCGTTCAACATGAGGATCAGCATCATTATAGCAAATTTCATCTTTTCTAGGTGCATTGTTTACCCCAAATACATTTTATGATGCTGGACCTCCACATAGATGACTTCCATGTCCCAGCTGGTGGGTTAGCCAGCATGTAGGAAAATTCAGGTTGCTTGCTATCTCTGTCAGATATTCCCCTTGTGAACCATCTGTGTTCACTACAGTTCAGTTGTAAACTATCAGTGCTCAGAGGTAGACTAGTAGCTAGCTACCCATTAATAAACCCAGCTTACTGTTATCCCTTAAAGCTGCAGTCAAGGGGAAACAACTCATGCAAAAGCATTTCATTTAGAAATCATATATAAGAACTCAATCATGTTCAGCTGAAGTAATTTTGTTTTTGTTTTTAAGTATCTATTGTGTCAAATGGGGCTCTGCAGTTCCACTTGGAAGGAAATTTCCAGCCATGGCATGATAATGAGAGATACAAACACTAATAATTACGATAATTACAATTATTCTAATTGTGTTTACCTAGTGTACCACCTGAAATTAATCTCCAGCTTTGCTAATATAAAGACTGTCATGATCCTCTGTACTTCTCTGTTTTATGCTGTCTCAGGAAACAGCATTTCACCCAAGGCAATTCGTGGCTGCAGTTCCCCATCCCCACTCCAAAGCAAAGATCAGCCATTGCTTTTCTGTCCATATTGAAATTGCTAGGTGTAATCTGATGTCTGCTACACCTAGGATGACCATATGAAAAGGAGGACAGGACTCCTGTATCTTTAACAATTGCATAGAAAAGGAACTTTCAACAGGTGTGATTTGTATATATGCAGCACCTGGTGAAATTCACTCTTCATCACAACAATTAAAGTCAGAGGAGTCCTGCCCTCTTTTGTATCTGGACAAGAGGGTAGGAGTCTTGGAGCTTAACAGTTTAACTGTCATGGCCACAACTTCTGACCAAATTTTTGGACTTTTTTGTTTCTTCACCATCCTCTGCTTCTTGTTCTGTCCAGCATGATGAAGAGTTCTAGAGAATTCAAACGCTTGCACACTTTAGTATTTTGGCTGGTCCTAATATCGGTATTGCCCATTTGGATTGTTTTCCTTCATGGGCCAGCACAGCTGTTTATGTATGAAATTAATTATTCTGTCACTTAAAAAAGGGGGAGTATTCTTCATTATGCACATGAACATATAGATACAGGTATTTATTTATCTATTACATTTAATCCCCCCCCCTTTTTAAAGAAACAAACAACAAATTCCAAAGTGGCCAACAACAATAGAATCTACAAATATATATATATATATATATATATATATATATATATATATATATCCAAGTAAGCAATAACATAATAAAATGAGAACTGAGAAGAAGAAGAAGAAGAAGAAGAAGAAGAAGAAGAAGAAGAAGACAGCTAGTTAAAAACATAATGAGCTGAAAGATACAGATTAAAAATTCAACTATTAAACACCTAAATATCTTAAAAATACCAATTAAAACACCAAATCTGCCCAGACCTGCCAAAGACCTTTTTAATTAGAAATGTTTTAGTCCAGGGATTGGCAACTTGTGGCCTTCCAGAGTGTTTGTCTACAGCTCCCACAATGACATCTCCCCATTGGTCACACTGACTCAGGATCATGGAAGTTTTATGCCAAAACATCTGGAGTGCCACCCCTGTTTTAGTCTCTTGGAGCTTCCTTTGGTAGGGAGTTCCAAAATCCGGATGCAGGCACTGAGAGAGCCCTTTCTCAAGTTCCCACCAAATGCACATCAGAAGTTGGTGGAAACAGCAGCACACTTCTCCAGACGTTCCCGACACCAGAGCTGGCTTGTATGAAAGGGACATCTGAGTAATCTCTGGCCCCTCTCACTGAGGTCATTTCCCTCCGATCTTGAGAGTCAGCTTAGGAAGGAGAGGACCTGGATCTTTTCATACATTCATTATAAACAATTAATTAAACTAGGTATCATACTGCATTGCAATTTGTTTTGTTTTTAAATGCTCTCTGTATATTCTCATCACATATAGCAATGTGATACATATTTGCTCCCCTTCGCACCACTCTTTTCTTATGGACTCCATTGTCACAGTCTGATAGCTTTTGATGAGAAATAGTTAAAACAATAGATGGTTTTCCCTTTCTGTTAACACTGTGACAGTATTCTTGGAGGTGCTGCTTGTGAAATTAATGTAATTGGCTGGAATGAAGGAAAAAAGGAACTTGAAAGTTACAATGGGCAGAGTGTATATATATGGCAAGGCATGCAAAGATCTATGGGGTAAAATGAATCTCTGTTCATTCTGAAAACACAGACACATCACACACTGCAATACCAGTTGCAGGCCAGGTTACCAACTGAGGCTTTTTTTCTTTTCTTTTTTACCCCCATGTGTGGGAGTGAATAGTGAGATGGAAGCAGCTGTGGGTAGGGATGGACAAATCTCTCATTTTCACTTTCTCCCACATTCCAGGCTTTTGAATAAATACATCTCAAATTCTTTCCATGCTGTTTCCATGAAGATCTTTGTGGATTTTGGCTAGCTCTTTTCAAAAGCAAATTGGACAAAATGCTCACCAGCCCATGCAAATTCAATAGGTAGGTACAGCTATTCCCAGCATGGAGAGGACCATGTTGTACCTGCTTGCTATGGTGCTGTTAAAGATCAGGCACTTATCAGAAAAAAGAAGGGGGGAAGGTTGCAACCCTAATTCAAAACTACAAACATAGTTGAAAACACAAAGTCGGGATGGATGAATCTATCAAGTTAGTTTCTGCTCAGTTTCTGATTAATTTGAGCACCATTTTCAGTGGGAAAGTGGGATATAAATAAAGAATACATGAAGAAGACTTGGGCCTACTCTACACTAAGCAGAATATAGCACTATGAAAGCAGTATGAAAGCAGTATATCATAGAATCATAGAATAGTAGAGTTGGAAGGGGCCAATAAGGCCATCAAGTCCAAGCCCCTGCTCAGTTCAGGAATCCATCCTAAAACATACCTGACAGATGGTTGTCCAGCTGCCTCTTGTCCAGCTGCCTCTTGAAGGCCTCTGGTGTAGGAGCCACACTACTTCTTTATATTTATTTATTTATTTTTGCATTTATATCCCATATTTTCCTCCAAGGAACCCAAAGCAGTGTACATAACCCTCCTCTCCATTTTGTCCTCACAACAACCCTGTGAGGTTGGTTGGGCTGCGAGTCTGTGACTGGCCCAAAGTCACCCAGTGGGTTTTCATGGCTGAGTGGGGACTAGAACCTGGATTTCCCAACTCCCAGTCCGACACTTTAGCCACTATACCACACTGGCTCTTATAGTGGTATTGAAGTGTACTGACAACTGTTGGGGCTCATTGACATATACCACTTTTATAGTGCTATATCCTGCTTGGTGTGACTCCTGCCTTTTATGTACTGCTTTCATTGTGCAATATCCTGCTTGGTGTAGACTAGGCCGTAGTTGTTCTGTCCTGTTTCTGCATCACTATTCTAATTTTAAGTCCACATGAAAATGTGTCCATATTTTCATGTGCATTTATCTAAATGCACCCATTTTTTTATATGCCTTCCATGCCTCTTTATCAGCAGTAGCTGGTAACCACTGGGACTGGAAGGCAGCCACTGGCAGAGGTGGAGCCATGAAAGAATAAAGCAAACTGGACAAAATCCTTGCTTTAAACCACAAATCCTTCCCACCAACCAGAGCTACACTGGAATAAAATAGTAAATTCATTTAAAAATTATTATCCTCCCTTGACAAGCCAAAATTTATATGTAAAATAATTATCCTTTCACAAGCCAGAGAGGCAGTAATGTAGTTTTTAAAAATGATCATCCTCCCTAAACCTCACCAACCCTGAGATGCATGCAATACATAAATTCATCAAGATGTTAAATTATCTCCCCCACCAAAAAAAGAGATGCAATAGGTATGGCCTTTCAGATATTTAAACTGCTTTACCTCCACCCCTGTAGCCAGGCAGAGATGGAATTGATTTTTGTTTTGTTGTTGTTGCTTTAAGCCACAACAACAAAGTATTGCAAAAGCAACCTTTCTCCCCTTAAATCACTAACACCCTTTGTTACAAAAAAATGAAATAAAGATGTACCATATATGTTTTTCCTTTGAATGGTCTGAGCATGGGTACTCAGTTCACTTGATTAAGTTGGCAACAACAGCAGAACGACTGGCAACGAGTAAGCAAGCACAGCAGCAGGCTGGTAATGGGGCCCATGCCAGAAAGACTGATGACGAGGAGGAGGGGCACTCCCCCCCACAATGTAAACAAGGGTAGCTCTGAGGACCATGGGGTTCTGCCCTATTCACTCTATTAACAGATCTGACACTGGTTTTATGGACTGTTTTCTAAATATAGCCACTCTTTTGCAAGCATTTTCCCTGCATGTGATGTGATTTTGATCACTTTCCCCCATTGTGCACAAAAAATGTGCATGCACTTTCCCCTATTGTATGCTTTTGTGTGCCTTTTCCACATTGCATACATTTTTGGTTCATAATTTTTAATTTGCACACTGCAGCACAACATGTGGAAAAGTGTGAACATTGCCATAATACTGCATTCCAGTTCTTCTGCAAGCTCGAGAAGTGTGTATTTGGTATGTTTGCATAGGCCTTACAACCACACCCTGGGCGTGGGGTGGCAGTTGCAGGTGGAGGCGGACAAGAGGCATAGAGGCTACCCATTGGTGGCCTCCAATGGTACCACTCTAATGGGTGGGAGGGACTGGCAGCTCCTTATTTACTGGCTGCTGCTCCTCTCTGCAACCTCGCTGACTCACAGCTCCCTGCCTCCCTCTCTGTAGACTGTGTGGACTTGCTGATTGCGAAGTAGGGTTTTTTTGCTCCCAATCAATTTGCAATTGGGGATTTTTTCACCTACTTCACACTGTAAGACAGCAGGAGAGTATTAAGTAGGCTAATTGGTTGAATTTGGTCACACTTAATTGGGGCAGATGTGCAGGCATCAGGAGCAAGGATAGGGTTGGTGAGCATTCCTAGGCACCATTGTGGTGATTGGTGACACCTGAGGCCCTCACTGGGAGTCTTGTGGCACCAGATGATGGGATAAGGGTTACCTCTGAGGCCAACCTTACTCACAGAGTTTTGCAACCTGAGGGGGAGTGACATCAGAAGGCCTACCTACCACAAAAGGGGAACCCTGGTGGGTGACAACATACACACATCACCTATCAGGATTTAAACAGCTTGCCTGAACCCAATTATGGCCAAGATGTTGGCCAAGATAGGATGCCTGCCTAGGCCTCCATCTGTAACAGTCCAGGGTGTGGGCAGCTGGGAGTGCAGACTGGGTGCCAGGACCTGGGACAGGAAAGGTGTACAGAGATTAACACACACAAGCTGCCTGGGATAGACTGGTTTACTTGGACAACCACAACATGGCAGAAGCAAAAGGCAGGGGTGAGTTTCCGGGGGCAACCCAATGGCAGAGACCAGAGTCCAACAGGCCCAGTGGTAGTAGCAAGTCCAGGGCCAAAGAAGGGTTCAAAAGCAAGGTCTAACCTGAGTCCAGACAGGGCCAGAAGCAAGGGCATGGTCCAGGGCACAGTCCAAACAAGGCAGGGCAGAGGCAACAGCAGTAGCATAGTCCAGGGTCAGGGACAAACAAGGCAAACAGGAGCCAAGCACCGCAGAAAGGGAGTTGCTGTGGCAAAAGCTGGAGCAACAGTGTTGGTCTTAAATAGCCCTGACTCTAGCTGCTCCCAGCTGTATTGAATTAACCCACCATGAACTGCTGCTGGCCAGGGCCTGAGTTCTGCCAGCACTCTGCAGCAGAGCAGCCCTTTGAGCACAGACCTGGGACCTGTAAGCACTCAGCAATAGTACCAATCCTGACACCATCTCCCTTCATGGAAAGTTAATAAATGTGGCCCTATTTATATCCAACTTTTGTCTCGTCTCGTTATTTCCTCCTTCCATTCCCACAATAAGATGTGAACCCAATCAGTGTCTGACCCATTCCTAATTCAAACCCAGGCTAGTAAAAGCTAAGCATCCAACACCCTCTGCCTGGATGGAGGAATCTGCTGGTGTTGCTTTCTCCCACAATTATTAGTTTTAAATCTCAAATTATCTTCATCTCATTTATGAAGAACTTTATGAATATTAGTAAATCCTTATAAAAACAAACAAAAGAAACTACCACCCCTCCCTAGCTGGGGGTAGTGACAAGCCTTCTCTGTCCAAGCTCAGTGGTCCTGATCCACACTGTGGACTTGGCATAATAATGCCTAAGTCAAACATATGGGACTATCTCAATACCCCTCAGACTTAACATAATATGTATTTTGGCCTTTGGGATTTCTGTTTGACTATGAATGCTGGAGGCTATAAATACATAATAAATGAGGAATGTAACAGGAATCCTCTTTTTAAGAAGTGCTTTAATCAACCAGGTTGTTGACACATTTCTTGACTGGAGATGCACTCGTACCACTCATTACTGGCCACCTGCTGTTTAAGTACTAATTTAAACGACATATCTCATAATAATGACAGCGTAGGACCTAAGAGCACAGCTTAATTTAAAAATCCACTTTGAGCTGAAAAGTTCAAAAGGTCAACACAACGCTGCCTTCCCAAGAATAAAACACAGTGTATAACTTCCAGTTTTAAAATATAGAATAAGAGGATTTGTGTTTGTTTGTTTTAATAGATTAAGATCCAATACATTAAGAGGATTTCTTGTGTGTGCCAATGACTGCTAACATCCTGAATCTTGGTCCCACTAATGTAATTGGCTACATATCTTTTCTTGTGTTCTCCCCGCCTCCCACCTCCAATACTATCTATGCTACTTTTTTGCCAGGAGAGCAGTGTGTCTCCTTTAATAACTATCTGATTTTTTGGAGGAAGCGCATTGATTTGCATAGGTTTTCAGCATTGGGCTCCTCAAATAATTTTAGCAACATGATTGAGAGCCTGGCCTGATTGAAATAACAGAAGATAGACAGTATAAAAGCAAGATACATAATTAAAAATTAGATGGATGGTCATATTTCAAAATATATTCTTCTGTAGGGTTTGTTTTTTACAAAAATCAGCACAGACACTTCATTATGGCAAACTCGCTGTTTCATTATAACCCAGTTTGGCTTTGAAATACATGCAAACTACAAGATATAAAAATGAACTAATCACTTTAATGCAGTATCAGAGTCTTGGAGTAGGTCATCCATTATGGCTGAGTCCAAGCAATAGTTCTGTTGCTTAGATTGTAGCCTGCAGGCAGAGCATTGTGATTTAAAATTATTCTTGTATAGTCATGAGTCCTATTCACGCACCCATATATGTGTGCGATGAATATTCATGTGTGTGTGTGTGTGTGTGTGTGTGTGTGTGTAGGGGGGGCAGATACCAGCAGACTCCACTCCCTCCAAAACCTATACATTTTCATTGAAATCCTGAAAGCTACTCCTTCATGTTACATTAATTGCATAGCATGTATATGAACCCAAAACAAAAGAGAAAATATTTCCAGGTGCCCAAAACACCTTTTATTGTGCCCAATGCATAATAAAAGGACTTCTTTTATTATGAAGAGAAAAGACTTCTCTTCTTCAGGGGCTGCTTACAAATGTGTCACCAAAACAAATCTTTCCAGTGCTTCCTACTCTTTTAAAATGCCCCAAAGGAGGAGGGTCAGAGAAGTCCCATTTCTGCCAGGGCAGTTGATCCAGCATAAACCTGGATCCAAGCCTAGGGATGATCCAGCTTAAAGGTGCCTTCTGCGGCTACTGCACTGATATGAGAGTGCTTCGCTAGAAATGCTCCACTACAATTCAGTATTTGAAGTGTGGTAAAGCTCTTTTTATTGCACTATAAAGGATGACATGATATTTAGTTACTATAAATGCATATTGTGACCTGAGAAGCCATTCATAACCCACTTACCTTGAAGTACTTTCTACGGGAGTCAATAGGACTGTTCGGGGACATCTCTGTCATAAGTGGGTTGTAAATTTCAGACTAAATACCAATTCTCCACTCCTCTGCTGCCTCCCCTCTCTCTTTGCCTTGACTTTTAACTTTCTAGCTGTAGTAGAGTAATGAATCCCATTTTACAGGGTGTTTTTTTTTTTAATGGAGAAAGACCCGAGCTACAATCTTTTAACTAAGAATATGAATGTAGATTGCAACTCAGTCAGAATACATTAAACACTTTCTCTTGGAATTGATGAGGTAAAACTAATAAAATGTATTGTCATGTATGTTTTATGAAAAAGGCCTGTAGTCAGACAAACACAGTTAATGTCTTGTAAATCTGTCCAAAAGTTTATTAGGTTTTTTATTATTATGGGATTTATTCATTTTTTATAATGTTGGAGGTGAATTATGGGCTATCAATTTCTTTTTTTCTTCTCAGACCCCCTGTAAAATCTCATTCTGCTGGTAAACATGTTCTAGTTATCAAATAGTCGGGTGCAGCTAAACGTTTTTTTGTGAGGCAGAATCATTGTTAACTCATCTGGTGTTCTAGGTCAGCAACCTTTTGCTTTTAATTAATAACAATGCCTTGCGATCAGCCTTGTCGTACATCATTTATGAAGAGGTTATTTTCAGTCAACTGTGGGCACGTACAATGGGCTATAAAATCGTGAGCAACAAATATGTCCTAACCATTTGACATAAACAAAATCCCAGGTGATTTTAAAATTATGAAATATATTCTTTGAGGTTATTAAGCATACAATTTATTTATTCATTATTACATATATAACACACCTTATTTCCTCTTGCAAGGAACTCAAGGGGGCTTATATAGGCCTCCCCCTCTCCATTTTATGCTGTGAGGTGTTGAGAGATAAAGGCTGGACAAAGTCACCCAGTGAGCTTCATGGCTGAGTGGGGACTCGAACCCAGATCCCCCTGAGTCCCAGTGTAGCACTCTAACCAATAAACCCATTTGTTTCTCCAGCCCATTTAAAATGATAATAATAACAACAACAACAACAACAACAACAATAATTAATAATAATACACAGCAGGCCACTACACACCAATGACTTGCTACACAGAAACAGCTGCCCAAGTGAACAATCTCCAAAGGTAATAACTAAGTATACACTGTCTTATTGAAAACATGTGGTACTGAAAATCAACCAGGGCCAGATCTACACCAAGCAGGATATGGCACTCTGAAAATGGTTTGTAAAACTGTCTACGGAGTGTGTCCTGGGCCCCAACAGTTGTCACTACTGTTATAAACTGTTTTAAAGCAGAAGTGTAGATCCTGCCCAAAGGTGAATGAACTGTCAGTTTTGCTTCCCCCACAGTCAGTTTAAAAAAACCCACTTATTATTATCATCATCATCATCATCATCATCATATTCTATCCATTCTGAACATGAAGAAATATGTGAATTTTCATAAATTCTCATGAAAGACAAGTTGGAAATAAAATTCTCACTTATCGTGTTCATGCCTGTTTCCTCTGGCATTCACACATGCTGGCAAGCTGACGCGAGACACATCAGTGAGTCTTTTTTTATTGAGGAAATCACATGGTAGACAGGCTTAATGGTTACAGAGTCTCCAAAACACACTTAAAGCTGAACGATGATTAGAAAGCTTTAGGCTCCTTTTCTGATACGATCCTTAAGACAAACACTTGGAGAGGGTTGTTTAGGGTACACCACCATCCGATCTGAGCTTCTTCAGATGCTGCAGATGCTGGCATCTCAAGGGATATGGACAAACACCTAACACAAAATCCCAGGGAAGAGTTGCAGAGAAGATCGGTCACACACTTCTCAGTCTCAGCCTGCCACAACTGAGCTGACCCTGGTTACCATGACTTTAGGGAAGGTTAAACGTCAGGCACAGGAGTCCCATCCTTCTGCTAAGGACTGGCAACTCCTTGCCACCTGAGTCAAGCCACACACACACAAGCCACAGCAAATGCAAGTCCAAGTCTATGAAAAGCCTCAGAGTACTTTTCATGGCATAGTTCTTAGATATCCAAAGTCCAAATAGCAAAGCATCCATGTGCAGAGTGCTTTCAAAGTCCCAATCAGAGATAGAATCCAAAGCAGGAGGGAGGTCAGGTGTTGCGTTGAGAGATGAAACCTAGCAAAGCTTTTTCAGCTTTGCACCAACATTTAAGGCCTATTCAAAGCCACTTGACAGACAGGTCCTCTGACCAATAAGCCATGCCCGTGTGCCAAGAGGGTGGGATGTTACAACCCACTTTGATGATGCTACATTCTGAGTGACAGCTTCCAAGAGCAGCCCCTCCTTATCCAAAACACTCTTAATTTCCAAGAGAACCAGCAGGTTCAAGGCTGCAACAAAGAGTAAGCAAGCTATATCCCATGGGAACTTCTTACAGAGATAAGCTTGCAGAGACATCTGACATTCCCAAACTATTTCTAATAAATCTACCTACTAGGCACCGATCCTTAAAGTCAAGCATGCCTAGCTCAATTTTGAAGCAGAATGAGGTCAGGTCACTGCCTTAGAGAGCAAAATAGGGGCACTATTATAAGGTTGGAATTGCAGGTATTGCGGTTAGGGGAAACATTAGGATTTTCTGCTTCAGAGGTATGAACTGTCTTACAGGGTCATTTTGGGGTACCTAAATGTGTACAGATTAGTAAAAGTACAAACAATAATGTGCTTAATGAACAAAGTGAAGAAGCTATTAAGGGCAAAAACTGTAGGGTTGTCAGAGGAATCCAGTTGTGGGGTGGAGCTCATTGAACTTTTGTCAGCTCAATTCCCTGGACTCCATTCCATCTTCCACCAGCTACCCTGACTCAGTGAGCAACACATTGGGCTAGCTAACAGAATTTCTGTATTATCATTTTTTTACGTAAAAAGAAATGCATACAGATTAGGACTGCACGGCCACAATTTGCACAAATCACATAACACATGGCTGTAATTTGTGTAAATTATGCAAATCTGTTCAATTTATGACCATAATTTGTGCAACTCTCTAGTTATGTACATTATGGCCAAGGACCTCCAAAATGCATAAAAAGTCCCCAGAAATGCAGGCATTTTCTCAAATGTATGCATTTTCTCAAATGTATGCATCAATTGTGTATATTTAAAAAATGTACGCATTTTTCTCCCATTGATTGAAGTGTGTTTGCAGGTCTCTTTCAAAACATCCCATGCTTTCATGTGCTTTTCTCATGTAATAATGTTGTTATTGTTCCACAAAACATGTCGTAAACTCAGAAATGCATGGACTTCCACTGCCAATTGCACATTGGTCTGTGTTCAAATCCAGGATATAGGAGCTGGGTAAATTCTGGTAAAAAATGAACTGAAACAAATTTCTCATACATCTCTAACAGCAAAATAGCAAATGGCATGGTGGTGGGTTCTTGTGAATATCTCAAGAAAACATCAATTCAGCATGTAAGGGTGATAGTGGTAAAAAGGGCACATTCCATGCTAGAGATTATTAGGAAAGGAAAGGAAAATATTGCATAAATTTATAGTTTTGCTGCATTTGGGACACTACTGTACATACAGTTCTGATTGCTCTCTCTCAAAAGATATCAGGGATGTGGAAAAAGTCCAGAAAAAAGCAACCAAACTGTGTCTGAAGATCGGAGCACCTTCCCTGTGAGAAAAGGCTTACATGTATGAGGCTTTTTAGGGCTAAAACAGACATTACTTTAAATGCATGGCAGGCACCTCCATCTTTCCCCCCTTCATTTTTACTCTAGAACCCTAGTGGGGGATAGGGGTAGTGGGGGGCTGAATCAAGGGTCATGCCCCTACTCTAGAGTAGTATACATAGCTGCTAGACACACGTTTAATGTAATGCCTGTTTTGGCTCATACTATAGAGTGAAAGGTATCAGAGCAGGGTGAGAGTGCATGCTCCATGTTAGAAAGATTTTCCCTCCCTTTCCCCACCTTACGTAATGTTCATCTTTGTAGTCCGATGCAGATAGAGGGCTTCTTTTGCATTGGCTGGGATGCTTCTCTTCTAGAAATAGGCATGTAACTCACAAACCGGCTTCAGTAAGGAAATGAGCTTGTGGAATGTGTGCTGCGGATGAGTTAGCACAAGGGACGATAACGCCTCCCTTGGTAGCTTGTTGTTTCAGTTTGCATCTATTAAGTGTACCGATTTCTGTGGTGGCATTTGCCTCCCCGTTGTTGTTGATGCAGATAAAATGAATTCTTTGCTTATGTTTGCTGATGATATTAATCTTGCACTCTAGCAATTTCAGTGTGTCATGCTCCACATCTCCATCCATCTCTTAAAATCAGGTTGCAGGTGGCTTTTTGAAATGATACAAATAATACCAGCTGTTCTGGATTCTTCAGCACTCATAAGTCATACAGCATGTCTCTCGTAGCATTGTATCTTGTTTAATGATGGAGATGGAATGGATAATTAATGTTACAGAATGCTTCACTGTGTGCTTTTAGTTTTTTTTTGGGGGGGGGTCCCCCCCGCCTTGCCACTTCAGGTTGCAGATGATGTAAGTTGTCTTTGATGGAGAATCCTGTACAATTCCAGCACCTGCTGTGCTCCACTATTTCAACCTGTACCTTGGACAGACCACTGTCAAAATGTACGCAGGTTCAGGAGATGAGATCTCAAGATTTTTGTGGGTGTTGCGCAAGGATATGCGAACCAGCAAAACTCAAGCTCACTAAAGGTCGTCAAATTCTGTCTTGGAGCTCATTCTGCATCAGGTTGTGAGCTTAGTTGTGTTAATTTTTGTATGAAGATCTATGCACATTTCCCCAAATATAAGGGTCAATTGTGCGCGTCTTTGAAATGTATCCATTCTTCTCCAATTGATCAAAGTGTATCTATGCCCATTTTTAGAAGATACATTCTGCTCATAGACAAACTGAAATTATTTGCTCAAATACCCCAAGTATGTTGTTGGATGCTGAGATCTCTGAGGAGCTCTGGCTGTCATAGTTGACACTTTGAAGAGGATCTCTTTGGCAGCCCCCAGGGCATGCCTACAAGAGGCTGCAGGACTCTTGGTGAGAACACTGGGGAAGAGCAGGCAGGCACACATGCACACACACACACACACACACACTGCTAAGATATGCTGCTTCTGTTGTTATTGTAGCCATCCATACTGCAAGAAGAGAGTCTGGGGGCAGATCTACACTTCGTGTCAAATCATTACTATTATATCATGGTAATACTGTGATCAAGATAATGCACATTTATACTTTGTAAGACACACACTCACATTTGTTGTAGTATTTTGGATAATGTGGAATAAAAAGAAGGAAATAACACTATGAAAGTGGTATATGGAATGTGTAATGTGCCCCAACTGTTATCAGTGCACTTCAATCCCACTGGGATGTCTGAATCAGCAAACCTTCAGTTAGCTGAAATTCTCTGAATTCCATCTTGAAGCTCATCCTGACTCAAGTCCTTATAAGACTGAGAGCAAAGTTTTCTTCTTTTCACATGAATCTCTGTGTATAATTTTTGCATATTTTCCCAAATGTACGCATCAGTTGTGCACACAACTTTGAAATGTGTGCATTCTTCTTCCTTTGATTAAAGCGCATTTGTGCGCACTTTTCAAAAGTATGCATTTTTTCATGCACATTTTTCAAACATAGAGGCAAGAGGTGGGAGGACATTACATCACATGAAAGTGAGTTTTGCTGGTTTCCATGTCCCCACAATGCACCACCCTCCTCCTCCTCTTGAACCCCTGGAGCTGTCCCACTGCTGTTGTCTCATCAACAAAGTAGGCTCCTTTTGCACTGGAAGTGGGCATCAACTGGAATCAACTGGTAGCAGTTTCAGAGCTGGAGGAACAATCCTAACACCACTCTTGCAAATCATCATCACCACTACTGGCCCTGCTTGCAGGGAAGAGTGTATGCTTGAGTTTTGTATAGGGAGAAGTGATCTCGCCATGGCCAGCACTACTGCTGCTACTTCTGCTCCTGCCAGAAATTCCCTTAGGGGTACCATGAGATTTACAACTACAATACAATTTCATCCTTTGTGTAGTTGTTGACACTTTATTGATTATGTGTGGTATAAGTACAGTACTACCCAATAACCACACAAGCTAAGAACCGACATGACAATCTACTCAACTGAGGTATGTCAGAGCTACTCCTAAGTCAGAAAGCAGAAGTAGCAAACAGCACTGAAAACAACTGCTCAGTTCATATATATATATATATATATATATATATATATATATATATACACTCACACACACACACACACACACACACACACACACACACCATCCCTCCTCAAATCACAGTAACTGGAGAGAATCCTGGTAGGAATGTATTCATTTTTAAATTAATGTGTCCGAGAAGTATGTGTCCGTCTGAAGATCCAAAGCAGCTGAACTTTGTAGAAAACCCATTTCACTTTGGACAATGTCCAAATCTCTCTGAAGTGCCCATCGTTCACTCAGAATTCAGGCTTCATCCAAAGTGGATGCAAACTGCTAGTAAATACTACAGCCAACACCCGTGACATTTTAGCCTTCACCACAGCCATGCTGGATTCTGTCATTAAAGATATGATGAATTTTTGACTAGGATTAAAGATATTCCATGGCCTTTATTCCTTTGAATTTATTCCTTTATTCCATTAATTTATTCCTTTGATCAATTAAAGCATACAGCTGAAATACATTCCACCATGTTATAAAAGCAAAGTACGTTTGTTCTACTACTGGCCATGCTGCATTGGGCAAAGATGCATGTGGCTGCATGATGTGCCATTCTAGATCTCAGTTTCCTCACACAGATTTAGGTGTTGCACAGTGGAATTAGTACAAAAGACTTAAAGGGGGGATTATGCACATGGGTATTTAATTTTTTTTTTAAAAAAAAAATGGATTTACATACCTGCTTTATGCATGTTTAGCCTTGAAAGATGTCCATGCACTTCCAGTTAACTTGATATGTGAAAGAGGGAACATTTGCTCCAAGCTGTTCAGGCAAGTCATGATAGATACATTAATAGGTTCTTTGGGGTTAAATGAATGTATCCAGTGTTCCAGAATGGATTAGGTTTGGGAAAATACGTTTGGTTTTCTTTTTATCATGAACTTGCATAATTTCACACTTTCAAATCCATACGCAAACTGAAATTCAGTTATTCTTTAAAAAAATGCACTTCTTTGAATTTTGCAATGAGGTGTCTAAGAACACACACAGAGAGAGAGAGAGAGAGAGAGAGAGAGAGAGAGAGAGAGAGATAGCATGCATATAGTAGTGAAAAATAACATCTAAAAGTGCATTATGTTAGGGGAAATTGCTTGCCAAAGAGTCATTTATTAGGGAAAAGTGCAAACATAAATCCATGAATTATGAGAAATGTGCAGAAAAATATGAATGTAGGTCTGTGCAAACATTTTAAATTAAAAATTCTCAAACTCAAGTGATGAACGGAAATTGACACATGGCATTTACCTGCTCTAGTGTAGGCAAAGGAAACATGTCTGCTAGACATACATTTAAAGTCATGTCTTTTTTGACCCATAAGGTGCAATCCTATGCCTGTTGGCTAGGAAATGCTGGGAGGGGTAGGACTTTTTTCTGCCTAGACAGGCATAGGAGTGCACCTTTAGAGTCCCAACAAAATGACAGGAGTCCTTAGTGACCTTCTGCCTTAAGGGCAGGTTCTCCTTGCACCAAGCTACATATATCCCATCCCTTGCCAGCTCCAGCCCCATGTAATTGCTTGCATGATCCAGATGGCAGTAGCATGGGGAAAAACAACCAAGAAGTGGCATGGCAAAGATGCCATCACAATGTGAGACATAGTTTAGCAAAGCCATCCAGAAAATCTTTTTGACTGTACAGCAGGGGCAGCCCCTTAATCATTTATATTTCTCCCCTGAAGTGAAGAACAAGTGAACTGTCCATCTTTGTACCTTTTAAATCATGTTGGTGTAGCGGATTGCTAAAGGTTCCCCAGATGCATCAGAGCAAACATTGTTTGGTGGGTTTGTTTTGATTTTGAGCTCTTTCTCTTTGCTCTGCAGGATGACTGAACTGCAGCTTAGAAGGATAGACCAAGGCATAATTTATGTGGTGCATATTTCCCCCCTTCGTCTTCTCATGGGGGAAAAAAGACACTCAGAAAAACTCTGGGCTCTGGCTAATAACCCCCCTGTGTAGATTATATTGGCTTGGTGACATTATTGGAGGGTTCCCTAGTGGAGCAGTATAGAGGCAGGTTCACAGTGACAGGACAGGGAAGGCAAGACCTGTTTTGAAAACAAGCACTGTCAGTGTAATGCAGTGCAAGCTGATGAATCTGATTTTGATGGGGCTGTGAACCCATTTTGGGCTGTCCAAGGTGCTGAGCCTGTTTGGGGGATAGGGTTCAGCTCCTTGGCCAACTCGTTTAGAGTTCTGGCTGGTTCTGACTGAAACCCACAATGGATTCACAGCTCCACCAAAATCAGAGCCACCAACCTCCACTACCCAGTGAGCAATAAAGGATTTGAAACTGTAGCTGAATCCTGAAAAGACATTGGCACTGTGAGTAGACAGTTTTCAGGTATGGGAAAGTTAGTGTACTTACCTGTTGTGGGTGAGGTTGCACTCTTGCTGAAACTGGGTAAAACCCTGATCAAAAATGAGCTGAAACAAGCTTGTCTTACTTCTCCAGTGGTCAGTTAGATGGCCATCATGGTGGCATTAAGGGCTCATGTGAGCCACACAAAACCATCTGAGGAGGCTGTATTTGGCCTGTAAGTTGTGGGTTGTGCAACCATGCATTTGAGCTTGTGAGGGATTTACTGCTTATAGTACAGAATGCAGCCCTCCAGGCCAAAAAGGTTGTGCACACCTGCTCTAATAGAATGCTATCTGAGAGGCCTCTCCTTCGCCACACACTGCTCCTACACTAAGTCTGTTGATGGTTACAAGGAGGAGCAGCATGGATGCTTGAGTGACACCTGCACTCATGAGGTTGAATGGCATGGAAAGTGGATATAGAGATCCTCAGACAATCATAGGCAGCATATCAGCCACTGTCACTAGTGTTACTTCTGAGAGATGGTTGCAATTGCTTGCGTCTGTGCAGTACTGCAGTAAGCAGTAGTGCGAATGATCCATGTAAGGAAAGAACACAGCATTACGGACAAGGGAGAAAGCAAAGCAACAGCTCTGAATGCTTAAGCTTGATGAAAACATGCAATGAAGGAAGCCAATGAACATAGACTCTCATTCAATTTAATGGGCCTGGAGGAGACCATTACTGCTCTGCTATATTGTTTGTTCTAGGGTATGATGTTCACATCGTCTTTAATATACGGTTGAACTTTCCAGGAAGCCCAAGTAGCATTTGAGTTCTAATGTAATGACATTTTTGGCACCGGCCTTCATTTTAATATCTTAAATCAAAGGGGAACATCTTTAACAATGCAGCGCAGCTGTCTAAGCTAGTCTGCAGTGCCAGCACTGGATATGAACTCAGCTGCTGCGGGGGACTTCAAATCATCTCTCTTTGGCTCAAAACCCAAAGTGCTATTATACTTAATGCTTGACTTTCTGTAGATCACTTAAGCATATCATGTCCTGTTGTCGAGGGGGGATGCTTAAAATATAGGGTATTGCTGAACTGCTGTAGAAAATTCTCAGTCTCTAAGAATCGGAGGTCATGGCCAGGGCAAGAAGAGCAATAACTCAAGCTTTTGAAGAGAAAGAAAAATGAGCATGACAGCATCAAATAGAATGAAGCATCAACTATCATTATGCTCCTGACCAAGGTTAATTTTTATAATAGATTTCTTAGTTGGAATGCTTTAGGACAAAGTAGTTCTATCCATGCCCTCTCCGCTACGATATAAAAATGTCAGATTGTTCTAAATTCTGTGCAAAGGGATTCCTCCATTTATTTCCCTATAACACAAATGGGCAAACCACAGGTAACATGTGGCTTTCAGAAGACTTCTGTGTGGCTCATTCGGGGTGCTGAACCTGCTGATGACCCCACCACTGAATTTCCCTCCATGTCACTGCTCTTATGGTTTGGTTGGGGAGGGTGGCATGTGAGGAGAGTTGTCCGTGTTTTCGAGAACAATTGTACTCCCAAGAGCCTCCCACGCAACTCTTTTGTGAGCTGTCAAGAGTGCAGTTTCAATGGCGAAGAAGGTACGCCTGCCCCCTGCCCAACTGATTGATTATAAAACTATTTATAAATAATTATTATAATATATATATATATATATATATATATATATATATATATGCACATATAAATAAATAAAGCAGTCCAATTCCATAACAAATAAATGAGGATAGGAGTATAATCCCCATGCATGTTTAGACAGGAAAAACTCCTACAATTCCCAGCACTCCCCAGTCGCCATGGCTGGCTTGGGAATGGTGGGAGTTGTGGGATTGTGTACTGTCTAAACATTCATAGGGCTGTGTCCTACATCAATTAATAAATATAAAACAACATTTCAATAACACTCTAACTAACCAATTGAACAATATACCATAACAATAAAGCCAACGAACTCACAGCAACAAGAGAACAATACATTAAACGAGTGGGACTTGCCATAAAATGTTACAACCTGGAGTGTTCCTGTTCTTCAGGGTTTCAGCCAGCCATGCCCTCTTCTAAGATATTCCATTCCATGTCCCCTTCCCCTGAGCTCCTTCCTTCAAACTTTCAATCTGAATCTTCCTTGGGCTGTTCTGTGCCATTTTGTTTCCTGATTTTTAAAAAGATTTCTACGAATCATTGGGGGCTCACAAGCTTACTGGTAGCTCCTTCTTATGTATGGATAGTGCAGTTTTGGCTACATAAGGATCATAGAATCATAGAATCATAGAATCATAGAATAGCAGAGTTGGAAGGGGCCTACAAGGCCATCGAGTCCAACCCCCTGCTCAATGCAGGAATCCACCCTAAAGCATCCCTGACAGATGGTTGTCCAGCTGCCTCTTGAATGCCTCTAGTGTGGGAGAGCCCACAACCTCCCTAGGTAGCTGATTCCATTGTCGCACTGCTCTAACAGTCAGGAAGTTTTTCCTGATGTCCAGCCGGAATCTGGCTTCCTTTAACTTGAGCCCGTTATTCCGTGTCCTGCACTCTGGGAGGATCGAGAAGAGATCCTGGCCCTCCTCTGTGTGACAACCTTTTAAGTATTTGAAGAGTGCTATCATGTCTCCCCTCAATCTTCTCTTCTCCAGGCTAAACATGCCCAGTTCTTTCAGTCTCTCTTCATAGGGCTTTGTTTCTAGACCTCTGATCATCCTGGTTGCCCTCTTCTGAACACGCTCCAGCTTGTCTGCGTCCTTCTTGAATTGTGGAGCCCAGAACTGGACGCAATACTCTAGATGAGGCCTAACCAGGGCCGAATAGAGAGGAACCAGTACCTCACGTGATTTGGAAGCTATACTTCTATTAATGCAGCCCAAAATAGCATTTGCCTTTCTTGCAGCCATATCGCACTGTTGGCTCATATTCAGCTTGTGATCTACAACAATTCCAAGATCTTTCTCGTTTGTAGTATTGCTGAGCCAAGTGTCCCCCATCTTGTAACTGTGCATTTGGTTTCTATTCCCTAAATGTAGAACTTGGCATTTATCCCTATTAAATTTCATTCTGTTGTTTTCAGCCCAGCACTCCAGCCTATCAAGATCACTTTGAAGTTTGTTTCTGTCTTCCAGGGTATTAGCTATCCCACCCAATTTGGTGTCATCTGCAAATTTGATCAGCGTTCCCTGCACCTCCTCGTCCAAATCATTAATAAAAATGTTGAAGAGCACTGGGCCCAGGACTGAGCCCTGCGGCACCCCACTCGTTGCCTCTCCCCAGTTTGAGAAGGTTCCATTGAGAAGTACTCTTTGAGTCCGATTCTGTAGCCAACTGTGGATCCACCTAATAGTTGTTCCATCTAGCCCACTTTTAGCTAGTTTGTTAATCAGAATGTCATGTGGTACTTTGTCAAAAGCTTTGCTGAAGTCAAGATCCACAACGAGCACTGAACTTTAGAAACAGAGAGAATAGTTAGCAAAGAAGGTTCTCACAGAACAGCAGTAATAGGTGAACAGAGGGGTAGATGCTGAAATCTAAAATTCCTCTGTTTTGGTTACTGCCCAAAATGCCTCAGTTTCACCAAATGGCTCCTTATAGGCTGTACTGTACTGTGACAAAATATCTCATGCCCAGCCAGAAAGCGCAATTAACATTTCATATTCCTATTGCCCCCCGCCCTCTCTCTCCTTCACAAACCTGAAACATTAACCTGGAGTGTATGGGAAAGCCCAGGTGATGGGCCCCATATTCAGGCAAATACTAAAACATCAGTTTAAGTGAAGTGGCTCCCATGTTCCCCCCTCAAAAGAACTGTACTACTTTCCCCATTCAGCAACACTCACTATTCATGCCAGCTGGAGTCACTGTGCTTCAATGTGCTTAATTGTGCAATAGCATATGCATTGAATTGTGTTTTTCTCTACCATAACTCTGAAGAACAATTTACTTGCTTGACACACTGATCCACAACATCAAAAATTCAATTTTCACTGTGAGTGGAAAATGGCAGGTGCTCGTGCCCTTTCTAGAAACCTGATTTATTATCACTCGAGAACACTTATCTGCCAATCTAACAATTTAGACCTATAGATATCTACTCAGAAGTAAGTCCCATTATATTTAATGGAATTTATTCCCAGGAAAAGTGCCTATAGGATCTCACAGTGAATTCTTGTATTTCATTGTATTTAATCATGCATTTTGTGGGCATGAGTGAAGCTAGAGAGTAGACGCACTGAGCAACTGTGAATGAGATCTACCTGCAATGAGCTCTTCCTTCCTTCCTTCCTTCCTTCCTTTATGCAAAGGATTTAATTTCATATTCTCTGCCAATATCTATGTTCGGCACAGCACAGTAGCCTTCATAAGATCAGTGAACTCTCAGTGTGTGGCTGTAATTGACATGTTAATGAAGCTGTGCCTGGGGAAGGTGTTACACTCATTCTTATCACATTACAAGAGAAAAGTTAATGAAGAAATGTGTTTTAAAGTTCTTGTGGGCTATGGGCTGGTTTTTATCATTCGGGTTATTGAATGGTAGTTACCGAGTTGGTTAGTAAAAAGAACTTCATAAAGTTCAGCCGTTCGGAGGATGCCAAGCAAAGCCCTTCCTCTAGTTTGGCTTAGTGACATAATCACGTAGCCAAATCTGATTGGCTATCTGCCACTGCAATGTTATTGTGCCATGTGATCCCTGACTGGCTGGGTCACATAGCTGGCAAGAAGAATGTAATAATAATACACAATAAAATATATTAATTAATAGAGCCACCACAGCAACTCATTCACAGGAGTGACGCAGCATGAACAAAGCTGGCAGGAGACAGAGTATTGTTGGGGGGCAGTTCTAAAACTCCATTTTCATGTCCAAAATTATTTTTTGCCATTTAAAAGAAAAAGTGCAGTGCTTTTACATAGGCTAGACTCTAAAACATCTCTGGGGATAAGGCTTGAATTAGGCCATTAAAGTCCAACTTAAAACAGGGCCGAACGCCTGCCAATCTGACAATGACCCCTATACTACCAGACATCACGCCCCCAAATCTTGAGGGAAATTTGTGAACAGCCTCTGACACATGCTGAGGAGCACCAGTTGATAAAATGACAAAGAAAAGCCTATATTGTGCATGAGAGGCATCACATGAATTCAAGCAGAGATGTTCACAAAAGCAAACATCCCTGCTCAAATGTTTGTAAGCAGAATAAGTCCTGTAAGAAGAATTCTGTTTGCTTCAATTCTGTGAGCAACGACGGCCAGTGCCACTCCTTTCACCTGCCCCAAGGCCCAGAAACTTACGTTGAGGCTGCAGCAGTGGGTCTTTCCCCACCTGGGAAAGGGAATACCAAGCCCTAGTGGGATATCGATGCTCCATCTGTACCAAGGTTTGATGATTGCATGGATTTCTGTAATGCAGTGTTAAATATTTCTAAGAATGGGGCTTAATTATTCTGGAGAATATTACCCACTTTCAGCTTTATTCTCCCAACCCTCTTTCCCTTACTGAAATCTGAAATGTTTCAGGTAAGGGAGAGGAGGGCGGGGGGGGTGTTACCGGGCCCTGCCGCTGTCGCCGCATGGGCGACAGCGACAGCGACAGGGCCCGGTAAACCCCACTTACCTTTCCGGCGGAGCTCCAGATCGAGGTGAAGGATCCGCCTTTACCTCGATCCTCTTCGCCATGCTCCGCTGGCCCCCCAATCCTCTTCGCCTCCGCCTTAAGGGCAGGCGAAGCCCCCCGCTCCGCTTCTAATTCGCCAGTCCGATTAGAAGCAGAGCATATCCCTAATAGGAAGCTGCCTTCGAGTGAGTGAAACCATTGATCCATCTATGGTTGACACTAGGGTTGTCTCAAGCACCTGACTGGGTCTGGGAGTCCAGTGGAACAAACCCCCCAACACATCTGCTGCCCCCTCACTTGAGTGTGGAACCTGCTTGAGAACCCGTAAGGCCTTTAGAGCATTCACGACTTTACCTTTGCATATAAGGGGACTTCACGACCACCACTGACGCAGGTGGTGGTGGGGAAGTGCATAATTTACTGAGGCTCTGGTAACTGCGCAATTTCAGCATGAAGGGACAGGCAGCTACTGAGCACTCACCAGGGCAAGCTGAGCCTCAGAAGAGGCTCACACAGCAGGGGTGGATGGCGGTGGCAATGAGGCAAGCACCTGCTGAGGCATGAAAAACTCCTGCTTGACACCCTCAGGAGCTGCTGCCAGTCTTGTAGGCCAACTGGCCTACAAGACTGGCAGCAGCTCCTGAGGGTGTCAAGCAGGAGTTTTTCCTCCTCTATCTGGAGATGCGGAGGAGCAAAAACTGGGACTTTCTGCAGGCAAAGTAGGTGCTCCACCACAGAGCTGGAGCACTGCAGATAGAGGATTGGCTATGTGCTCCCTGCTAGGTTGTGGGCCATGCGTGATGCCCAACAATGCCAGGAGATGCCAGAGAAATTTGAGATGGACTAAAATGAGTTCAAATTCCTAAGAATCTGATCTGCATAATCCACTGCAGACCAGCCTCCCCAGGCCACGTGGAGTCTTCCAGATTGATTTATGTTTTTACTGTCCTGAAATTTCTGCAAATTCATTCACAGAAAAATATGGAAGTTGATGAGAGCCAGTGTGGTGCGATGAGAGCTAGTGTGGTGTAGTGGCTAAAGTGTTGGACTGGAAGTCAGGAGATCTGGGTTCTAGTCCATGGAAACCCACTGGGTGACTTTGGGCCAGTCACAGACTCTCAGTCCAACCTACCTCCCGGGGTGGTTGTTGTGAGAATGAAATGGAGAGGAGGGGGATTTTGTACGCTGCCTTGGGTTCCTTGGAGGAAAAAAGGTGTGATATAAATGAATAATAATAAAAGTTTCTGCTAAAACATGTGCCACTCTGAAAAATATACGCAACACACACACACACACACACACACACACACACACACACACACACACGCCCTTTCTAGCATGTATGGAATGAATTTTAGAGTCCCCAGGGGAAAGGGGAAAAAAGTATGCTGACTCTTAAGCCTAGCTTGTTGGAATAAAATCAGCTAGTAACACTCTCTTTCACTTATTCATCTATTATATACTGTATGGATTCTGCTGGTTTTAACATGACATTGTCAAACACTTTGGAGAAGTGCCATTTCCTACCAGCTTGATTAGTCTCTCATGCTTTCCAGCCAAACAAAATCACATAATTGCATTTTCTAATTTTGTGGTTACTTGAATTCACACTGATTATGTGATTAGATGTAATGACAATAATTACTGTATGAAAGTGGACAACGGTCATTGAAGAGAAAAAAAACACAATAATTTTAACAAGATAATACCTAGTGCACAAGGACAGGCAAACTTTGTTTGCTCTGTTTTGAATTTATTCAAATACCATGGGCAACAGCTTGAATGGTTCATGCTCCGTTTATGAGAGATACCATATGCAAGGAATGCAAGTGGAACTCTAACAGTAGAGAAACATCTGCAAGAAGATTAGCCAGATGTCTCTCAGTCCCCTGTGGAAGGACTGAAAGAATTTGCCTCCAGAAGGGAACAGAGACAGAATGCCATTATATCCCCTAAGGACTAAATGTTTTACACATAATTTATTGGACAACATTTCAGTTACTGTAACTACAGGTGGAACAAGAAGCTCCTAAAGTAAGTAAGCATGTGGAAGGCGGTGTCTTGTCATGCAAACTTATGCACTGCTAGAAATCAATCCCATCGTATTCAAGGATGTTTACTCTGTAGTCAGTGTTGCTCAGTACTGCAGTCATGCAATGCAATTCTACACAACAATACTGAGAAGTAATCCCCACTGAGTTCACTGGGACTCCCTTCCATGTATGTGGATGTGTCGAGGAAATGTGTGAATGGGCTATTTTATCTGTGCCCACCCTGTTTTGATGTAAGCTCCTTCTATTAGAAATTAAGTTCTATAGCAATTTGATCCAAACTGCAACTGGAAATATATTGAGTAACACTTGCTCAACCAACAAGAAGTGTTGACATATTAGTCAGAGTGTGAGCCTCCTGGTGAGGACAGGAAGAGTAGTAACCACAAAGGAACAGATGTTCCAGGATTGCAATACCCATCTATGTATTGTTTTTCTAGTCTTAGAATTATCTGCACTCTGCACATGCATAAATGCCTTGTCTGTCATTGGTTACTGTATTGCAAAACTGTATTATGACTGGTTCATTATATGAGGAAGTTCTGTTGTTGCTTCTGAGGATGTTGCCCTATAAGTATCTTAGCTTTGCCTGCAACTAGTGGGCTGTCCTTCAGATCCTCTAGGGTTTGCCACCTTGCAGCGCTGCAGGCTGCTCGTAATAAAACTTTTCCAAGATGAGAGAAATTGTGTCTTGAGAGTCTTTGACCGCCACTCAGCAAACCAAAGAAACCTGCCCTTTCAGGTTCCTCGACAGATCTAAGATTCCAGCATTACAGCACAATCCTATGCATGATTATTCAGAAATAAGTCTCTCTGGGCATGTCTACACCAGTCAATATCCCAGGGATCATCCTGGGATCACCTCTGTGCATTCACATGATGCACAGGGGGTCCCGAGAGCAGGGAGGGATGGTTCCTCCATTTCCCCAGGATATCGGCAGGCACTTTTAGCCTGATTTTTCCTGCAGTCCCGGGATGATCCTGAGGACTGTGGGTGGTGTGGGCAGCCATCCAGGCTTCTACCATCCTCCCCGTGAGTAGCAGGGTTATCAGAGGTAAGGAGCAAGGCTGGGGGGAAAGGGCCATCAGGGGTGGGTGGGGAGTGGGGTCGGGGCTTTTTTTTTTAAAAAAAACCACCTTACTTTTTCGCTGGAGCGCAGGTGTGCTCCAGTTCCTGTCTTTTTAAAAGAAAAAAGAAAAAGAAAAAGTTTCTTGAATTAGATTTACATCTTGCTCTGTTCTGGTCCGCAGATCCTTAAGAAGCTGGAGTATCTCATGAAGTTGTTTTACACCTTTAGCAATGGGGGATAATTTATCATTTATATCTGTTAGAGTCCCGAAAATGTTAGTTAAAGTTTTGGCAATTAAAAAGCTCTGGTCCACCATTTCGTCAATGATGGTTTCCTTTACATCCTAGGGTGTGAACCAGTTGCTACTTGCTCTTCCTCATTTATTCCCAACTCACAATCCTTTTTCCTTTTCCTACCTTTTTCTCTCCCTTGATGCTCATCATTTTCTCCCTTTGAGGTGGCCAAGACTGCAAACTGGTTTGTAGTTAAAATGGGGAACGAGGGGGAGCTAGGATTGTCGGGCAAGAAATTGTCAATTTTTAATTGCTTTGAGAAAGGAAATGTTGGGGACTCAGGTTGGTCTCTCCTCCTCTTGCTCTTGCCTCTCATTACTAACAGAATTAGCAGAATCGTTTAACATACAGAGATTGTAGACCTTTCGTGGAGAAGAGATCTAAGCATAAAATTCAAAATGTAAACATGGACTAATAGACTAGCAGCTGTGGTTTCTCAAGGTGCCGGTGTTCTACTGGTGGGTGTTTGCATTGAGTCAGCTAAATTTAACCTTGAGACAGACAGCATTCCGCTTCAAAGCACATACTTTAGCCGAAGATAAATATAATATGCGATTTAAAAGCTTGAAGGTTGATAAAACAGTTAAAACAATTAAAATTTAGTTACGATAAACAGCTCAAGGAGTCAGATAGTCAAACAAGTGCGTCCTCTGCTACCTCCACTGGAACTACAATAGACCACTGCTTCTTGCTAAAACACCTAGTAGGGAAATATACAGCCCTTCCTTATCACTCACTTTTCGCAGCATTTGTAGACTTCAGAGCGGCTTTTGACTCTATACCCCGTCCCCGCCTTTGGCAGAGGTTATCACTCTTAAACATTGACCAGAGGTTACTCAGGAGAATACAGGGGCTGCACCAAAACTCTAGCTTATGCGTGAGATCCTCCGCGGATGGTGATCTATCAGACCCCATCCCTACCAATAAAGGAGTTCGTCAGGGATGTCTGCTAGCTCCCCTTTTATTCAATCTATATTTAAATAATATTGTCCCTACCCTAACTAGTTGTGACTTCTATCCACCCCGCTTAAAGGATAGGAACATTTCGGTGCTATTGTATGCAGACGACGCTGTTCTCCTTTCACATACGCAAGTGGGGATGCGTAGGATGTTGAGAGCGCTAAGCGTATATTGTAAGAATGAAGCCCTTCAGGTTAATTACGATAAAACCAAAATCTTAATTTTTGGGAAAAGGAGGAAAGTATATCATTGGCAGTTAGATAGTCGCCCGCTTGATCAGGTGAATAAATATAAATACTTAGGAGTAACTTTTCAAAGCTCCTGATCCTGGTCTGAGCATTTGGGTGCAGCAGCCTCAGCGGCCAATGTAACAGCTAACGCTATTTTCCGCTTCGCAGCTGGCGCAGGAGGTCAGTGGATAGCACCACTGTTAGAACTGTTTAAAAGCAAATTATTCCCTCAGATTCTGTATGGAGCGCCCATTTGGGCCCATGCAGATATCACACCATTAGCAGTAGTACAGCATAAATTTCTATCTAGGGCCCTTGGAGTTCCCAGATCTACATCTAAGGATATTGTCCGACTAGAAACTGCATGTCACTCAATCCATACATTGACTCTAAAAGCAGCAATATCCTTCTGGTTAAAGATAGTGTTTCAGTTGGCCTCACCATTGGTGCTGTCCACATATGACGATATGGGGAAGGATTCATGGGCAGACAGGATGAGACACTCTGTCTCCAAATTGGGCTTCTCGCAAGCATTCCTCCTTACGAGGGGGTTTGACAGGGCCAAGGATGAGATTTCTAGAAGGCTGTATGACTGTGATATTCAGACATCTTTGGCAGCGGTCGTAGTGAGCCGCTCAAATGGGCTCTATAAAAGTATCATTACTGCTCTGGGAAAGGCTCCCCTATATTTAACTTCTGGAATGCCACAAGAGCTGAGATGGCTGTTTACTCGGTGCAGGTTAAATTCACTCCAGCTGATGGAGGTGAAGGTGCACTATAAAAATCACCCTAGTGCCAAGGTAGATTGCCCAGCAGGCTGCCCTAAAGCTGAGGATATGACTCATCTCCTAGTTGAGTGCCCAAGGCATGCGGAGCTGAGGAAACACTACCTTGAGCCTTTAATTCCCAGGTTTAACTTCATGTCATCTAAAGGTGTAGTTCAAACACTTTTGGTTGGTAGAGACTATTATACATCATTTAGGACTGCCAAGTTTGTACACCGGGCGATGGAGGTCCGGAAACTATTGATTGACTCAAAAGATTAAATTCTAATAAGCAATATTATATGTTGATTAACATTGTAATTATATCCTGGATGATTGTTATCCTAGTAACTCTTTTTTGTAGCACTTTTGCTGGCTAGTGGCAAGCTTGCGGCCGGTATGTTATTGTTTCATTTGTTTGTGAATGGCCCATGCGGCTAATATGCAATAAAGTTTATACAAAGTTTATACAAAAGTTAGGTGCAACGCCCTGCTTCCTCCCTGGATGTTGCGCACCATGTGTGAACCCAGTGGGAGGATCTCACGAACAGCATATCATGAGATCCTCCCCCTTCCCTCCCCTGGTGTAAACATGCCCTCTGTGTTCAATAGGGTTTACTCCCTGGTAAGTGCATTTAGGATTGCAGCCTTAGAAGATGTTTTGGCTTGGTGCACATTGCTAATTTATAATGGTATAAATTAGGAGTGTGCATCAGATTTGGCCAATGCCTAAGCCAAATAAGCCCTCTTCAGACCATTTCTGGTGCTTCCCTCTACCAGGAGCTGAACTGAAGATGGACCTTGCATGAGGCTTTGTTTGGAATTCAGCTTTGGAAAGGCAGACACCATGTCTCCAAAATAACATCCTTTCATTTGGTTTCTCTAAATGTAATGAGCTGAGTGACTGACAGGTCCACCTTCTAATCTTAGGGCATATTTTACAATGGGCTCTCCAATCACTGCAGTTTTGAGGGATGGCAAGGATGTGGCTGTGAGATCACCTTTCTTACAATGCTACTTTCAGGGCTGGGCCCAGCATTGTTCAGAGGCATTTAATGAGGGAGGGGTGGGCAGGGACCAGAGATTCATGGAGACAAAGACAGAGAAGAATCTGTCCAGGTGCAAGCTAATGAGTTGGAGCAAAGCCCAGCCATAACCTTACCATCTGTGGGAACACAGCAACACATTGCGGGGGGGGGGGAAGAGGTTGCTGTGACAGATGCAATGATCAGATGTCAGGCCAAGATGGAAGAACAGCTTTGAGAAGTAAGGCATTCTACAAGATTGGCCCATCACAAGAGGCCCTGAGGGTGGGGCTGGAAAAGCCTCTCAGGTTCTGTCCTGCAGATTGGCATCAGATTTGCAGCAACTTCTATTCTAACTGTAGTGACTCCATCAAAGGGATCTTCCTGTAGTCTATTTAGTATTCCGTCAGCTTAATCAGGGATATTAGTCCTAGGTTGCTGTAGGACAACCAGGTCTGTAATGTGAAGCACTGTTAGATTCACATAACAAAGGCTATTCATTTGGAAGCTGACTTCTTTGTTTGACTACAAACACACTAGGAGGGATCAGCATTTAACAGCTATGAAAAATGCCTTGAACTGGTTTTCAGTCATCACAACTAGGGGTGTGATCCGCTCCGATTAGGAGCGTAGAAGCAGTAGCGGATTGGCCTGCTCCGCCTTACCCAGTGGCGGAGTAGGAGCGGACCGCGGACCCCTAGAAGCAAGGCGAAGAGAAGCGACCATTTTTCGGAGCTCCTAGTTCAGGCGGAGCGCTCCGGTCGCCATCTTGAAAACATTTCGCCATAGGATTGCATTGCGGCAAATAATCGCGGATAACTACGTTCTTTTTGAAGCTATCATTCTGGAAATTCTTGTGCTCAGAGAGTCGTGGATGGGGGTCATTTTGAGACCACTCTCACCTCTCTGCGTCGTGCCAGTTGCGTGCTATATTTTTTTGAAAATCGGGTCAACCGCGCGGCTCAAACTGCGTTTTCGGCTTTTCGCCCATAGGATTGCATTGAGGGAAAGACTCGGGCATAACTGGGTTGGTTTTTAAGCTATCGTTCTGAAAATTCTTGTGCACAGAGAGTCGTGGATGGGGGTCATTTTGAGACTACTCTCAACTTTCTGCGTCGTGCGGGTCGCGCGCTAGAAGTTTTTAAAAAATCGGCGGGAAAAATACCTTTTTCAAAGGGCTGAGGGGCAGAGTCAGCTCCCGGTCATGATCACATGATCCCAAAGTTAGAGGAGGGCATAGGCAAAACGGGTAACTTGGGATTCTGGGAAACTTCTCTTTCTTCATCTGAACAGGCTTTTCCCAGTGTTTTTTTAAAACAGTAGCCCCACCAAATGCACAAACACAACCTGAAATCATATACTAAGCCAAGAATAAGAGATAGAAACACAGCACTGCTACCCACCCTAACTTTGGGGAACAACTGAAAAGATGTGGTGCAAGGGGATGAGCTCCCCTAGGGCATCTCATCGTGGACGTGCCCCCACTCTCTCCTGCACTGGAAGGCCATTAGAGCCTTCCAAAGAGAGTAAAACGGTGGAGCAATGCCTATTATGAGTCGAAGTGAGCGTTTACTTCTTAGTGGTGGAGCGATGCCTGTTATGAGTTGAAGTGAGCGTTTACTTCTTAATCTCAGAGCTGTTGGTGGCTGTCTTGAGTTGAACTGGCAGCTGCTTCCCCCTCCCCCGGGCACGTCCCCCTATTGCTGGTAAAAGACAGATATAGCCTTTTTAAAAAAATTCTTCTTGCTGTTTATCGAGCAACACTGCTGCTTTTAATTCCACCCCTCCTTTGTTTATTTATTGATTTATTCCATTTTATATGCATTACTGGCTTATCCTTGGCTCACTTCCTTATGCCCCCAGAAATGCCAGCTGCATGCCTGCCTGCCTTCCCTCCCTCCTCCCCTGCCCACCTCGCAGGGATGTTGTGTGTGTGTGGCTTTGACTCAGGGGAGAAGTCCTTCCTGCGCTCACTTGGAGTTTTGGAAGTTCCAAATTTTGCAGGTTTAAGCCCCGCCAAAAAACAGGGGATGATGGGACTGCCTTGAGTCTCGGCGTGCGTATGTATCCCTGGATAAGCTGTCATGGTGGTGAGTTTGAGGTTTTTTTTTAACGTGCAAAATTGACGGAGCTATGGAAAGGGGTGTTGGATTTTCATAAATTCCCCAAAAATCAGGGGATGATGGGACTGCCTTGAGTCTCGGCATGCGTATGTATCCCTGGATAAGCTTTCATGGTGGCGTGTTTGAGGTTTCTAACGTGCAAATTGATGGAGCTATGGAAAGGGGTGTGAATGGGGTGCCCGATTTTCAAAAATTCCCCAAAAATCAGGGGATGATGGGATTGCTTTGAAACTTGGCATGAATGTGTATACCCCCATGAGGTGTCATGGTGCCAAACGTGAGGTTTCTAACTTGAACAGAAAAAAAGTTGTATAATTTTTTAGCTTTCAATGCAAGCCTATGGGGGGGGAAACGGAGCTCCGGATCTGGATCCGGAGCTCCGAGCGGAGCGGAGCGGAAGTGGGCGGGGCGGGGGCGGGGCGGAGTGGCCCGATCCGGAAAATGGCGGATCTGCAAGTGAAGCGGAGCGGGGGGTCCGTGCACACCCCTAATCATAACTCACTAGCCCCTGTACCCTATGAAATTTTGGAAGTTTGTGGCTTGGAGATATCTCTATGATATGTGCCATTTTCATACACATCTTTTTAAAAAAATGCCATGGTGGAGGAAAGGGGAAGTGAATCATTTACCCCTTCCACATAAACAGCTGCACCTAGCCTTCTGAAACTTTGCAGTTTTCTTACTTAAGACCATGTTGATGCTGCCTGTTATTTTTTGAAGAATGATCTCGGAGGGGGGTAAGCATGCCCCTTTTTTGGATATCTCATGGCTATTCTTGCACAGCAATCCCTGTACCTATTCTTCTAACATTTGTTAAATTTGATCCCCTCAGAGGGGATAACTATGCCTGCAAATGCCATCCAAATCCACCAAAAAATGACAGCAGCCGCAGCATTGGCTTTGGCCTTAAAATGTATAACAAAATATAAAAATGTGTAACACCAAAGCCGAAGCACACATTTTTACCTGAAATTGGCAGATATAATCTCCTCTTCAGGAGCTATTAAGCCTACAAATTTTATCCTCTTTTGACAAACAGAAAAAATAAGAAATTATAGCCATGTTTTGATTTTCCATGAGTCAAGGGGAGGTATGAAGCCTGTTTGGTACCTGTGTTGAAGCAGAGAGACTCCTAATTAGTGTGAGCAGAATAGGACCATTTCCCAAAGAACCAAATCAGGATCCAAGTTGTACCTTATGGTTAAATGCTTCAGTAGAAATGCATGGTGGCTGCTTTTTCTTTTTCCAGTGTACACCTTGATGGAAGACATATCCTTTCCCTCTATTTGTACATCTAGAAGCAACATGTGTTCAGATTATGTTGAATTGCTCAAGATGTTCATGAAATCTAAATATCCGTTGTTTTTGACTCATTGCCTATTTGCCTTTTAGAGTTCAATGGACCAGGTGCTGGGGCCAACTGGAGGTGGGGGAAGGTGAATGTTGCCCCTTAAGCTTGCTCACTCTCCAACATTTTACAGGTGAAAAAGAGAATTTAGCATAGGGGATGTCAAAGAAATCCTCAATCCTCAAATCCTCAAACCTGCCTTTTCCCGAGTCCTGCAGATTGATTCCATGGACTTGTGGATGAGCTTTTTACCTGCATGGTGGGTGGGTTGGAATTTGCACAAATGCATATTTGCACATAGGAATGAAATTTTCATGCAAAAATTGGATTCCCATCAATGAGAGCATGGTGGAATGAAATATACCTGACCATCTGCAAAATACAGGTGGAACAGATTGAATGAAATCTGCACATCCCTATATTAGCATTCTTGTGGCTCTCCTAATATCACAGAAAATTTTCCCCACATTATACAATGGTGAAAGCTCTTTTCCTCCACCTGCTTTGTGCTGTAGTAACTGCCTTGCACTCAGACACATTGGGAAATATGTAATATCCAGTTCAGTACTGATTGGAAATGGAAGGAAAGCATTGCATGTGGTTTAAAAATCCAAGAAAGAGCTATTTGAGCCACAGCCTGGATCACATGATCTAAAACCAACACAATAGACCATTGTATTGTCCTTTTTATTGTCATTGAACTAGTAATTCAAAATTAATCCCACCAACAGCAAGTTGTGCATTACAAGGCACCTTTGTGTCCATGTGTGAGCAAAAACCTTCGCACCTTGTTGTGTGGCAAAACTCTATTCATGCCTAGAAGTAAGACCCATTAAGTACAATGTGACTTACTCCTGGCTAGGGGTGCAATCCCACGTATGTTTAGACAGAAAAAAGTCCCAAAATCCTCAGAATTCTCCAGTCAGACATGCTGGCTTAGGAATGATGGGAGTTATAGACTTTTTTCTATCCAAACATGCATAGGACTGTGCTCTAAGTGTATATAGAATTGCAATATGAAATTGGGTAGGGCTGCCATGGGGGCAAGTAGAATTTCTTCTCTGATGAAGGGCATCACAATTTTCTCCTTGTAGATTGGGACCCATAACTAAGATACACCTATAGATTCCTGCAATGAGTGGGGGGTTGGACTCGATGGCCTTATAGGCACCTTCCAACTCTACTATTCTATGATTCTATGATGTGCCCAATGTCACTCAGTCCAGTGAGAAGTGCATGTCATATACTCTATATTTATGAACTGCAATTTTTGCAGATCCAAGAAAAGCCCTGGTAAGGGAACTGAAAGAATCTTCCGCTGTCTCGCAGTAGTCTCAAAATGCGAAGTTAATCATTGTGACATGTTCCTTTTGGCTATTTCATTTTCCTCTGCCCCCCATCCCTGCAAAACCACTGCTTGATTTACAGTTTGCCACCACTTATAATGCACACCAGTGCTTCCCTTAACAGTCTAGTGGCCTCATTCAAGGGGAGTTGACAGACTTCCAAGGCCTGTCATGATCTGGTAACTCTCCTCTGATTCATAAGGGATTAATTGCCCCTTAGTGCTGGTGAGCTGTAATGCTGTCACCAAGGCTGCAGATCTGTCACTTTGATACATAAGATAATCAAGTCCCATAATAGACTCTCTGTGCATGTGAATAGCTTGGAAAATCTCAGCAAGAAATGAAGAAAATGTGGTAAACATGTATATTGGGAAACGCCACAAACCATGCTTTCATTTTGCAGAAGTACAAAACAAAAACCCAAGTCAAAATAGACAGAACGGTATTTTGCAATAGTTAGGATAGAGGTCTAAACGATTACACCTATAAATATGGAGAAGGTTTACAATACTGAAAAGCAACCATAGACATTTTATTGATACTGAACAATCCTATAAATGTTTACAAGTGCAGCAGCAAGTGAAATGTAAATGGCCAGTGATTGTCACTGCCAGTACCTCCTGCATTTAATTTCCTTCTTACATGACTGTTTGCACTTCTCTTCCATACACACACACACCAGCAGCAGCAGCACAACCAACTTCACAACCACCACGTGATGTATAAAACACCGGATCTCTTGGTAATGCTTCATGTGTCCGATGAAGGGGACGACAGCCCATGAAAAGTTCTGCCAACATAATTCCTTTAGTTTTAAGAAGCTGCAAGATTCTCTTTTGTTTTAGATCAGGAAAGCAAAAACTGTGCCACATGCAGCCTGCTGGATAAGGAAGGTATTTCCATTTTAGTGCTAGCAAGAGAAATCCTGAAGATTACCTCCCCTTATCTCGGATCTCTGTGGAGAGATTGGGAACAAGAAAGGGCTTCCCTTGCTACTGCCCTTGGGGCCAAAGGGGTTATGAGCCCTGGTTGTAGACCAGTAATTTATTCTTTCTGATGTCCCATGTACAGCAGATACACAATGCCAATAAAAATGGCATAATGCAGAATGCCTAGATGGTGCAAACATTACCCGCATTGTCGGAAGGTAAGTCATTATAAATGTTTAGAACTACTGCTGGCAATTCAGTAGAATTCACTGCATAAAATGGAAAATATTCTGATAAGGTTTGAGATATTAACACTTCTTTCAAATGTTTACCTCACCATCTTCACTTGTGTTTGTGCACTGTGCTGTGGATATGGTTAAGAACATACGAAGTGCCATGCTGGATCAGACCAAGGGGCCACCTAGTCTAGCACTGTGTTCACACAGTGGCCAATCAGCTGTCGACCAGGGACCCACAAGCAGGACACGGTGCAGTAGCACCCTCTCACCTATGTTCACCAGCAACTGGTGTATATAAGCTTAGTGCTTCTGATACTGGAGGTAGCAGATAGCCATCAGGACTAGTAGTTATTGATAGCCTTCTCCTCCAGGAATTTATCCAACTGGTGGCCATCACTACAACTTGTGCTAGCATAGTTTAACTATGTGCTGTGCGGTTAAGGCTATTTAAGGTGAGTAGACATGCTGATAAGTTGCAAGCCCTATTCATACGTTTGAGGGAAAGTGTATAAGTCTAGAGTGAGGAGGGGTAGTGGGAACACATGCAAAACCCATCTCTAATGTCTCCTCACATACTGGTCCACTTCTGATCTTTGCTCGCATACAGCATGAAAGTTTGAAGGGGGGGGTTCTGTGTTCAGATGAACACACTGGAAGTATGAAGGTCAGCAGTAGAGACAGGCAGTGCCTGTGTGGCTTTTGATGTTGGAGATGTGGTTTATGTATAAGCCCTCCCCTTCAAAATGGATGAATACGTTTTAAGAAGTGGCCAACCCACACTGCTCTTATGACTTGTCAGCATGGCTCGCATTGATGGGTAATTGACTAATAGGGGCGTGAAAAGTTGGTCTTCTCCACCTTGAAATTCGAGCCAGAGCTCCATTGAGGTGATTCTCTGCCCCTAGTTCAACACAGCTCCCCTTACTCCATCCCATCAGATTACCCGTCGGAGAACCACCCATTTTCAGAGAATTGCTTTGGTCAATGGAAATTAATCAAATGCTTACAGCTCCCTCATTTTTAAACATAAAGAGATGGAAATTGGCAGAGCGATAGCTCTTAAGGAGGGCTTTAGCCTTGCCAAGTTTGAATCAGTTCATGCTTTGAATTTTAGGGATTTTTAAAAATGGAAATTAAAAATGCTTACATCTGCATAATTTTTAAAGATAAAGAGATGACATTTAGCATGGTGATAGCTCTTACAGAAGGCTTTAAGCATGCCAAGTTTGTAGCAGATCCAGTCATACCTTGATTTTTTTTAAGGATTTTTTTTTAAAAAAATCCCTCAAACTATTATCCCCCTTAAACAGACACACACAGAGAGAGGCCCACCCCTTTGCATTTATGGAGGGAGCTTTACTTTGCTGATGCATAGCTCCACTGCTGCTAGTGGAAGTTTCTGCTCCAGCCTTCTCCAACCTGGTGCCTTCCATATCTATTGGATATAGCCACCCCACCCTCTTGCCAACAGGAGTAATAGTTTAACTGAAATAAAGAGACTGCCTGTGCCTGACTCAAGTGTACAAGCTTTCTCACTCACTATGTCAGCCAGCCAGCCCAGCAGCACTTTCACACTGTGGAAATGTGGATGATTGACTTCTATGAGCAGAAACGTGCTCCCTCCCCCCCTCCACAGCCAGAATCATCAGCTAGTTAGTGTTTCCCATTCCCCTGAACACTGCGATTGGAGAACACATTCATGGACAGCACTGTGGCAATTCCTAATTGGTTACCCACAGATGTCAATATAAAAGCTACCCCTCACCCCACTCAACATCTTCTAAATATGGAGATGTTCAATTCACACACACAGAGAGAGAGAGCAGGATAATTTTAGAGACTTTAGAAGCTCCGGTTGGGCATGTCTCTGCTCTGATATTAATCAATGGGTTTGGAAGCAGCGAATCTCTGCTCTGGAAGATCAAATGCTCTGCAGATGTTCGCAGTTACCAGATAATTCCAGGGCAGAGTGCACACATCCCTATTGACTAATATGATGAGAAGTACAGTTATGGTATGATTGATCTCATGGTACCTGCAGCTTTGTTCATAGCCCACTGTGTGAATGTATAGTTAATAGGAAAAGAATCTTTCATCCAATTCATAAACCTAGCATTTTTTGCCTGTGAGGATTCCTAATTGGGGTGGGGTGGGGTTGGGGGGTTGGGTGATAGAATTGATACTTGACTTCTGTAAAGCAAATGTGTCAAAACCCACTTGTACATTTCAGTGATTTCAATGTGAGTGTTATGCATTGACTCAAACCTCTTCAACTGTAATCAATAGGACATGAAACTGTTTAATATTGGTTGGATGTGGACTGGTGGTTTTAAATTACCAAGATAGCAAAAGAAACATGAGCATAACAATAACTGAGATGCTCACCTGTGCTCCACTGAACAAGTGGGGGCATCTTCCAATGTGTATGGTGAGTAATACTGCTGGTCAATACACATGACTTGAGGTCCATGAATATAGCTGAACTGGAGATTGTTTAATTTACTTCAGTGCTAGTGCACTTTTTCCCCCTGAAATGGGAATTCAAAGGGCAGGAGATGGATGTCATTTTCTGCTTATCTTGAAGGAACATTATATCATGGTTTCCTTCAGATATTATGTAAGCCATGAGCTTTATTTATATGATCCTCTCCTCTATTCTGCCCAGATACTGACCATAAGCTATGACCTTATTTTCCTCATTTTCTAACTTCCTTCACTGGGGGGACTTAGATAGCACCCTATGTGCCCTTTTAATTGCATCTACTTAGTGTCAGGTTTGTTGGTTCCTCAGGCAAACACATATTCTGGCAAACTGACAAGAGAAACCTAAAACAGTGAGACTTCTTTACTGCAGGAAATTTTACAACTAAACCTTAATGGTAACACACTTCAGAAATCATATAGCTGATGGTCAGTAGCTATAGGGTCCAAGAAATTCTAGAGCAGTCAAAAGCTAATCACTATTAGCTTTTGTGGTTTCCCTGTTGCTATCTCTATTGTTTCTGAACACAAGGGAAGGCCAATCTATACATGGGTTCCAAACCCGGACAAGGGAGGAGAATGATTCTTGACATGTGTCCTGTTTTAAGGCTAAATGCCCTGGTCAAGGTCTAGCTAGCTCCACAGGTAAAGAAAGCAAGACGTCCGTCCAGTCCAAGGTCATAAACAGGATTCCAAACAGTCCAGTAGAAGGCAGGGGCATGGTCAAAAGAGTCCAGTGGTTGGTTCACCAAAAGTGGTTGATCCGAGCCTCGAAGCCAGTCAGGGATTGTCCAGGAGGGTGGTCTAGCTGGTTTGCTAAGGATCCAGGAATCTATAGAGTCCAAGAAGCAAAGCAAGAATGTGGTGGTTGAAGAGCTGTTTTGTTTGCAGCAGAGAGTCAGCCATGGCTGAGTTGATTTATAGCTGGACATTAATCAGCACAGCTGACTCATTAGGTCACTGTGTTGCTCTTAAGGGAGGCCACGTGCTGTGGCCTCTCTCTGCTGCTGGGGTTTGATCCTGTGTCATTCTGAAGGATGAATTATCTCCCACTCAGCCTCCTGCATTTGGGGCATTCCAGGAATGCTTCCAGAGGTGCCAGGCTGCTCTCCCAGTGGTCCCAGGGGAGTTTTGTCTGGCAAAGCCTCCAGCTCCCTACCTGGCTCCAGCTCAGGCCCACTGGGCTGGCTTTCCCCCTACTCTTCCTCATCAGAGGAATCTTCCTTGCGTTAAGGCGTGACAACATGATCTCTCAGATATTAAAGGATCAAATTGTTGAAAGACTTAACAAACCAATCAAAGTGATCTAATCTAACCTCGTGTCATACATTGGTAACTCCAGGCAACATGGTCAAGGCTTAAACAAGATCCAGGGCAGGGTAAACTCACAGATACAAGAAGTTCTGTGCTATTGCTTTCACTGCATGACTCTAGGCAGAGGAAAGTCTAAGAGTCATAGATGAAACCCAGTCTGCTGGTATACTGAGCTGACGACAAACACACAATTCACAGCAAAGAAGAGTTGAGGTCTATGAAAAGCTTCACAGTACTTTTCATGGCAAGCCTTTAGGAATACAAAGTTCCAGTTTGGAGAATCTATGTGCAGAGTGTTTTCAGAAGCCCAGACAATGATGGATCCAAATAGAGAGGGGTTTCAGACATTGTGGATGTGATGTTCCTAGCAAAGGCTCTTTCCCATTACATCAGCTTAAAAAGGGAGGCATAGCCCTCCTTCAGACCACTTGACAGACAGATGATGTTTCAATCTTGGCAATCCTTCTGCAACTCCCCCCTTCCATATCATATTCTCACAGACAGATTCCCTGGCAAGGCTAGGGCAAGCATATGGCTGTGGGTACTTGTTGCAGTGGGGAGCTTTTTCTACTCATGTTGGCTACCTGTATAATCTAGTGTTCTTATCAGGGTTCTTATCAAGTGGAGAACCTATTTGAATCAAAGACTGCAAGAACAATCACCCGCAAAGCTGGGAAGGACAAAGGTAATAAACTCATCCCTACTGTCTTTTTTCACACAGTGGTGTGGGTGGGGAGAATGACTGAGTAGAAATTATGTTAACCAGGTGTTCTCAAACACCATCTGCATGAGTCTTCCCATAATAACAACCCTTTACACATACCTAAATGTAGCTGAACCTTGTATTGTTCCTTTTTGTCCCCCATCTGATGAAAAAGTGGACCAAAAGGGGGGGAAAAACAGAGATAAAGATATATAGGACCTACAACATGGAATAAAGTGAATCAAAAGTCTTGTGACAATGAACTGCCTTAAGCCATTGATTCCAGAGCACTTTTTCTTAACATATTAGGCAGCCAACCACTCCCACCATTCCTCATCATTGGCTATGCTGGCTAGAGCTGATGGGAGTTGTAGGCCAAAACATCTAGAGGGCCCACAAGTTATCCACCTTGGATCTAAGAGCGGGGAACTAAGCTTCTGGTATTACAATGATTAGAGAAAATTGAGGGGTGCTCGAAAGACGGACGTGTTTGTGGAAAGATTTGCCCCGAGAAGTCCTGCTTACCCCATTGAAAACCACTCATATCAGCTATGAAAATGGCACTGCTGCCTGAGCTCATTTCAACTGGAGATGCCTGGAACTGAATGTGAAACCTTCAATATGCAAAGCACGTGTTCTGCCTCTGAGCTATGGCCTCTTCCCTGTGGCAAGAAGGATGTAGGAGCTAGGCCATCTCATTGTCCGATAGTGGGAAGCCCTGGCCGCATTTGGGGTACTCAGCACCTGAGTTGTGGAGGAAAGATTGCCATCATCTGATCCTAAGTATAAAATAAATTTCTGAAAGTTGGAAGGAAACGGCTGCAGTTATGGCTTTGTCTTAACTTTATGCTCCTGATTTAAAGGGAAATAAAAGCTATAACAACAATAGTAAATCTGAAATATTTCCATTAGATGTAAGGCTCACAACAAAGGATACACAAAGGCTCTGATTCTCCTTTTTTTTTTCCCTGCCAGGACTTCCATTGAGAAGCAACTCGCATCCCATAACAATAGCAGCTTTCATATTTAGAAAAGGAATGCACAATTTTAATTTAGCCTATAATGATACTTTAATAGGCACGCCTGTTATTAGCCGTGTCAGCCTGATTGCTTTCCTGACTGCAGTTTTCAATTAAGCATAATGTGTCCTATTCATGAGCTGAGTAGAAGAGAGGAAAGGGGTGGGAACTATTTTTGTTGGCAAATCATAGGCTTGAATAGGCACTTAGCGAGTATATATCTTGTAAAGCTGTTCTGGGTTTGAATGAGACTGATTTTTCTAGTTTTAGCTCAATGTATCTAACTTGATTAAAGGTGCTCTCCCTGATATGTCCCTTATAAGAATTGGTTTAATTCTGTGTCTACTCACTTCCCTCACAGGACCACCATGGAGGATGAGAGATATAAAGACTATCCGAGGATCTAGGGCTCATCTACACTAAGCAGGATATTCCACTATGAAAGCAGTAAAAGGCAGGAGCCACACAACCGCTTTATAGCAGTATTGAAGTGCACTGACAACTGTTGGGGCCCATTGACACATACCATATACCGCTTTCATACTATTTTCATAGTGTTTTATCCTGCTTGCTGTAGATGTGTCATGGGCCCCAACAGTTGTCAGTGCACTTCAGTACCACTATAAAGCAGTAGTGTAGATCCTGCAGTGCACTTCAATACCTCTATAAAGCAGTAGTGTGGCTCCTGCCTTTTATATACCACTTTCATAGTGAAATATCCTGCTTGGTGTAGATGAGCCCCTAATTTTTGGCTCACTCATTTTGTGCTTTCTTTTTTTAAAAAGAAGTCATTGATCCAAATACCTCAATTGCACTGGGTTGAATCTAGATTGAAGCCAAGCTTAGAGTAGACCCAAGGAATCAGTGGGGCAAATTGCTCATGATAAGCTTCAGTCCCATTGATTTTAATGGGTCTACTCTAAGCATGGCTTAAAATCTCAATCCAACCTAATATTTTGCTGCAGGTCTTTGATGATCTGCATCTCCTCTGTAAGGAAAGAAGAATAAGGATGCACATGTATTATATTTAGGAATTTTAAAATCCTACAGCAGAAAACTTCATTTTCTCTGCAACAAATCCCATATCTCAGAGTACTCATCATGTAGAACAAGAGCACTTATGATTCTGACTAAAAATTTCCACATAAAATTAACAATAAAAATTGAATGGATTAAAATGCTGAGAAGGGAGAGACCACCTTCTGAGTGCCACCACAGAGAAAACTAAGGATGGGGGGAAATTCTTTGGATTCTCATTTTAATATGAACCAGCCTAATTCACACTTTCTGAACATTTATCCTTCAGTTTCCACACTTTTCCAGATTTTGCAATGCCAATGCTAGTCACACAAACACCTACCAAAAAAGTGCTTGCAGAAATGTGTATAGCATGGGGACATACTTGGAAAAATGCATATATTAGAGAGAATTGCATTTAAATGTCTATACATTTTGCATGCAGCGAAATGCACACAGAAATGTGCAGACTTTAAAACAAAACATTCCCCAACTGATGCAGAAATGGGACAAAAGGAACTTATGTCTGGAAAGATGTGAATGTTGTAGAAGATGAAACTGACCGATCCATCTATCCATATAAAAGGCTTATTCCTGCCTCAGGTGGTAATGGGGCCTGAAGAAGGGATCCTCCTGGTAATCATCACCTAAACTGTTTAAGGCTGTAAAGTTGATACAGTGCCCCTTTCACCTGCCCCAAACCAAGAGCATCACAGCTGGGAAGCAGCAGGGAGAGCAATACAAGGCAGGATTGAATGTAGATTATCTTGCTCAGAAAACTTGCACCATTGTCACAGGTGGTAATGCACAGCAAAGATTGAGTAACAGTCAGGGCCAGTGCCAGACTATTTTGCACCCTAGGCAAGGTGAGCTACTTGCACACCCACCCACCCCAAAATTGCCAGGTTCGATTCAGCTGCTCAAGAAGAGTTTCTGAACTATTATATTTTTCTTATACGTATAAAACTGTGACCCTTAAAGGCACCCCTCTGAGGTCTGCACCCCTCTGCACACCTCCGCAGCTACAGTTCATTGAATCTTTGCATTATACACCTTTACTTTTCTTACTTTCATCCCACAACTGTACTGTACTGTTGCCATTTGCAACCAGTCACCTGAGTCTCACCCCCTGCCCTGCAGTCTCGCGATGCTTTGCACATGTGCAAAGGTGTGACCAGGTGAGCCATCCTAAGCTACACACAAGCCACCACTGAAACCTGCACAAACAACTGTGGCAACAGAGGAGCAAGGTCAAAATACACAGTAAAATGAGACTTCAAAAATGTGCAGCTTTGCAACAAAAACTACCATGTGGATGTGAATTGGCAGCTGCATCGTGAAAACAAATGTGCACCACTTCACAACCATGATGGGGTATTTACAGCACGCAGACAAGCCCTCAGTTGCACCTGGAAATGAATCAGTACCCTGCGGTGCTGGTATAAGACAAGAATAATATGGTTGTCGTCATCCCCCCCCCCCACAAAAAAAATCTACATGAGTGTTTTGTTTTATTTGTTTTATTTTTAAAGCTAGATATTTCAAGTGAAGCTAAATGTTCAAGTTGCACACATACATGTTTTCTTTGGAGTTATTCCCTGAGTTCCCTCTGAGGCTTTGCTGCAGTGACTGCTGGCATGTCGCTTCTTTTCCCCCTCTCAATTCAGCGTACTGCCAAGTCATCCATCCAACAAGAGTTTGTCGCTCCCAAGATGCATTTAATTCACTTTTGCTTGTAAAATCTAAATTGTGGCCTGTTCAATATTCCCAACACAGTGTATTTGGGAAGAGAACTGAAAGAGATAACTGTGCCCAATGCCACCCATTCAAAAAACTACTGTGGGGTAAAGGGAGGATTTGTGAGCATTCCAGGAAGTTTGCAATAAAGAAACAATGTTTAATACAGGGGACAAAATTCAGCCCAATCTCAGCACTTAGATCCTATTGATTTCATGGGAAAGTCTTAACCCTAGTTTGGGCATAGGGTTCAGCACCTTGGATAGCTCCTTTAGAGTTTAGCTGGTTCAGCTAAACCTGGATGGATTTACCACCCCGCCGAACTTGGAGGCACCAGGCTTTACTGATTGTAGACTATAGTAACTCATGCTTTTATACTGCAAACTTACATAATTACTAGGGAGTAATTACTCCTAAGCACACTTCTGAGTAAATCCTCATTTAATCTTCCAGTGTCTTGCCTAGCCCTGCTCCCCCTGGGTTGGAAGTAGGTGTTTCAGGTGATCAATCAGAATCAGACTCTGAAGTAGAGGAGTCAGCGCCAGAAACATTCCAGCCTATACCAGTGGGGGAGAAAGCTCTCACGGGCTCTTCACCAGCTGGGAGTGAACCCTCTCCAGAGCTTATCTCCTCAAGGGCAAACAATACACAGTCAGTGGAAGCCAACATTCTTTCGAAGGGGAGAGTACAGAGAGGTTAGCTGATCCTAGAGTATGCCGCAGACTAAAATGGGTGGAGCTAAAAGAAGGCAAGAGAAAGTCAGCCCGGCTAGTGTCCCATCAGAAGCTGCATCACAACTAGTCTCTCTGAAGTTAACGCGTCTTGGGAAAGGGCTTTCCATTCTTCTTGAAAAGACAATTGTCTTGCTTAGTTTGCACAGTTTTGCCTGGTAGGAAATTCCTAGTGATTAGACTCACTTCAGTTGGGAAGAAATGTTTATTGCTTGAATAAAGCTTTGTAGATTACTTAGCAGGCCTCATTATTGTCTCCCAAGAAGGGGGAAGGTTTGGAGAAACATGACACCCACCTCCCCTAATAACTAACAAGTACAACAGCACCAGAAAGAGACCTCGGGCCATTGCTTTGCTGCCTCTGGTCTCTAGACCAAGTGAGGAGACAGAGCGTTCTTTCAAACATGTTCTTTCAAATATTTTATTTTCAAAGAGGCATGCATTGGCCTCCATGGGATCCCACAGAGGGCTATACTCCTGAAATCCATCACTGAATTTGTTGCTGCAGTGGTAAAAACATGCCGATTTTGCATAAAACACAGGCAGCACGCCTCTTCTTTGAAAGCAGAATTGCACTCTCTGGAGACCGCCAGCAGCACAATTCTGTTTCCAAATAATGTATGCACTCACAACACACCTTGATTTCAAGAAAATTGCCACCTTTTTACCACCATAGCAAATTTAGCTTCCCCTTTCTCCCCCATAGTTTTTTGTGGGATTTGTATGAACATGCATACATCATGGAGGTGTCTCCAAGAAAGATTGTTTTAAAAGGGAATATTCTTTTTATTTCTAGGCAGAATTGGATGAAATTTGCAGAGATAATTGCTACATCTGAAGCCCTGCCGGGTTTCAGAAGAATAGGTGCTCTGTGTGTGTGTGTGTGTGTGTGTGTGTGTGTGTGTGTGTGTGTGCAAGAGTAGCCCATTTTGTAGGTATCTGAAAAGAGTATCTCCCTATGTTCCTTTTGGAATATTCTTCTGAAAATAGCAGCATAGACGTACTCCTAAATCAGAAGGGTAGTTAAAGTGGTTTATGTGTACGTGCATCCTTGTATTTGGGGAGAGGGGAGTAATCTGCTTCCTTTCCCTTCCCCCAATAGTTTTTGTGTCAATTTGTATGAAAATGGTGCCCATCATAAAGGTGTCTCCAGCAAGGAACCTGCAAAGTTTCATAAGGATGGGGGGACTGGGAATTGAGGGCCTTTTTTCATAGTGATGCCTGGTAGCATTGTAGAATGGCCATCTCTCAGTCTCATCCTTGCCCTCCTCAAAGTGCAGGGATTAGAGAGCCCTGGTGAAGCATGCCCTAGGATTAAAAGATTGATCTGTCAGTCACTCAACCCCGCTCCTTCCCTCTCCACTGCCCCAACCACCAGCGCTTAGAGAAAGCAGGCAAAATATACTATTTTTGGAGAAACACTGCATGCCTTTCCATAGCTGAATTGCAAACAACACCTCATGTATGGTCCAGATTCTGGCCACTTTGGAAGAAAACCAACTCTACCTTTGGAATCACCAAAAAAGGTCAAAAGGGGCCCAATTTCTCTTGTTCTTTGGGCTTTGCCTGGATCTGATGCACATCCCCACTGTGCATCAGATTCCACTGCTTTGAGGTATGTACAAGATTTAACAGGAAATATTATCAGGTCTTATTTTAGAGTAAGGCCTAATCTACACCAAGCCGGATATTACACTATGAAAGCAGCATATAAAAGGCAGGAGCTACACCAAGCAGGATATAGCACTATGAAATTAGTATGAAATCGGTATATGGTATTTGTCAATGGGCCCCAACAGTTATCAGTGCACTTCAATACTAGGAGTGTGCACGGACCCCCCGCTCTGCCCCACGGGCTGATCCGAAAATTTCGGATCAGCCCGCTCCGCTCTGCGCCGCTCCGCCCATACTCCACTCCTCTTCGCCGCGGAGCTCCGGCTCCGAATCGGAGCTCCACAGTGGAGGGGAGTGGCGCCAAGTAAGGCCGGGAGAGGAGGGCGGGGGGGGGGTTACCGGGCCCTGCCACCATCACCGCCTGTGCGGCGACGGCGACAGAGCCCGGTAAGGGACCAAGGGGGAGGGGGGCCTTACCTGCCTCCGTCCATGGTCCGTCGGCTTCTTCAATTGAGCCCGCGGTTCAACCAGGAAGTCTGGGCCGCAAGTGCGGCCTAGACTTCCTGGTTGAACCGCAGGCTCAATTGAAGAAGCCGACGGACCGCGGACGGACGCAGGTAAGGGAGAGGAGGGGGGGTTTACCGGGCCCTGCTGCTGTCGCCCCATGGGCGACAGCGACAGCGGCAGGGCTCAGTAAACCCCACTTACCTTTCTGGCGGAGCTCCGGATCGAGCCGAAGGATCCACCTTCACCTCGATCCTCTTCGCCACGCTCCGCCGGCCCCCCAATCCTCTTCACCTCCGCCTTAAGGGCAGGCAAAGCCCCCCGCTCTGCTTCTAATTCGCCAGTCCAATTAGAAGCGGAGCACATCCCTATTCAATACCATTATAAAGCAGTAGTTTGGCTCCTGCCTTTTATATACTGCTTTTATAGTGCTATATCCTGCTTGGTGCAGATTAGGCCTACGTGCAAGGGGAATATATTAATAATGGCCAGCAAAGTTGGAGAACTTTAAGGCCTGGTTCACACATTACTGTTGCAGCAGAGGCTGGACGCAGGTGAATGTGATCCCCATTTCACAATACTAATCACCCATCAACTCCATTCAACTATATTACCTATTTCATCAGGATTCCTGACATTAAAAGAGACCGGGGGTGGGGCAAGAGAAGGGCTTTCTAAAAGACCCAACTTTCCTCACAGGAAAGGCATGCATGAAATCATCAAAGGAAAATATCTTGTGTAGCTGGAAATATATTCTACACCAAATTAAATTTCTAAAGCGATAACTGTGCAGTGGCATTATATTAGTGAAATTAAAGCATTGGTAATTTTGTGGAAAGTAATAGGTATTTAATGTTTTAAATGAGCAGCTGATGAGCATTACACCTCTGCAGATATAGCAGATGGATCCTTCATTAGTAGGACTGCAGATGTCATATTCTGTCTGCATACCTCCTAGACGGCTGCTGGGTTTAAATTTAGATTGATGCTTCATGTTCTCTGAAATATGCACATGGAGACAAATTCTGGTACAGAGACATTGTGGATGTGCCCAGGATAGTTTTGGTTCATATTGACCACCAATTTAGAAAACTGGCTATATATCACCTCTAGTATCAGAGGTGGTATGGCTCTGTAGGCCAGTTGCAGGGGAATATGTCTAGGAGGGTGCTGTTGTATAAACCCACTTCTTTTGTCTTCCCACAGGCAGCTGATTGGCCTCTGTGTGAAGAGAATGCTGGACTGGGTAGACCTTTGCCTGAGCACCGTTCTTCTTATGTTCTGAGCATTTAGCTCTTAAAAGCTGGGTTAGAATCCTGCCTGAATCCTGTCTCCCACATTTGATTTTTTTTAAAAAAAAACTCAAGTTCTTTTTGTTCCAAATGTGGAAAATTTGAGTAAATTCTTATTAAAACCACACTGAAGCTAAATTCTCCCCCTTCCCTAGTTCAGGGCTAACTAGGTTTTGGATCATTAATGTGGGATATACAGACTGTATCAGTTCATATAGGAATTCATAAAGATTCAATTACTCAAGCTTCTGTGCACTCAATTTTACACTGCCTTTAAAACTTTCCAGGGCAATGGTATAATATCTGTACATCAACTTATGTGGTGCATGTGATTAATGATGCTATGGGTGAAGGCAATTATTGAGAGGAAAACGTACTGTCAAAATATGCTCCCAGCTTTTGACCAACTTTGAAATAGAGGATGTTTTGACAAAAGCAAAGAGCCCCCCCCCCATTTATTTATTTTTTTGCTTCCCTTCAAAATTAAGCTGGGGTCAATTCTGGCAATTACATTGGGTTGAACTTCTGTACCAGCAACATCTTGCCCTTCACAGTTGACATTTTTGAAGTCCAGCTTCTCCCGGATTGTTGGCCATTTCAATTATCATCGGTTATGAGACCTTACATTTATGATGCCCAGATTATGTGGCAAAACACTCATAAATAATGTGAACAAGCTTTGTAAAGCATTAGCATCCTCACCTCTAACATTACAAAGCACGGATTTCTTGCATTTATGTTACTACTACAAGGTGCTTTTTGCTCTTCTTTGCTCCATTGAATTCAGCAAATCATTGTAGGGCCGAGCAAGACTTGAGTGAACCATACTCTTTGACATGAAAGCTGTGTCCCTAGATCCTAATGTCTGGTTGCTGGCTGTATTTATTCAAGGGAGTTTCCATACATCTACCAGTCATAAGCAGTGATTAGGAATGTTTGAGGAATCTATTTCTGTCTGGTTTAGATCAGAATTTACCCTGTTCATTCGACCGTGGACTTGAATGCAATCTTCAGTCAAATTCCATACATTTACAAGCTTGCAATGCAGAGAGCAAAGAAAAGTGCATCTGAAAATGCATACCTTTGAAAAATATGTATTAAAATGTATAGTTTTGAAAAATGTGCATGAACACACTTTAATCAATGGGAGAAAATGCATACTTTACAGAAAGAAGTACAACTGGTTGGAAAAAATGAACACACATACACACACACACAAAACACACACACACACTTTCATGCAAACATGGGTAGAATTTGGAGGACCTTGATGAACTCCATGACAATGGAGTTAAGGGAGTGCTAAAGGGGGACACAGAGATTGCAGAGAAGCTGAATGAATTCTTTCTGTTGGTGTTCAATTCAGAAGATATAGGACAGATGCCTATGTTTGATGTTTTCAGGAAGGGAGTCTGAGGAACTGAGGCAAATAGTGGTGACAAAAGATGAACTTCTCAACTTTATAGACAAATTGAAAGAAATTAAATCACCAGGCCTGGATGGTATCCATCATAGAGATCTCAAAGAACTCAAATATGAAATTGTGGACCTTCTAACCAAAATATGCAACATGTCCCTAAGCCCAGCCTCTGTACCAAAGGACTGGAAGATGGCCAATGTAACAACATTTTTTTAAAAAAAGAGATTCGTGGGGGATCCAGGAAATTACAGGCTAGTTAGCTTGACCTCTGTTCCAGATAAAATGGTTGAAAACATTATTAAAGACAAAATTAGTAAGCATATAGAAGGACATGTCCTACTGAAGAAGAATCAACACAGCTTCTGCAAAGGCAAGTCCTGTCTCACTAATATTCTGGAATTCTTTGGGAATGTCAACAAACATGTAGACAGGGATGATCTGGTGGACATTGTTTATTTGGACTTCCAAAAGGCATTTGGTAAAGTCCCTCACCAAAGACCCCTGAACAAACTCAGCAGTCATGGAATAAGAGGAGAGGTCCTCTTGTGGATCAGTAACTGGTTAGAGAACAGAAAACAGAGTAGGAATAAATGGTAAATTCTCCCAGTGGAGGGAAGTAAACAGTGGGGTCCCACAGGGATCAATATTGGGACCAGTTCTTTTCAACTTATCCATAAATGATCTTATAGAGCTGGAAAACTGCAGAAAAGTGAAACCAAAATGATCAAGGGGCTGGTGCATCTTTTCTATAAGGGAAAGTTACAACAGCTGAGATTGTTTAGCTTGGGAAACAGGAGGCTAAGGGGAGACATGATAGAGGTGTACAAAATTATGCATGGTGTGGAGAATGTGGATAGGGAGACATTTTTCTCCTTCTCCCATAATACTACAACACGGGGTCATCCCATGAAGCTGATTGGTGGGAAATTCAGGACAAATAAAAGAAGTACTTCTTCACCCAGTGCCTAGTTAAAGTATGTAATTTATTACCACAAGATCTAGTGAAGGTGACCAATTTGGATGGCTTTAAAAGGGGGTTGGATAAATTCCTGGAGGAGAAGGCTATCAATGGCTACTAGCCCTGATCGCTATGTGCTACATCCAGTATCAGAGTCCGTAAGCCTATATGCAGCAGTTGCCGGGTTGCATGAGTGGGAGGGTGCTGTTGCACCATGTCTTGCTTTGTTGGTCCCTAGCTGACAGCTGGTTGGCTACTGTGTGAACAGCATGCTAGACTAGATGGACCTTTGGTCTGATACAGCATCGCTCTCCTTATGTTCTTATGTAATTCACATTTTGCTGATTTCCACATCCCTGCTTGTGATCCATCAAGCTTGGAAGTCATGTACAGCAATCTGAAGGTCTCAACAAACCATGTGGTTTTGCCACCCAGCTGTGACAGCAAAAATGAAGCAACTGGTACCCCCAATACATGACTGAGGGACTGTGTTGAGTTGCCTTGTTGGGTCACATAGCTCAGTAGAAGGTCCCATTCTGCATATGTCTAAGGTCGTTGTTCAATTCCTGACATTTGAGGTAGGGCTGGAAAAGACTCCTTTTTTTCTGAAACTCTGGAGACCTTCCACTAGTTAGTGTAGACAGAACTGAGTTGGTGGATCAATGGACTGGTGCACCTATTTCAAGATGGGTGAAATGGCTGATAACTGGATCCCTTTCAGTCTTCTACAGCCCATACTCACATAGGAACCATGTATGATCTAAACAGGATCCAGGAAAATGGCTCACTCTTGGGAAAAGAATGTCATTACAAAAAGGAAGGTGTCAGATGTAGTGCTTAACAAGCACCTTGGAAGTATTAGTTTATGAAGTTATTAATTTATAAAAGGACTGCAGGAGGCTGGAAAATAAAAGCAGTTTTGCTAATCTTTTTGGTGTTGCTTCTCAACAAGGCGACATAGTACTTGGAAACATTCAATTGGCCTATAACATTTTATTTGTTCAAATCTATGGGCTATGATTAGAACATGAATTCCTAGGAGCACCCATGACTGAGAGTTGATTAATGTTTTCCTACATTATTTCTAGGGATGTGCTCCGCTCCGATTAGGAGCGTAGAAGCAGTAGCGGATTGGCCTGCTCCGCCTTACCCAGAGGCGGAGTAGGAGCGGACCGCGGACCCCCTAGAAGCAAGGCAAAGAGAAGCGCCCATTTTTCGGAGCTCCGAGTTCAGGCGGAGCGCTCCGGTCGCCATCTTGAAAACATTTCGCCATAGGATTGCATTGCGGCAAATAATCGCGCATAACTACGTTGTTTTTGAAGCTATCATTCTGAAAATTCTTGTGCACAGAGAGTCGTGGATGGGGGTCATTTTGAGACCACTCTCACCTCTCTGCGTTGTCTGGGTCGCGTGCTATATTTTTGTGAAAATCGGGTCAACCGCGTGGCTCAAACGGCGTTTTCGGCTTTTCGCCCATAGGATTGCATTGAGGGAAAGAATCGGGGATAACTGGGGGGGGTTTAAGCTATCATTCTGAAAATTCTTGTGCACAGAGAGTCGTGGATGGGGGTCATTTTGAGACCACTCTCAACTTTCTGCATCGTACGGGTCGCGTGCTATATTTTTGTGAAAATCGGGTCAACCGCGCGGCTCAAACGGCGTTTTCGGCTTTTCGGCCATAGGATTGCATTGAGGGAAAGAATCGGGGATAACTGGGGGGGGTTTAAGCTATCATTCTGAAAATTCTTGTGCACAGAGAGTCGTGGATGGGGGTCATTTTGAGACCACTCTCAACTTTCTGCATCGTACGGGTCGCGGGCTAGAAGTTTTTAAAAAATCGGCGGGAAAAATACCTTTTTCAAAGGGCTGAGGGGCAGAGTCAGCTCCCGGTCATGATGATCCCAAAGTTGGAGGAGGGCATAGGCAAAACAGGTAACTTGGGATTCTGGGAAACTTCTCTTTCTTCATCTGAACGGGCTTTTCCCCGTGTTTTTTAACACAGTAGCCCCACCAAATGCACAAACACAACCTGAAATCATATACTAAGCCAAGAATAAGAGATAGAAACACAGCACTGCTCCCCACCCTAACCTTGGTGAACAACTGAATAGATGTGGTGCAAGGGGATGAGCTCCCCTAGGGCATCTCATCGTGGACGTGCCCCCACTCTCTCCTGCACTGGAAGGCCATTAGAGCCTTCCAAAGAGAGTAAAACGGTGGAGCAATGCCTATCATGAGTTGAAGTGAATGGTCACTTTTCAGTGGTGGAGCAATGCCTGTTATGAGTCGAAGTGAGCGTTTTACTTCTTCTCAGAGCTGTTGGTGGCTGTCAGTGTCTTGAACTGGCAGCTACTTCCCCCTCCCCCGGGCACGTCCCCCTATTGCTGGTAAAAGACAGATATAGCCTTTTTTAAAAAATTCTTCTTGCTGTTTATTGAGCAACACTGCTGCTTTTAATTCCACCCCTCCTTTGTTTATTGATTGATTTATTCCATTTTATATGCATTACTGGCTTATCCTTGGCTCACTTCCTTATGCCCCCAGAAATGCCAGCTGCATGCCTGCCTGCCTTCCCTCCCTCCTCCCCTGCCCACCTCGCAGGGATGTTGTGTGTGGGGTGCCCGATTTTCAAAAATTCCCCAAAAATCAGGGGATGATGGGATTGCTTTGAAACTTGGCGTGCGTGTGTATATCCCCATGAGGTGTCATGGTGCCAAACATGAGGTTTCTAACTTGAACAGAAAAAAAGTTGTATAATTTTTTAGCTTTCAATGCAAGCCTATGGGGGGGGGGAAACGGAGCTCCGGATCCGGATCCGGAGCTCCGGGCGGAGCGGAGCGGAAGTGGGTGGAGCGGGGGCGGGGCGGAGCGGCCCAATCCGGAAAATGGCGGATCTGCAAGTGAAGCGGAGCGGGGGGTCCGTGCACACCCCTAATTATTTCCTACTGAAACAACCCCAGCATCTATATACCATCATTTACAAGATGCAACTTGAGAATTTTCTGCTGCTGCTGCTGCTGCTGCTGTTCAAACCTGAATATGGTACTATTATAGGGAACATCATGTGCAAAGCTGTTTACTGTCTCTAGTGAATGTATCACAAATGCCATTTCTCTGTCAACAAAGTCAGTTCCCCAAATTTTGTCACACTCCAGCAGGTCCAAGAAACAATGCAGGGCATGCAGATATGCATAACAACGTGGGGTTGTCAGACACAGTTCTAAGAGGGTCCCACCTAGAGTTTCATGGGGAAGAGCAAACTCTCTGCAGCTGTTTGAACGACACAACAGCCCACCATGGGTTAAATAATTTAATATGCAACATTGTTGTACATCACCTGGGTGATGGTACAATATTTTTCTTATTTATTCAAAAGCACAGCAGCATTATACATCTGTGAAAATCAGAGTCCACCCCCTCTCCTCGTTGCATGTTCTGCTGGTCAAGTTGTGCAACAATTTACACAATTAAATTGCTAGTTTCTTTAATTGCAGATTTCCCAATAACATTCCCAGTTGTGTTGCTGTTGCCGCCAGTAACCTGCAACAGCAAACATGTGCTCTTTTTCCACTTCAGGAACTGAAAATCATAGATTTTCACAACACTGCTAATCATGTGTATCCCATTCTTCTCCAAGAGGTTCAAAGGAGTGTGTTAACCTCCTGTCAGTCCTGTGAAGTAACTTAGACTAAAGTACTAACTTGTACAGCATATAGTAATGAACTTGGAGATATACATCATCATCATCATCGTCATCATCATCATCATCATCAACAACAACGACCCTCCAAATGAAATGTATATTCAGATGTTTCCCATGGTTTCTCTGCATTTCATAAATGTCATCTATCTACTCTACTTTTTTTAAATGTGTGGTGTCCCATCCGTCCGTCCCCGCCCCGCCATTACTTTTCAAGTCATCTACAATTTGTTGTTGTTTTGGTGCTTCTTTTATACATGTCTTTTATGTCTGATTTGCATGTATCAAATGCATCGCCCATAAAATATTTCCCATGATACTGTGCTACAGCCTTTGATCTAGTTATTCATATTCTCATATTTTCACATTGTATATCCATATTATCCTGTCCAGCTTATAACTGTGACCAGGGAGAGGTAGCACTAAGTCCCATGACTGAAAATGTAATAAGTGTGTGACAGAAACATATAGTTGTAGGTATAACTTCTACTAGTGTGGGTTCTATGGGGCTTAACTAGAATAAACTTGCAAAGAATAACAAAATATGAACAAAAATATGTCTTTAGTAAACATCCAATTACAGAAATATGCCACGATTTGTCCTTCTATGTGCAAACAACAAAAACAACAACATGGATCACTTGCTTGTAGCCCAGTCCCGTGTGGTTCTGTATCTCCAGGTGCCGAGTATGTTGGAAGTCCCTTTTGTAGATTTTTTCCTCAACTTTTATTTCACAGGGCAATCCCCAACCAGTAACGCAACAGTTCAGAGTATTAGCCCTTATACAAGGTGATAAGAGCTTTTAATTAAACAGAAATTCTTCTAATACTCACCTTTCAGCAAACTGGTTCTCTTTCTTTTAGCTGTTCCTTCTCTAGACCTCCCTCTGAGTGAGAGTCCCGCCCAAGAGACTAAACCATCTACTACATAGGGGTTACATAGGCACTTCACTAGTCTATGCTTATTTCTGCCATGGCACACACTGTCAGGAAACTGTGCCGGTTGTGTGTTCAAACTCAGGGTCCCCTGTGGTCACCACTGTGAGCTAATCACTGGAAATACTGAACTTCCTTCTTAGCTTCTCTAACTTTTTTCATATAGAGGAATGTATAAAGCACTGATGGGAGTGGATTAATTACTCAGTAGACTCAGACTGTTGGAAAGGTGAAAGCAATAAAATACAATATTATGTTCATAATTATTTGGGCAAGGTATTAAATTTCTAACTGCTATTACACATGGTGAACTGGGTGCTATGCTGTGGTAGCACTTCCAAAGCTTTTTGTCTGGAATGGGAATGGGAACTAATATTCATGCCGTGCATTGAGAAATGTCAATTTAGTTTCCAGGATAGTCTCTTCTGTTTCCTGAATGGTCTTTTGATGCCAATGTTGATGAGAAAGAAGTGGGAGCTTAGAGCAAATGGATTAAGGAGATCTCAAAGGAAGTGCTGAACTGATGTCTGGAGATAGGGCCTTTCTTTCCAATGGATAAAGAGGTGGGGCTATTGCCCAGAGACCACTGCTATCAGCAAGGTACAGCTAGGGGTTGTGGCTCAGTGGTCCATCACATCCCCTACTTTCAGAAGATCCCAAGTTCAATCCTCAGCATCTCCAGGTAGGGCAGGGAAATATCCTGCTTGAAATGCTGGAGAGCCTCTACCAATCAGTGCCAACAATACTGGGCTGAATGGACCAATGGTATGACTTAGTATAAAGCACCTTCCTATGTTTCTTTGTACCACAAACATGGTTGAATAGACAGGGATGCAAAGCTAGATTTAGGGAGGGGCCATAGCTCAGTGGTAGAGTGCATGCCTCACAAAGAGACCATCCCAGGTTCAATCCCAAACATCTCCAGGTAGGGCTGAAGAAAATGTCTGCCTGAAACCCTCGAGAGCTGCTTTCAGTCACTGTCGATAATATTGGACTAGATGGACCCATGGGCTGTCCTCTATATAAGGCAGTTTCCTGTATCCCTACAAGTTTTCTTTTCCTAAAATGATAAGTTAGAAAAGATATACACATTCTCCTATAAAGCCTTGTAGAGAGCTTCAGCTATGGGGCAGTATATAAATGTAATAAAATAAATATATAAATAAATAAATAAATAAATAAATAAATAATCTAGAAAAGAAGAAGTTTTTCTCAAGCCATTCACAAGTGGAATAGAAAAAAAGTTAACTCAAACCTTCCAAAATCAACAGATTCATGATAGTTTAAAGTTTGTTTCAGTAGGTGGAGAATTCCGTTGTTTGAAGATGAAACACCTTGGTTCATTTTGGTTCATTTTGATGTGGTGGTGGTGGGGAATGTTGGAGGTTCTCCACTAGGGCAGATGGGAGAACCTCCAACATTCCCCACCACCACCACATCAAAACCATAGAGAAACATGAGTTTGTGTTGCTGTAATTAGCAGCAACATGTTCAACTAGAAATACAAGAGAGCAGGAAAGAAATGATTTGATGCTCATTCTAACTCAGGCTTGTGTGTGTGTGTGTGGAAAAGTTTTGAGTTTGTTCACCTCCCACATGAAATCCACTGCTCAACAGCATGCAGAAGCATTGTGTTCCCTTGATTTGATACCGACAAGTTGGACTTCAAATGTTTAAAACCTCAAAAACGAAAGTGTGGATTCCAATATTTTGCAGCTACCTTTGTTTGAAAGAAAACATGCAGTAGTGATGCCCAGTCACTGCTGTGCTACAACCTTGGATTGCTCCATTGTTTTCTATGGTAATTTGTCTGTTCGCTCCAGGGAAGACCCCAAAATGGCTTCCAAACTGAACATACAAGCTAGCCAATGTATGTGAGTCTGCATTTATAAGTCTATGGTAATACCCTGAACATTTTGACCAATAAGAAGATACACATTTTTTGACCTCGCCCACTTGTTAAACTCTTTTGCTTTTTGTTGTTGTGCTGAAACAAGAAGCTGAAATAGGTTTAGTTCTGATAATTTCTGTGGTGTGGCTGCCTAGATTTTCAGCTTCCAAGTGTTCCGGATTTCTAAGGACAAATATCTCATGTCCCTTGTGACTTCCCAAGCGAGTCTAGTCTTTTAGCTTCTTAAACTGAGCCTGTAAATACTAATACAACTCTTTTCTCAACTCCTCCCAACCCCAAGAATGTAGTTCACTCCCTTGAGCCTCCTTTGTTTCTCCTCCTATGATTCCTTGTTTTTGTTTGAATCACTAAGGAAGTCTTATGTGTGTTTAGTCAGAAAAAAACCACATACAGCTCCCATGATTCCCCAGCTAGCCATGCTGGCTGGGGAATGCCTGGAGTTGTAGGACTTCTTTCTGTCGAAACCTGCAGAGGATTGCACCTAATTTTGTTTTATCAAATTGTATGGGATTTTTGTAATAGCACAGGCATCTACTTTTTTATACTTTGACCAGGTTCACCAGTGTCTACAAATGGCCCTGGTGTGGGTTTATTAATGAACTGGATGAGGGCCAATAAATAGAAGTTCAATCTAGATGAGATGGAGGTGCTGTTGGTTGGTTATTTAATCTCAAACAAGGTTACATTCTCCTTGAAGGACCAGGTATGTAGTTCAGGGGCACTTGTTAATCCAGCTTTGTTGCTTTAGGACACAGGTGGAAATGCATGGCCCACAAGCTGCATGTGGTGACAGGTCAGTAAGTAGGAGTGATCACTTGAAAAAAAAAAGGATTGTTCAGGAGGAAGTGACTCCTCATGAGTAGGGCTCTGAACAGAGAGCTGTGACTACTGCAGCTGATCTCTGGGTGGGGCTTAGGAGGCTTTGGGATTAAAAGCCTTCACTGTAGACCTAGCCAGTGTTGGACCTTGCATCTTGCTTCCTGAAATTTGCCTTGTGATTGACCTTACATGCTAATGACCCTTGCACTCCTTCTGGACTTTGAATAGTAACTTACTGCATAACTGTGCTTTGACCTTTGCTTGTATTTGGACCACTCCTGCTTTTGCCTGATCCCATACAGGACTAGCTTTTGTGCTTGACCATTTGTCTGCTTTGTTGCCTTGCCTTCTGCATTCCCCCATAATTTGTTTCAGTTCAGTCTGCTGCAGCCAACTGAAGACAAACAGTCCTTCAATGTTTATGGGATGCTGCATGATCCCCCTCTCCAAATTCTATAGGGTTTCTAATTTCTGAACATGCTTGGTTCGAAACTCATTTGTGTTCCTATGTGGGACTCCCCCCCCTCCATAACATTCTTCTAAAAGATTGTGTTTTGATAGGGTACACTGGTTTGTCTATTTTGTGAGGCTGGCAGTCACAACGCTTTTAGGTAACTTATTATTTCACTCTGTTTATATCTCTTGTCAAATGTCACTTGGACTTTTTCATCGGCTTCGACTCTCATTACTGTTGCTTCTGCTGTCATTATGTCACGGCATTTTCATGGTGTATAATTGCTAAGTGCAGCATTTGGTTGGCTTTCACCGAAATCTAACTCTGAGCTCCCCAGCAGTGATGTGGAATATAAATTGCTTTCAAAGAAAACAAAACAAAAACAAAAGTCGGAACTGTTCCTTAAGACAATACATCTCAACATCTATTGACAGGAAATAGTATTGAAAAGTGCAACATAGTGATGTTTTAGGCCCTTTCTGGGGTCTGGGTGCCATTCAGCATCAGTGCGCTAGCACTGTGGAGTCCAAGATGCCCTCATCAAGTGTTCCTGCAGAAAGGATGCAGCCTCCAAATACATTCTTCAAGATTAGTTCTTGACCTGCCCATTCTCTCACTTATAATGTAAGATCATCTTCAGTGGTCCTTCTCCAGGAACCTTTGCCAAAGAAAGTGAAGCAGTGGCTACCAAGGAAAGGACCTTTTCTGCTGTGGCACTCTGGTTGTAGTATAGGCTTCCCAGAGAGGCTTGCCTGGTGCCTACATTGTGTTCTTTCCAGTGTCAGTTGAAGGCCTTTTCATTTACCCAGGCACTTTGGTCTTTTAGCTCTGCTTTAAATCTGTCTTGTACTTCAAGTCTTGGCATTGAGCTCCAAGGTACTAGTGAAATTGGGATTAGCCATAGTATAGGATACCATACCATATAAATATTTTCTAACCCTAACCCTGTTAAGGGTGTGTCCCTTAAGAACAATCCTTTCTCATCATTTTTGATCAGGAGTGAATATGGAAAGCCATTAGCACAAAAGGTCAAACCAAAAGGTTAACTGAATTGTCAACCCCAAGGGTGTTGAACCTTTTCAGGCTGTGGGCTGAATTGCTATTTACTGTTTTACTCTGTACAGCACCATGTACATTGATGGTGCTATATAAATAAATAATAATAATAATAATAATCATGGGCCGCATTCCAGTGGCGAGCAGGACTGAAGGCAAAATGGAATGGTGCCAAAGGCAAAGAGAGCAGGGATAATATACCAGCATATTTGACCTTAAAAGCTTTACCACCAGAAATAAGGCTTTGGAAAAGGTTTTTTAAAAAATATACATCAATGGGTGAAGTAATGTGAGACCTTGCCTTAGTCTGGAGGTGGGAGGAGCTAAAGCCTTTGATACTGATTTTGAGCCAGATGGGGAAGCTGTAAAGCCAGGCCCAGCCATGAGAAGTCAGGCATCTGAGAACTAAGTTTTATCAGGGCTCCCATTGTTTTACGAGCTGGGAGGGGGTGAAATTCAGGGTGCTGATAGGCTGTATCTGCATATCTTCCACATCTAGGACACCTGACCTTGACCAGGAACCATGGGAATAGGCCTCTGCTGGAGGAGGTCTCAGCAGGAGAGAGAGTTTTGGGGGTGTCTTTTTGGTGCATTGTCAATTAAAGAGGGTGGGTCAGAGGCCTCCAGGGAGGCATAACAACCTCCTGAGAGCCCAATTTCTCTGGTAGGATCAACTGTCTGGTAGGGATCTTTAGCAACCGCTCCTCTGTATTTAAACCACAGGAACTGACACACAGCACATATTTAAACTATGAACTCACTACCACAAGATGTAGTCATGACCACCAATTTGGATGACTTTAAAAGGGGTTGGATAAATTCCTGGAGGAGAAGGCAATCCATGGCTACTAGCCCTGATGTCTATGTGCTGCATCCAGTATCAGAGGCAGTAAGCCTATGTACACCAGTTTCTGGGGAACATGGGTAGGAGGGTCTATTACACCCATGTCCTGCTTGTGGGTTCCTGGCCAGTAGCTGGTTGCCCATTGCTGGACTAGTTGGTGCCTTGGTCTGATCCAGCATGGCTCCTCTTATGGCAGTAGACTTTGCTGAAAATAACATCTTGGTAACCTGAGAAGCTTCCTCGTGTCACTGGAACTGTGAACTTATTTGGATTTATTTTCTGTGCTGATCTAAGAGCTAATTGGGTCTTTTGTTGAAGTGATGACCAACTAAGGGGCTTAGATAATTTCCTGGAGAAGAAGGCTATCAATAGCTACTAGCCCTAAAAGCTGGTAGCAGAGGCAGTAAGCCTTTTTTTTGTAATGCTCGTGAACCGATTCTTGTCAAGGAACTACACTGTAATCTGTTAACTGTGGATCTTTATTGGGACTGTAAAAGCTCATGGCTAATTAATGAAATTACTACAACAAAAAGGTCATGCTGAGACTTGTGCTTGAGCTCTGGGAGGTCAGGTTTTGACAAAACTTGCATTAAAAGGCGAGGAAAGTTCAGTGGGGGGAGTGGGGCTAGCAGATGGGAGCATGGATAACTTGGGAACCCTAACGAGCCAGATTGGGATCCCAGTTGAGCCCATTTTGGGCCCTAGGACTGAGGTTCTACGCCTCTGGTTCATCCAGACTGGGAGCAGCTCTCCAGGGTTTCAGACCTGCCTTGAGATAACTATATATCAGCATAAGTTCACCATAACAGAAAACCATTTATTCTTGTGTGATATTTTAGCTTGATCTTTACTGTCTATAGCACTGTGGAGCTTCAAAGCTCTGTATTGATTTCCCAAGATCGGGCGCTATTGTGTTTTTAATGTGCAAAAATACAGTAGCTATAGGATTGAGTCACTCCCTCAATTTTAAACCTTTAATTTATTGACGCCCATTGCTGTGAAACCTTTTTCCTCTTTACCATGTGCACATTTACTTTCATATTATCTAAAGAGGCACTTGTTCCCTCTGGAGGTATTCTGTAATAAGCTGTTTCTTTAAATGCAATATAAACTCCTGGAAGAGTTGAAATTCTTGGATCAGCAAGCTTTAAAAGAGTTACTTAAAATGAATGTGTTGCATTTCTTGGCTTTTGTGTTTTTCTTGTCAGAGGTACAGTGCTTTGTATGCACAAACTTGTTACTCCGACCGTAATAGAAAGGAAAATTAGGGCTGGGTGAAAGCTGCTCTGAAGGGAGGGAGCATATTGGGGACATTCAGCACTGATGGGTTGAAAATTAAGGGATGTGCAATTAGCAAAACTCAGGCTTGCCAAAGGTCTCTGAAGTTGATCTTAAGGTTTGTTCTAACTTGAGTTTGTATCAGATTGCGAGCTTTGCTTTTTCTTTACACATGAAAATCCATGTGCATTTGCATGCATATATTTCCAAATGTACGCATACATTAGGTGTGCATCTTTGAAAAGTGCCCATTCTTCTCCCATTGATATTTGTGCACTCCCCCCCAAAGTACAATTTTTTCTTGTGCATTTTTCAAACATGTGCATGCTGTCAAATTCAATTTTCTTGGTCTGTGTATCACATTTAAAGCTCAGGAATGTACACACCTCGACCTCAGATTGTGACCATGTTTAGTCCGAAAACAACCTGGAATTAATTTCTCATATGTTCTTATGAATGTTGATTTGTGGGGGGCAGGTTTACTAATACTTGCAATTCATGTGGAGGCCAATGAATTATTCCCCAATTCCTTTAAAAAGCCTATGTGTGTGCTTCTCCAGATAGAGATAATATACATCCACAACCCCCAGGGCTGCTGAGGCATGTTTTGTCACCAGGGAGGGGGGATCTGTGGCAGAAATGACCCTGTAAACAATTCTGTGTCACAGAGGCAGGATCTACACTACTGCTTTAAAACGCTTTATAACAGTTTTGACAACGGTTGAGGCCCAGGACACTCCATATGCAGTTGTCAAAACTGTTATAAAGTAGGACTGTGCACGGACCCCCCGATCCACTTCAGATCCTGATCCGCAATTTCTGGATCTGGTCCACTCCACGCCGATTCACCAGTAGTCTGCTGTGCTTCACTGTGGAGCTCTGGATCCGAATCAGAGCTCTTTTCCCCCCCCATAGACTTGCATTGAAATCCAAATGCCTATAATGTTTTTTCTGTTAATGTTAGAAACCTCAAAATCAGCACCATGAGAGCTTATCCATGTATCCACCTTCATGCCCAGTTGGAAACAAATCCAAGCATCCCCTGATTTTTGGGGAATTTTTGAAAATCCTACACCCCATTTTCAGAAATGGGATTTACTCTCACATTTTTATAGATTCAAACTTGAAAGTGGGCACCCTCACAGATGCCATCCAGATCCACATTCATGGAAAGCTTCAAGCAAATCCCATCATCCCCTGATTTTTGGCGATTTTTTCCCTTTTAACTCACCCCAATTCAAGTCCCATGCTAGAACTCTGTCATGAGAGCATATCCATGTATCCACCGTGATGCCCAGTTGGAAGCAAATCCAAGCATCCCCTGATTTGGGGGGAATTTTTGAAAATCCAAAAATCCATTTTCAGAAATGGGATTTACTCCGACATTTTTATTGATACAAATTTGAAAGTGGGCACCCTCACAGATGCCATCTAGATCCACATTCATAGCAAGCTTCAAGCAAATCCCATCATCCCCTGATTTTTGGTGATTTTTTTTCCCTTTTAACTCACCCCAATTCAAGTCCCATGCTTGAACTCATCAATTTTTACTTTAGAAAGTTTCCTGTTCTGCTTATTCCCCCCTCCAACTTTGGGATTGGAGGATGCTTCATCAAGTGATCATGACTGGTAGTTGAATCTGCCTCTCATTGCTTCAAAAAAAGGTACCCCTCCCACTTTTTTACCATATATTTTTTAAAAATATAGCAAGCAAACTGCAGCACGAAAACTGCTGAAAATACACACAAGCACATTCAGTTTCAAGGATGTAGCTTGAAAAACAAAAAAGTTATGCACTAATCTTTTCCACAATACAATTCTCTGTGGAAAATATCTAAAATGGCGGACGGAGCACTCCACGTAAAAGCGAATTATTCACTTTCGGTCGCTTCTCTTCACCATGCTTCACTAGCCACCCGATCCGCTTCTCCTCCGCCTGTAACGTAGGTGAATCAGGCCACTCCGCTATTGCTTCTAAGAACCGAAGAGAAGTGGAGCACAGCCCTATTATAAAGTGCTTTACAGCAGTAGTGTAGATCCGGCCATAGTGTTATTCCAAGGGCGCTTCCAGCCCCCATTTTCAAAGCACACCTTGGCAACAGTGGAGCCACTAGAGGTGTACTTGGTGACTGGCTGGAGCCACACACACATTGGCGTTTTAAAAGAAGGGGGACATTCCACCCTTGCCCCCCACCTCCTGAACTCAGAAGGGTTTTCTGTCTCCCTCTCTGTCTCTCTCTGTCTCTCTCTCACACACACACACAGTATCTGAAGTTTGGCTGAACCTAAGGTTCAGCCCTGCCCTTTAAAAAAAACACTCATGAAATCTCCAGGCAAGATTTTTTGGAACTGGCATCACTGATGTTAAATTCTCTTCTTTCTGTGCACTGAGTGATGTCCAGCGCTCTTCTGAAGCCACACAATTGTGGAGAAGGCAGGAATGGAGAGGGTTGGAGGAATGGAGATCCAGGAAGGGTGGGTTGGTGGGTGAATGGAAATCCCTGCCCCTGAAACTTGTAGCTCTACTTCCCCATAGTCATGGGAATCTACCATTTTCAAAGCCCCCCCCCCGAACCAAAGGGTTGCATTGACCCTATTCAGACAACATGCTAAGCCATGATGGTTAAGCATTTTGAGTGAAACATTATGGCTTAGTGTGTCATGTGAATCATGACGCAGTGTGTTGGGTGAACGATTCCTAATCATGGTGGCTACATAACCACACTTTAATCACACTCACTAACCATTTGCTGCAAAAGGTTTAGCAGCCTAACCATGGCTTAGTGTGTTGTCTGAACAGGCCCACAGTTAATCCACAGCAATCTGGCTTGGTATGTACCTTCTCTGGCCCTTGGAGATCACGTCACCCTGCTACACCCTCATTTGTCCTTCTCTTCATGGCACAGTTGGGGAGGAGGAAGCACGGCGCTTAGCAGCACCATCTTTCAGGTAAGATCATAATGCAATGGGACAAGGTGTCCTCTTCATGAATCTCTTTGAGAGTCATTAAACAATCCAATTTAGGGCACCAGGCATTTGCCTCCTGATTCTATATATCGCTGTTGTCAGCCCAGTCTCTTATAGACCTGAGCAGTTTAGATAATGAACCTTTACTCGGTGGTGAGTATTATTATCCTCACTGGTTTGTGGCACTTGAAATTGCCTGTGCTACTTGGCTGGCTGTTACACAACTCTGATCAATATAAGACTATAAGGGGACAGAAAGGCTTCTGAGACATGCTTCCTCTGATCCCAGTTCCTTCCCTGCAATGGTTCTGCTGCTGAAGGGAAGAGGAGCAAGCTGCCCCCTTTTAGACCCATGTACATACGTACACATACACGATGATGGGACAAGGAAGAGGGCTTTCTCTGTTGTGGCACCCCAACTGTGGAATGCCCTCCCCTTGGAGGCTTGACTGGCGCCAACGCTGATTTTATTCCGGCGCCAAGTGAAAACATGGCTTTTTAACAAAGCCTTTAATGGTTAAATTCACTAAGATGGCACATTGTTTTAACGGTTTTAATGGTTTTTCCTGCTTTTAAATTATATGTTGTTTTAACTTGGTTCATGGTTTAATTTGTTTTTAGCTGTGTATATGGTTTTATACTGTATGCTTTTATCTGTATGCCACCCTGAGATCTTAATGATATAGGGTGGGATATAAATGTTTTAAATAAATAAATGAATTTCTGAGCCAACAAGTGATATGCACATGGAGGGCTGCTTCTATGTGCTGATCTCTGTAATTTGAACTGGGCCAAGGAAGCACAGGCGATGTGGGAGAGGGAAGGGGCAGGTAAAAAGAAGAAACCAATTGCTCCTGGTGCGCTTCTCTCCTTTCTAGGAATGGTTTTGCTTTGGCATGCAATTAGGGATGGCCATTGTAGGGAAATCCGGCTCTTTTTAGACTCGCCAGATTTCACCACAGCCCCCGGCTTGGTTTGCATTTGCAAGCCAAGCTGCAGGCGTTTCCCTGAAAACCATGATCTCCTTTCATTTTCCTCCTTTCATTTTCCTCCTCCTTAAGTTGACATTGGGACAGATTTTGTTTGTAATTTGCTTAAATTGTACAAATCTCGGCTGCAGTTTGCTTAATTTGTGCAAACTGCACCTGTAATATGTCTCCTTGTGCCAGCGATTCCAGAGTGTGGCTTCCCTGGCAACCTGGCAACCAGCGGGCTGCAGCCTTTTCTCCTGCTTTATTTCTAAATTTCAATCCCTGTGGCAGCTTAGAAAACATAAAAATCTCACATTACTTGGGGGAATCTACACTATTGTACCTATAATGGTACATAGGCTTTGATTGTATCACTGGTCACATGACTCATTAGTTATAGCGTTTTATAGGTGAATTATGTTCTATTTTACCTTACCGTTATAATCCTTCTGCACCGTTGTTAGCTTTCAATGTGGAGTCTTCTATCGTTGTATTCCCTTTTGCATTGTAAATGCAATGGCATATGATCCTCCACTCTCCTTCCTGTTTGGGACAACTTCCTGGTTGGGACAGCTTTCTCTCTGTGCCATCATCCAACCAAAAATGGAACCAACCAAAATCCAATCAAAATCACCAAAAATGGAAATGGGAGGATCATAGAAGAGACAGTCTGGGCATTGGGAGGATGATAGAAAGGATGGAATCAAGGACCAGGCAACGGGGCAACCATTTATTTATTTATTTATTTCATTTTTATACCGCCCAATAGCCGAAGTTCCTGGCTATTGGACACCAAACAGTGTGCTCCAGAATAACATTACAGGAAAAGGTAAGTAATGTTAGTGAGCTCAGTTAAAAATAGAATTGATAGAATTAATAATGGAACAATGGCTAACCATAATGTTTTAACCTATAGTGTAGATTCCCCCTTGCATTCCTACAATTAACTAGTTTGGCCCTCCAGTATGTAGCACCAGTTGGTTAGCCAAAGTGAAGATGCTCCTGAGCTTATAAATAAATGCAATCTCAAATGGGATGGGGTGGGGAGAGACAGAGGTCAATCCTCCCCTTGACCTTTCTAAATGGCACCTCTAATGAAATGTTAAAAATGTCTATCATCCATTCCAAGAAACTTCAAGCATACTTGAAAGCCCGGCAATGAAAAAGAACTTTGACACCAGGCACATTGCTGCAATGTGGCAGAATGACAGAGGTGAATTGGAAGCGAATTATATTCAAAAAGATTGTAATTCACCTCTATCCACATGGCATTGCTTTCAGTAGCATGTGCTCTCAGATGCTTGAATACGAGTTAGGATACAATGGGTCATAGTGGAGGGTCAGCTCTCAACCACTGAGAACTTGAATAGGCAGCCTTTGTGAATGATAAATACAGTAACAGTGAAGCAGCAGAGGGAAAAGAATGTGTCTCTGTGCTATATTGTTCATCAACTTGGCAGACTATATGGAAGTCTTTGAGATATTTTTATAGTGAATAACCATGAATACAAACAAGAAGAAACACTTTCCATTTCTTTTCCCCCAAGAGGAAAAGTGTTCTAAGGGATTGCATCAATTGTTGCATGAAGAGAAATGATTAGAAAGGGTAAGATAAATTAAAAGCTGTTAAATAGAGTTGCTACCGAATTTCTCCGAAAGTGAAATTGGCGGTGAACTTCTTAATGCATATGGTGCTTAAACCATAGAAGGGGATGGGTCCTTGTCCTGTTGATCTTAAACTAGAAGTGATGTGAAAGGGCCAATCCAGTGATTAACATGCCCTTTGCTTTACTAAATAACAAATGGGTGTGTGTGCACGTGGATGTTCAAGAGAGAGAATGTGAGAAAGATCTGATTAGGACCATGACATGGGGAAGGTGGAGCCTTTAATCCTAGATAAGAGCCCTTACAGCTGCTAATAACCATGGGAAGAGATTGTTATTGTTGTTTACAGTTCTATATCACTACATAACGAAAATCTGCCTTTTGTGCCAATTACTGGTGAGGGAGAACTTCCTTGGTTTTGCTTTCTGATCAGAATGTACCAACACATGAAAAATAAAATCATAAATGGGGTGGAAAGGCCTTGGGATTTTAAAAGTTCAAATGAGGCAGGAAACGAAACTGTCAGGTATGTCCATCCCTCATGACAATGGGAGTTTTCCTCAAGGTCATGTGCTCCCCAAGGTCATGTCACCCTCAATGCCTTGCTCTAAGGAAGGACATGATCAAAAAGGAGAAATGACACAACTTGGCAATGGACTGAAATTTGGGAAGGAAGGTGAGTGAGAACTACAGATAAAGACAAGGGCCATAGCTAGACCTAAGGTTTATCCCTGGATCATCCAGGGGTCAAACCTGTTCATCTAGGTGACACACAGGGGATCCAGTGCTCAGGCAGGGGCGAACCCTGGATGATCCCAGGATAAATCTTAGGTCTAACTGTGGCCAAGGCCTCATCCCCATTCAGCAGAATGGACGATGACAGTATCAATGGATAGGGATAGTGTGTGAGGAGACAAGGGCCTGGGGACAGAAATAGAAATGGTTTGGATATATTAATTTTGAGATGAAGATGAAGCATCCAAGCACAAAAAATCAGGGAATCAGTTGAAAATGTGGCATTGGGTAACGGAATAAAGCTCTGGGGTAAAGAGATAAAGCTGAGTTCTATCTGGGTTCTTTATAATATTTTTAAATTGTATTTTAATTATTGTGCATTTTTTAATGGAAAAGTGAGTTAAACACGTTTGCAGTCAATGCATAGATGGAGTTCTTTCAAATGTTTGAAGATGTATTGCTGGTGGAGTGGAGGCAAAAGAAAAAGTGCTCATACAAAAGCCTACTGTACAAGTGAGGCAAGCCCTCATTAACAGCTTTGTAATATTAATAATGACAGCACAGGATAATTTATATATAAAAAGTGGGGGGGGGGGGAGACTTACCTTTTTCAAAGTAACTCTGTGTATCCCGGGAAGCGCACCCTGCTGACTTTGACTTTGGTGGAAGGAAATGTATCTGAAACATTGTATCAAAAGGGAACTATAAAGCCATTCTATAATTAGTGTGTAATAGAGATAAAGCAGCAGGAATTTTGTACGAAAAATGTGTGGTTTAAATAGGAATTAATTCTGAAAGTGTTGACAACTTGCTGGAGAGAGGGTGGTTAAAGTAGCATAGATGATAAAATCTTGTAGGCATACCTCCCTTTTGGAAAACCCTGCTTGCAAGAAATAGGGGGAGAGATACTACAAAGCCTATCTTTTCAGGACTGGCTTAATATGACAGCATATAGAAGGGCTAATATCTTGACAGCATGGTCTTGGTGCAGTCCTTCTGCAGTCTGAGAACAGCTGTTAGGTGAAGGAAGAACTCACCTGCCTGTAGAGAAGTGGCCCAGAGAATGTGCATTCCTTAGAGAGAAGCTACATTGGTAACTTATGGAGCTCAGTGGGTGGAGGTTGGTACAGTGTTGCCACCCCCCTGTACACATTCATTATCCCCAGATTGATGGCTTCCAGAGGGCTGTAGTCCAGAACAATAGGGGAAATGCTGCAAGTATTTATTCAGGGACAACGTTCAGCAAATTGGGTGGTATAAAAATACAATAAATAAACACATGTCTTCTCTGTATAAACAAAAGGAAGTGTTTGTTTGTATGTTCTTGTATGTTCTTGATAGAACCCGTACATCTGATTATTATGAAACTTTTAGGATTTGTCCTACCTCTTCCTGGGATGTTTTTAGGCATACTGAAAATTTTGTCCGCCATTTTGAAACAAAATGGTATGGCGGCCTATCAATTTTGTACTGCTCCAATACCATTTGCTCAATTTCATCCAAATTTCACATCACGATTCAGCCCTGCAGCAAGCAGATTTTTCATGGGCTTTTTTAAAGACATTTTTGTTTTTTTAAAAAAGTCAAGGCCCAAATACTAAAAAACAAAAACAAAAAAGGTAATGTGGGAGGGGGGGAGAGAGGAAAAAAGGAACAAGCACAGTTTGAAGCCAGGGAAGATTGTTAGGCTGAGCTATAGGCCTGCATCCTCCTGTCTGTTGTAGCTCCATCTAAGGGGGATGGAGTGGGCAGAGCCCTCCCTCAGGGGTGAACTATTGCAGGGGCCATACCTAGTTGTGCCTACACTAAGGCGGGGGTGTGGGGCTGGACGCAATGTTTCCAACTCTCACAGCTGTTTGCTTGAAGGCTTCCCTGTATCAACCTAAAGGCAATTCCAACCTGTGCGGAACTGGGTCCATTCGCCAGTAAAAAAAAAATTAAAGTGGTAAATAAAATAAATGAAATCTAAAGTGGGCAGGAATGGACAGGTGTCATAGCATGCAGTAACAGCAAAACAGTTTACTAGCTCCCTGGGCCATGAAGAAAGAAAGTTGGAAGCCAGAACTCTGCTCCTGCTAAAGCTTTAAAGTAGGGATAGGTGAACAAGTGATGGCCACATTTGCCCAGATTCTCTGAACATCAGCTTGATGTTCTTTTCATATCATTTACCATGGTCATCTGGGATCTCTGTTTGATATGTGCAAATGGGAAAATTGTTCAAATCAAATGTGAATGAATAGGAAAATTGTGCAAAAGGTTTGTAAATTTTCCAGAGTAAGGCAACTCCCCAACCCATAATTGTGCAATTGTGACCTGCTTGATAAAAACATTCTGTCCGTGTTAGGCTTGTGAATGGAGTTTGTTTGACTGCTTTGTGAGCACAAAACAACATTCTTGTTAGGGATGTGCTCCGCTCCGATTAGGAGCGTAGAAGCAGTAGCGGATTGGCCTGCTCCGCCTTACCCAGAGGCGGAGTAGGAGCGGACCGCGGACCCCCTAGAAGCAAGGCGAAGAGAAGCGACCATTTTTCGGAGCTCCGAGTTCAGTCGGAGCGCTCCGGTCGCCATCTTGAAAACATTTCGCCATAGGATTGCATTGCGGCAAATAATCGCGCATAACTACGTTGTTTTTGAAGCTATCGTTCTGGAAATTCTTGTGCACAGAGAGTCGTGGATGGGGGTCATTTTGAGACCACTCTCACCTCTCTGCGTGCTGTGGTTCACGTGCAATATTTTTTTAAAAATCGGGTCAACCGCGGGGCTCAAACTGCGTTTCGGCTTTTCGCCAATAGGATTGCATTGAGGGAAAGAATCGGGGATAACTGGGGGGGGGTTTAAGCTATCGTTCTGAAAATTCTTGTGCACAGAGAGTCGTGGATGGGGGTCATTTTGAGACCACTCTCAACTTTCTGCGTGCTGTGGTTCACGTGCAATATTTTTTTAAAAATCGGGTCAACCGCAGGGCTCAAACGGCGTTTCGGCTTTTCGCCCATAGGATTGCATTGAGGGAAAGAATCGGGGATAACTGGGGGGGGGTTTAAGCTATCGTTCTGAAAATTCTTGTGCACAGAGAGTCGTGGATGGGGGTCATTTTGAGACCACTCTCAACTTTCTGCGTGCTGTGGTTCACGTGCAATATTTTTTTAAAAATCGGGGTTTGGGTTTTTTTTTTTTATTATTATTATTTTTTTGGAAGCGATGACAGGCACATTCAACTCCCAATCCTGATGAGAATTCATCTCCTCAGAAAGCATCCTCCTCCAATCCCAGCGTTGGAGGGGGGACTAAGGCAGACCCACCCTGAGAACTTTCTGTTTTGTGTCTCTTTGTGGGTTGGCGTTCGTGGAGGGAACACTTACTTAGCTAGTGCTCCTGCTTTGGAGATAGATTAATTTAATATAGGTTTAGTTTGGCGCGTGTGTGTGTTTGTTTGCTTCTTTCTGACTTGTAGCTTAGTTTGCCCTGTGTTTTCCCCTTACTTTGATTTAATATAAACTTTATTTTTGAATTTTGGAGTGTGTGGTTGGGTTGGTTGCCCCCCCCTTCCCTGTATTAAAGCCTGACTGTTCTGCTTTTGTGAAAGCTTTCTTTTGAAAGCATACACACACTTTTTGTCCCATTTCCCTACATTTATATTCTTAAACATATTTTATTATATTCTTTCACATAGTCCATTAGTATATATTCTCATACATATTATATTAGTATTCATATTTTGTTCTTCTTATAGTAGTGGTTGGTTCTTTTTCCCCCTCCCCTCTCTTAAATCCTGATTGTGTTTCCTTCTATCTTCTATATACCAAATATACCAAAAAAATTGGATTCTCTTTTTCTTCTCTGTGTAACTTCGACGGAGTGGGCTGCTTTTGTCAAGTTCAACAGGCAGCCACAGATTGAGCATTTTGGGGAAAGCATACGCACACCATTTCCCTATTCTTAAACATATTATTATTATATTCTTTGACATAGTCTTAGTAGTCTATTAGTATACATTCTCATACATATTAGTAGTAGTATTCATATTTTGTTCTTCTTATAGTAGTGGTTGTCCCATTTCTTGTCCCATTTCCCTACATTTATTAGTAATATTCTAAAACATATTATTATATTCTTGTAGATATTCTTAGTAGTATATTCTCATACATATTAGTAGTAGTATATTTTATTGTTCTTGTCCCATTTCCCTACATTTAAACATATTATATTCTTCTTATACATATTCTTAGTAGTACCTTATACATAGTATTAGTAGTATTAATATTTTGTTAGTCATCATGAAAAGAGAAAGCAGGCGTGCTGAAAGCAGCAAGGCTCAGTCTGCCAGCAGGGCTTCCTCTCCTCCTGTGAAACTCAAACGGGCAACTCCTTGGCTGACTGCTCCAAAACAGAAGCAGGACAAGCAGCAGGCAGAGCCACTCTCTTCTGCAACTTGTGCCCGGCGTTCTCTTTTTGAGGGTGGGAATGGGAAAAGTGCCCGTTTGCAAGAGGCACGTGGCAGCAGTGCCATTAGAGGAGGAGGAGTATCCCCAACTCCTTCATTCTCCTTTCAGCCCACGAGCCCGCTGATGGACCTAGACGAGGTCCTCAGCACAGTGGAGGGGGGGGAGGAGGAGGAGGCGGTGGGCCTCCAGGATGTGGGGGCTGAGGAGGAGCAGCAGCAGGCCGAGGCTCTCTCCCCAGTCTCATCCCACACCCCTGTTTCTGTGGCAACACCAGAGAGCTCAGGCGGGCAATTGGTGGTGTCACCACAGAAACGAAAGACAAGCATCGTGTGGGACCACTTTGAGTTGGGAGCGGATCCCCGCTTTGCTGTCTGTCGCCACTGCAAACTCAGCCTAAGCAGGGGTTCATCGACAGGGCATTATGGAACCAGCAGCATGAAGATGCATCTTCATAGGCAGCACCAGGCGATCTTGCTGGGGAAAGAGGCGGGCAAGGCGACTGGTTCCAGGGGAAAGCCGAAGGCTGCTGCTGGCACTGCCACTCTAAGCTCTCCATCTCCCATCCCCACAAGGGTTAGGCAGGCAACCCTGCAGGACATGGGGTGGGGGAAGTATTGACCCACAAGATGGCGTTTTCCAATGCCCACCCAGGGTGCTACTGTGTTGGGGCATCTGCCGGGACTGACTCCTCCCCAATACTAGATCTATGACATGTCACTCTGCCTGCCCCTCTGCTAGCCTGTCCTCCTCGGTGACCGACTCGCTGGGATGGTTTGCGTTTGCAATGCGTGACTAACTGCAATGCTGGCTTAGAAACCAGCCATCACTTCCTTGTGCCCCCAGAAATGCCCGCAGCCTGCCTGCCTGCCTGCCCGCCTCCCCCGGGGTGCTGCTGTGGTGGGGCATCTGCCAGGACTGACTCCTCGCCTACTCTGCCTGCCTCTCTGCCCGCCTGGTGCCTGGTTTGCTCCCAATCGTCCTCCTCTGTGCCCCTCAAGGCGTAACTGCTGGCTTAGAAAGAAACAACCAGCCATCTTTGCCTCACTTTGCGCCCACTTATGGGTTGGTTTGCTATGCGTTAGTGCTCAAGCCATCCTTGCGGCACTACAATGCATGCTGCCTGCCTGCTTTCCATTGATGGTGCTATATAAATAAATAATAATAATAATAATAATTCTCCCCTTCCCGCCTTGCAGCGATGGTGTATGTGTCTTGCTTTGACTAAGGGGAGAAGTCCTTCCTGCGCTCACTTAGACTTTATCAAATTCAATAATCCCTTTTTCAAATGTGCCAGAAGATTTAGGGTTATCTCGTGGCATGTTGGGATTGCCTTGGAACTGGCCCCATTGAGCTGTCTGCAATTGCAACTTTAAATCCCTGACATACTGGAGTGTTCAAATTTCAAAAGTTCCCCTAACATCAGGGGATGATGGGATTGCCTTGAAACTTGGTGTCCATGGGGACACATGGGTAAGCTGTCATGGGACCAAAGGATAGGTTTCTAACGTGCAAATTGACGTAGTTGTAGAATGGGACTTGATTTGGGGTGAGTTAAAAAGTTTAAGCCGCGCCAAAAATCAGGGGATGATGGGATTTGCTTGCAACTTGGCATGCATGTGGACACATGGATAAGCTCTCCTGGTGCCGAGTTTGAGGTTTCTAACATGCAAATTGACGGAGCTATCCCAAGGGGTGTGAATGGGGTGCCCGATTTTCATAAATTCCCCAAAAATCAGGGGATGATGGGATTGCCTTGAAACTTGGCGTGCATGTGGACACGTGGATAAGCTATCATGGTGCTGAGTTTGAGGTTTCTAACGTGCAAATTGACGTAGTTGTAGAATGGGACAATTTGGGGTGAGTTAAGCCATGCCAAAAATCAGGGGATGATGGGATTTGCTTGCAACTTGGCGTGCATGTGGACACATGGATAAGCTCTCCTGGTGCCGAGTTTGAGGTTTCTAACATGCAAATTGACGGAGCTATCCCAAGGGGTGTGAATGGGGTGCCCGATTTTCATAAATTCCCCAAAAATCAGGGGATGATGGGATTGCCTTGAAACTTGGCGTGCATGTGGACACGTGGATAAGCTATCATGGTGCTGAGTTTGAGGTTTCTAACGTGCAAATTGACGGAGCTATCTAAAGGGGTGTGAATTAGGGTTATGGGAGGTGCGTTAGAGGGTAGAGCCGCGCCAAAAATCAGGGGATGATGGGATTTGCTTGCAACTTGGCGTGCATGTGGACACATGGATAAGCTGCCCTGGTGCCGAGTTTGAGGTTTGTAACATGCAAATTGACGGAGCTATCCCAAGGGGTGTGAATGGGGTGCCCGATTTTCAAAAATTCGCCAAAAATCAGGGGATGATGGGATTGCCTTGAAACTTGGCGTGTGTGTGTATACGCCCATGAGGTGTCATGGTGCCAAACGTGAGGTTTCTAACTTCAACGGAAAAAAAGTTGTTTACTTTTTTAGCTTTCAATGCAAGCCTATGGGGGGGCAAAAACGGAGCTCCGGATCCGATCCGGAGCTCCGGGCGGAGCGGAGCGGAAGTGGGCGGAGCGGGGGCGGGGCGGAGCGACCCGCTCCGAAAAATGGCGGATCTGCAAGTGAAGCGGAGCGGGGGGTCCGTGCACACCCCTAATTCTTGTACATCCCTCCTTTATAGGAGGAATAGGCATCATGTGGCCCTCCAGGACTTTTGGGCACCAATCCGCCCACCCCACACCATTGGCTGTGCTGACTAGGGCTGATGGGAGTTGTGGGCCAAAACATCTGTTGGGCCACAAGTTGTCCACCCCTGCTTTAAAAAGGATGAAACAAAGAAAAAAAGAAACAAAGTTAGCCACCACCACCTGCCAGAACTGGTTTGGGATCGTTTGGAGGGTCATATTGTGATCTCTCTCCCACAGCTGAATCAAAATGGCCTGCCCCAATTTGCCATCTGTAAAAGGAGTAGAGAGCTGGGGTGGCTAGCATCAATACCCTGTAATTTTATTTTAAACTGATGGATCTTAGCAGTGGGTTTGTCCAATGTTGACTGTGAAATATAATTCCTTTGTGGTAATATTAGGTTTCTTTAACGCCTAAAGGACAAAAGAAACATCACTTTAGGAGCTACGTCTTCCCCTTTCCTCATTTTTCTCTAGAGTAGGCACAGGGAGCCTTATATAGATTTTAACCCTTACCCCCAGTGATACAGGCCCAATCTGGATTGGGGGCCCTGCACCTACTGTAGAGTAAATTAAAAAAAACTAACAAAAAAACGTGAAGTGGCTAGATTTAAAGTAATGTCTGAGATTGCCTAGAAGTGGATTATATAAAGTCCATAGTATACTGGAAAACTGAGTCACTAGAGTGGATTCTCAAGGTCGATTTGTAAGAATTGTAAAGTGGAATGCTTCACTCTAAGGTAGGCAGAATTGCCGGGTACAAAACATCCTGCACAAGGGCAGCCATTGTTGTTTTTATTGAATCCATATATGCAGTTCTTGTGTCCTTGCATCTGAAATTAACTCTAAAGTGTTCTCCTTTTGAAATGCTGCCCATGCATTGAGGGAAACAATATCTATTATAGTTTTGGGCTGCAGTCCTCTAGTTTGAAGACTTTGGTGATTGCTTGCAAAAGAAAAGGGGGAAAATACTAAAAATTATCTACATGCCAGTAAACTCTTCTTCCCATCCACATTTAATAAATATCTTTCTGAGTGTATATTACAGGAAGAATGGAAATGTGCTGGATTTTTTGGAAGGAACATAGCATGCTACCTTTTGTAGGGTGACCATATGACCGGATTTGCCCAGATTTGTCCGGGCTTTCAATGGCAAATCCGGGAGGGGGAGGGGAAATCCGGATTTCCCCCCAAAGAGCAGCTCTAATGGGAATTAACAAAAATGCTTATAACTCTGTCATTTTTTAAGATAAAGATATGAAACTTGGCACAATGGTAGCTATTAGGAAGGGCTTTAGTCATACCAAATTTGAAACAGATCCGTTCATCCATTGATTTTTTAAGGATTTTTTTTAAAAAATTGAAGTTTTAAAATTATTATTTTTAAAATCATCATTTTTAAAGATAAAGAGATGAAACTTTGTACCATGATAGGATTTAGGTAGAGCTTTAGCCACACCAAATTTGAAACAGATCCATTCATCCATTGATTTTTTAGGATTTTTTTTAAAAATGAGGTTTTAAAATTATTTTTTAAACTGTCATTTTTAAAGATAAAGAGCTGAAAGTTGGCACCATGATAGCTTTTAGGTAGAGCTTTAGCCATACCAAATTTGAAACGATTCTGGGGCCAGTAGCAAACCCTGTTAACAACAACAGCAGCTTGCAATGAGTGAAGATACAGTCAGAAAAGATATTTGAGGAAAGGGGAGAATGTAACACACAGAGTATAGCAAAAGCTTCAAAGTACAGCAAAACCTACAAAAGTAGGAGTGAGTGAAGTTAATTTCATATACATTTAATCTCTCACTTGTTCTTTATTTCAGTGATTTTAACATTAAGATGTTATGTAGAACAGATTTGTCTTAAATGTATGCTGTAAAATCAGACATGTGACCAAGGCTATGTTCGGGTGGGCACGCCCCCTTGGTACTGGACATGCCCCCTTGGGGGCGACCATGTTGTCCTCCTTTTTGGTTTCCAAAATATGGTCACCCTACCTTTTGCCAAATGGAGGCTGGTGGCTCCAATTTCATTGAGGCTGTGAATCCACTCCGGGTTTAAGTGAGAACCAACCAGAACTCTAAAGTTGTCGAAAGTGCCATATCTTCTCCTCAAAATAGGTTGAGCGTCTTGGGTAGTTGAGTCATACAGTATGTCCACTGCGTCATTCATTATGTCCTGACCATTGGCCATGCTGGGGGCTTCTAGAAGCAGAAATCCAAAACATTGGGAGATCTACTTTCTCCCCACCACTGGCCTACACTGGGGTTAGGTAATGTAATTCCCTTCAGGTGTTTTGGACTACAACTGCCATCGGCCCAAGCCAGCATGGCCAATGATCAGGGATTCTGGGAGTTGTACGGTGACCATATGGAAAAGAGTACAGGGCTCCTGTATCTAGGAATTTCAGCAAGTGTCCTTTGTAAGCATGCAGCACCTGGTGAACTTCCATCTTCATCACAATAATTAAAGCTGCAGGGGCCCTGGCCTCTTTTGTATCTGGTCAAGAGGGCAGAGTTCTTGCAGTTTTAACTGTTGTGACAAAGAGGGAATTTAACCAGGTGCTGCATGCATACAAATGACACCTGCTGAAATTATCTTTTCTATACAACTGTTAAAGCCCTGTCCTCCTTTCCATATGGTCACCTTAGGGAGTTGTAGTCCAAAACAGGTTGCCTACATCTGACCTAGACTAATCATGAGGACATTTTTACTGTTTAAATAAATATGTTACTTTTACTTTTTTTTAAAAAAAAAAATAGAATGTTAAACAGGAGCACAGGAAGTCTTCTTAGTGAGCTCTGTAGTTCTTTCCCATCAGAAAAAAAAATAGTTTGGGATTTGAATAGATTTACTGCTGATACTGATACTTCCCTGCTGGTTTTAATGAGATTTGATAGGGTAGCAGCTCTGCTGTTTGAGAGCCATTTTATGAGCCTTATTGTTATTAGAAGGTAGTTTAATTACTGTACACTGCTTCATATGATATGGAACTGAAAATATGATCAATAATACTATAAATAAGGGATAGATTTTACAAGAAAAATCCAGCCTAGAGATACCTTTATTGGCTTATTATGTGTGAGAGAACTGTCATGCATAGAACTGTGTCTAACGTTTTTCGCAATATAAGGTTGATTTACTCCTGACATAGACAGACATAATCTACAGCTGAGTTGAGTTCAGGTCAATACAAACCAGCTAGAAAACTAAGAACCCAGAATCCTAGAATTTGGTCTGTTGCAAAGTTGTCTCGGTTTAATAGATGTTGCAAATTTTCTTACCTACAATGCAACAGGTTACACAATATTTTAGTTGGTTGAATGGTTTGCAGTTTCTTAGCTGGTTTAATCAGCTAATTAAACTCTGATGGCAGAGGTCTCCAAAGCAGCAGACATGGGCCCCACCATATCCACAAAACCAGTCAGAGCCGCTTGCTCAACAAGTCATTTCACCCCTCTGCAAGTGACTGGAGCAATTCTTCTGTTCACTTGCACCGGGGGGCGGGGGGATGCCATTGCTGAAAAACTGATGAAGAAAGGCAAATCTGACTTCCCACAAAGGGCCTTTGGTGTAACATAGTCTTGGGCACGGGGTGAACTTTCCCGCCACTCAGCTGTTTTTTGTTTTTGTTTTTTGTCAGGAACCCCTTTTCCCTCCAGTGAACAAATCACTGCATTGATTTGAGTAGGGAGGGAAAGGATGGAAACAGAGAGTTGTTGAAGGAGGGAGTTGTTGAAGGAGGGAGAAAAGAGCCAGGGGAGTGGGGAGGGAGGAGCCAGAGAGAGGGGAAAGGAGGGGAGGGGAGTCAGGGAAAGACCTTGCTAGATGGACAGAAAGATGGAAGGGAGAAGGAAAGAGGAGAGAGAGAGAGAGAGAAGTAAAGAGCTGGGGTGGGGAGAGCAGGAGTCAGAGAGATGGGCGGAAAGGAAGGAAGGAAGAAGAGCCAGAGTGAGTAGCACACATACATACAAACACAGATACATGTTTGTATGTACAGTCCTGTACATACAAACACAGATAGGTAGGGCTTTCCCAACATTTTTGTAATTGGCTCTCTATGCCCCCTACAGCAGCTAATTTGTGATGGTGCCCAAGACCACAAAATGCTAAATGTGTCCATGGGCTCAAAAAGGTTGGAGGCACGCACACACACACACACACACACACACACACACACACACACACACACCCATTTATTGGTTTTACATTTTAATGCTGTTTTATTTATGGCTGAGGTGCAATGTTATTATTGTAAACCACTCCAGAAGCAACTTTTGTGGATGAATGGTGACTTAGAAAGTTTACTTCGGTAAATTTTCAGATCTTAAGTGGTACAAAACTGTGGATCCATTCAGACAACACAATAGTCAACGGTAGGGTAATAATAAACTCGGCAGTTGTTTATCTAGGGGGTACTCCCTGCACAACATGATAATAATCAACCATGGTGTGGATCAGGATCAGTGTTGAGTTGACTATAGTCCACGCCTTTGACTCACTCACCCCCCACCCTCACTCACTCCTCAGTCCTCCTGCTAGTATCCCATCAGCCATTGCTGCCAAAAATCTATCCTGCCATCTGGACTAGAGTGGCTGCCACTACTTTGACCACTCTTGCCTTGTGACACTGTGGCTGAGGAAATAACTAATGGTGCCCTCCGCACAACATGATCACCAATGGTGATTCAAATAGCCAACTCTGCACAGTGTTGGTTATTTGCATTGGATATTTCAGCCAAATAAACCACCATTGGTTAAAAGAACACCCTCCACACAACATGATAACCCATGATGGGTTAAACAACCAACCATTGACTATTTAAACCACCATTGATTATCGTGATGTCTGAATCCAGTCTGTGTGTTGTTTTTAAAGGCTTTGAGGGGGGCAAACTATAATTCTCTGGGATTAAGTCCTCTGAACAAAGATTATCAATATCATCTCAAGTTTCCATCTGTATGCCTACCAGTGTATGTGACTTTTCATAAGGATGGGCCCTATAGCTGTAAGCTGGGCAGTCTGAGGATTTTAGTCCATATGAATGTGCCACTTTCTGATAAACATGGCTCTAGTGCTCACTAGTTTAATATGTCATCTGATTTGAGCCACATTTTTAAGAATCAGCTTCTTGCCGTAAAGCAGAAATATCATTTCCAAATTCATCATTTCCAAAATGCCCCAGTCTATTTCAAAGCCACAAGGGATAGCTATACATGGACAGTAAAACAATATATTTCTTATGACCAATCCCCCATAAAGCAAACTCGCATAGTGTAGTGTGAAAGCTTTCAAGTTTACTAGAACTTTTTTTTTCCAGGCTGATCCTTTGATGCATTTATCTGCTAGCTGGAATTCACCCTGGCTTCCCAAAAGTGGTGGTTTTGATGCTAATGCAGCCTTAGATAAATTAGATTTTCTGTAAAGCTTTCGTGACAAAGAAGATAAATACGCAGGGTAATAAGCAGTGTAATGATCTTAGGATCTTCAGCTTCATCCTATCCAGTATCTCAGAAGGCTAATGTAATTTCAGAGGAAAGGATACTAAGATGTGTCATTTATCTTTTTCTCTGATTCTTGTGCTATCAGCTGCAGTGTAGGACATTAACATTTGAATGGAACCTTTTGTCAATCATGAGAAAGATAAAGCATGATCCATTTGAAAACAGAGGGGGGAAAGAAAAGGAAACACAGACATGCTACCTCGTTATAGATTTTCATACATATTAAAATGAAAACTGAAAACACTGAAAACATGGGGTTTTCTTTTACAGTTTGTTCTGTGTGTGTGAAGAGGTTTGGTTTTGTTTGTTTAAAAAAATGCAATTCCTTTGTGAAGATGAATTTAGAAGTTTAATTTATAGTAAGTATGATGTAGTGATAAAAATGTGGAATGACATTGATAGACCTCTGCATTCAACTATATAAATCAGGGGCAGGGGACATTTTCCTTATACACATTACCTTGGTTGAATCCTGTTAGGGTGGGCGGAGCCTGAGTCAAAGTGGGAGGGTTTACACAGTAGGCAGGGTTTGAAACTGCAGGTTGCCCAGCCCTGTTATAAATAATAATAATAATAATAATAATAATAATAATAATAATAATAATAATACATTTATTTCTTATCAGCCTCTCCATTTTGATTGATGCGGGGAACAACAAATGATAAAATACATAAAACTGAATTAAAACATAATATACATTGTTAAAAACATCCTAAAAAACATTCTAAAAACATCTTAAAATTCCACTGGATAGGCCTGCTGGAAGAGATCAGTCTTTATAGCTTTCTTGAATGCTAGCAGACCGTTAAGTTGATGAGTCTCCTCCGGCAGGCCATTCCACAGTCTGGGAACAGCAGAAGAGAAGGTCCTCTGGGTAACAGTTATTAATCTAGTTTTTGCTAGCTGAAGTAGATTTTTCCCAGAGGACCTGAGTGTGTGTGGGTGTGGGTGTGTGGATTGTATGGGAGAGAAGATTTGGGAATGTATGTCACAAAGTTTTTGTCCCCTTCCCTCTTTTTCTATTTTCATTCATTAATATTATGTAGTACTTCTAAGCACTTGAATTTAGCCATGCCAGATAATGAGACACTATCTGTGATGGTGTCAACAACCTCTCTAATGCTGCCACCACCTTCATTTTGAAGAGGGGATGTCAAACTGTGTGTGCTTACCATGAACCTATGGCAACAAATAATTGGGGTGTGTACTCTGCCCCGAAATTTTCTGGTAACCACAATCATCCGTGGTACATTCAATCTTCCAGAGCAGAGATTGGCCACTTCCAAATCCATCAATTAATATCAGAGTGGAGACGTGCCCAATCGGAGCTTCTAAAATCTCCGGAATTATCCGTGTGTGTGTGTGTGTGTGTGTGTGTCTAAATTGAATATCTCTATATTTGGAAGACACAGAGGGCCTTGCTAGACCTACCTTATAATCCGTCTGGGAGTCAGGGCGATGGTGCACTACAGCTAGTGCACGCCGTCGCCCCCTTCCAGACGTAACACGCAACGGGGCAAGGGGAAGCCCCATCGCGTCGGCCATTTTGGTTTGGATTTTAAAGAGGCCATGTGCGCTGGAGCACCATGGAGAAGGTAAGTGGGTTTTATTAAAAAAATAAAGACCCCCCCGCTCCCCCTGCCCCTGATCCCCCCACAATTCCTGATGCCCCCCCTGCCCGCTCGCTCGCCCATCCTCCCCCCATGCCCGATGCCCTGTCCCCCATCCTTCTTCCCCCCCGCTTGCCATCCCCAATGCCCGCTCTTCCCCCGCCCGCCCCTTGCCAGGCCCGATGCCTGCTCTTCTTCCCTCGCCCCCCGCTTGCCAGGCCTGATGCCCTCAATTCTTCCCTTGCCCCCCACTTGCCAGGCCTGATGCCCTCTCTTCCCCCCTCTCTCCTGCCAGGTCCGGCCTTCCCCTGTGGCCCCTATCCCCCCCCCCCAGGATCTCTTCCCGGCCCGATGGGCACAGCGCTCCTATGGAGCTGCTGAGCCTCAGGCGTTACCTATTACCAATTGGTGCCATGGAATGCTCACCGACTCTATCCATCTGTACATGCCCACGTACCTGCCATAAATGTGACCGAATATAATCAAATTAACCTATTTATTACTCCCTAGTCTGTTTTATGCAGTATGAAGTAGGCGAAAAAGCTCATAACCAATTCAGATTATGAGCAAAATATTCCTACTTGGTCCCTTGAACAGGTAACCAGCGAAGCCCACACCGCATACAGGGAGGGAGGTGCTTTTAGTAGAGAGAGAAGGGAAGGGCATGAGCCCTTAAATAGGCTTTGCCCCCTCCCCCCTCCATAGGCAGGAAAAGCGGCCAATCACAGGCCAGCACGTCGCCTTGTTCTGCACCCACTCGCAATGGCCTCCCTGCGCCCAGACTATGCCCGGCACGGCAGAATGGCATTTCTCGTCGCATCCCACTCATTTCAGTGAACCTACTCTAAGTAGGACTATCATTGGATACAATCCTCTGTCTTCACTGTACCTTGGAAATTTTAATATAAGCACAATGTAGTTTTAGCTCTTAGTATTATTACGGGCATCATTTGAAATCTGTATCATGAGCCTGCAGAAAGTAATCTGCTTGAATTGAAATGCAGTGGATTTTTATTCTCTTGAAAACAAGGTAGAAGGAAATACAAAAACTCAAAAGAATTGTAAAATGTTTTTAGAGGTTGTATCTAACTGTAGGTTCGGTATAAAAATCTAGGGAGCAATCCTGTGCCCCCACCCCCAAGACATTGTCTGGGATGGCATAGGATAGTTTAGTTTCTTAGATACGAGGTTGGAAAAGGGTCTCCGGCCTCAGAACCAGGCAACCATGGTCCCCCTTGTCCTTGTAGGCAACACAGAGAGAGTTCTGCACTGTTTACCTCTCCATACTCAGAAAATGGAGCATGCAGAGGGAAAGGGGGGCATTCCCTGGGATGGGGAGGAGAGGAGAAACCTATGCTATGACTGTTCCAGCCTCCTTCCCTTCCCCTTCCAAGGTGCTGCTGCTGAATGGATGAAATAGCCCATCTAGCAGAAATGCAGAAAGGCTGGAGCTGCAGAGGTGAAGTTCACCTCCATCGTTTTCTTTCCCTGCATTGGATACTTAGCAGCTGCATACTGGCCTTTTCACTCAGCCTGGAGGCAAAATTCTGCTGTGACTCCTCAAGTAAACAGTCATCTTTGAACAAACCTTGTCACCAAATTAATTGTCTGTGTACGTGAAAGCATGGAGTATGAAAGGATCAAGCCTCGACTGTTCCTCACACTTCGTCCGCCCACCACTTGATTTTATTTTGTGATTTAAAACATAATAATTCGAGCTGCTCTTCCAACCTTTGAATGTAAGATAAAATATTTGGAGGCCCAAGTTTAAGTATAGTTTCTGAACTGCATTAAACACAGTTATCTGCCATGGGGGGGGGGGGAAATGACAGCTTCATCTGTCTGAGTTAAGGTGTCTGTTTCCCCTAGCAGACTGTAAAATTGATAGCTTGTCTCTTAGGTTTTGTAGACAAATGATTACAGGAGGATGGCGAAGGCCACCCCTTCCCCCTTTTAACTTTGTTGACACCTGATGGACTTTAACTATTTGTCTAAAAACATTGTTCTTGGCAGTTATTTGGAGAATAATTCAGAGTAGAAAGTGTTGTGTTTAGAGTTTTCACTCTCTTAGAGCGGCAGTCCACATCCATTTGTCATGGTTTAGTGCTATATTTGCTAGCATCTCCTTTATTTTCAAAGTAGGTCATACCTTACCAGAAATTGAATATAATTGGCTTAGTTGTTAGATGCTCTCATTAGTTTCTAGCGCACTTTTTTGTCAATTAAAAATTATCCACCTTCCCTATTTCATTTGTCTAAGAAGAACTACATCTATGTATCAGTTGATGTCAGTCAAACATGATAATCACCTTTTCAAATATTCTAAATACTAATGAAGGCTCAGTTCAGACAACACGTTTCTCTATGCAGTGGGAAAAGTCCACTGAATGGTTCAGTTTTTAGGAGGTATGCACGACATACAACACCAACACAACCAGGATGATCAGGGGTCTGGAAACAAAGCTCTAGGAAGAGAGAATGAAACAACTGGGCATGTTGAGCCTGGAGAAGAGAAGATTGAGGGGAGACATTATAGCACTCTTCAAATACTTAAAAGGTTGTCACACAGAGGAGGGCCAGGATCACTTCTTGATCATCCCAGAGTGCAGGACACGGAATAATGGGCTGAAGTTACAGGAAGCCAGATTCCAGCTGGACATCAGGAAAAACTTCCTGACTGTTAGAGCAGTACGACAATGGAACCAGTTACCTAGGGAGGTTGTGGGCTCTCCCACACTAGAGGCATTGAAGAGGCAGCTGGACAACCATCTGTCAGGTATGCGTTAGGGTGGATTCCTGCACTGAGCAGGGGATTGGACTTGATGGCCTTATAAGCCCCTTCCAACTCTACTATTCTATGATTCTATGATTATAACTCCACCATTGTGTTACTGCAGGCTCCCATGGAGTTGAGTAAAAGCCAATGTGATATTTGACAGTTCCTCCACACTCCCCCCTCCCCCAGTCCGCCTGATGGTATCCCATCAATCATTGTGGGGAAAACTCCCAAAAAATCTTGCTGGCTCTCCTAGAGCTGCACTTGCTCCTTTTGCCACTCTTGCCAGAGAAATCTCTAGCCAGTGGGAAAAGTCAACTCAATGCAACAGAAAACTCCACAGAGTCCTCCACAAAACACGCAATGCAATGGTTGTGCAGGAATTCTCCTCTGCACAGCATGGATATGGTTTTCTAAAAAAAACCACTCCACCATGGGGTGGAGTTTTCTCTCCACACAACACATTTTTCAAAGGTGGTGTAAAAACTCTACCGTGGAATTCTAAAACCACAATTGAGAAATGTGTTGTCTGAACTGGGCTGAAGTCTGGCTTCTCACATACATGATTCCTGCAACTACCAGCTGGGGAATGCTGAGAGCTGTAAGACATTTTTCTAAACATGCATAGGGTTGTCTCCTTAGTCACCAATTTTTAGTTGCCAAAATCCAGAACCATATATGTTTACATGTATTACATGTGTTTACAAAGCTGTGGTCTGGATTAGAGATGTGAAGGCCTGGAAAACTGAAAAAAAACAGGAAAAAAACCAGATTTCCCCCCCCCCCCATTTTTTTCCTGAAGCTTTTTTTTTCCTACAAAAAAATTAGGAGAATATGAAGAAAAATGGATTGTGTGATGTTTTATTTAAGCATGATGAATAAAATGTTTAAGATAAGGTGTTCAGATATTTACTTCTCCAAATTATTTCTAAAAGCTATGTACAATATTAGATTATGACCATTTCTGTGCACCGAGGTCAAGCAAGTCCTAGGTTGCAAACTGAGACTACGACTCTCAAATGCAAGAGCAAGATGCATTTCTGCCTCTAGGGGGCACTGCCACTGAAGCAGAGACTGAAACTGATAGTGATAGCTATTGCTCAGGAAATAAGTCTGATTAAATTTCATGCATATTCATTAAATCTTAGTCCCCCCCCCCTTTTCTCAGTTCTTTTTATGGGAATGGGTGCTTTATGTCCACTTGACACTGTGGACTAGCGGAAACAAATAGTTTTCTTTGTTACTAATGTTGATGGTTTCCTCTGTTGTTGTTTGAAATTATTTTTTGCCTGCTCCTCATAAACTGGCAAAACCAAAGAGGTTCCTTACAGTTCAGATGTTCCTAACAGTTCAGGAGCTTGTAGCTCTATTTGTTACCAAAAAGGTATTTTAATAATAATAATAATAATAATAATAATAATAATAATAATAATAATAGTAAATTCAGTTTGTAATAATTGTTTGAATACACTATACATTTAATATACTAAATGTAATAATTTCATGCCAAACCAAATTGGATATAATTACATTTTATGTTCCTAAACTAACAAAGTGACTTTCAATCTGTAAAAATGCTAATATTGCATTATTTCAGTTTTTCCAAAAATTTCCATTTTTTTCTGAACGCCACCCGGTAAAAAAACCATTTCCCCCCCATGGCTTCAAAATTTCCGGAAATTTTACATCTCTAGTCTGGACTACATGAAGGGATCTATGAGTGTTTTTGATTTGGTATCACTCACTAAAGGAGTACAAACTAGAACATAATGTAGAGAAACTATATAAATAAATCTATCCAACATGTCATGTTCTCTTTGGGCAGCATAACTTCTCCAGCTATGTTACCTTGTGTATGTGTATGTATCTTAAGCCAGCAAATTTGACAAAAGAATGAGAATTAGTGCTAGGTTTTCCTCTGGACCCCATGGGTGTAAATTCTGGGATCTGTTTTAGAGGCCTGTGAAAAATGGGTAGGTCTTGCTTTCAACAGAGCTTTCAATCCAGTGTTCTCAAAGCAAAGGCATCTGAATAAATACTCCGTTGCCTTTGCTTCTCCAATTGAACCCTGGATGCACAAAGATCTTATTAGTTCTAATTATAGTTAGTTTATTTAGATTCTCATGAAAATAGCTTAACAGGCCAGAAACGATTGTGCTGTGCTTAGTTAATTACTTTTTTCTTTTCTTTTCTTTTTCCTTTTTATTATTTTTTTTTTAGTAAAAATGAGCAACTTGGGAGCTGCACAGTGGCTTTGCAGCAAACTCCATTTGTCATTTTAGACTTGCTCTTATTGAAATATAGATAGTTGTGGTCTCTGAACTGCTGGTCTAGTTCCTAATTGGTTCTTAACACTTGTGGAGTCAGGGCACATCTTGCAATCTCAAATGTGGCATTTCCTTCAAAGGTGGGAAATTACACTGCTCCGCAATCAAGCCAAGCTAAATTTAACAATGCAAATCTGAAGGAGATGTTAGGCTGTGAAAATTGTCCAGGTTGAGTTGTTACTGAATTCAGTTTTAAGTTCAAGAGATCTAAGTGTAAAAAATAAAATAGCCTTATTTTTTTCATGATTGTACATTAGGAGGACATCTAAATTATAGGGATGAATGAGAATGTCATTCCCGTTTGCAAATCATGAGAACATGTCCTATTCACAACCCTGAAAATGATAAGAAAGGTAAGGCTTGGGAAATTTTCACAATTCCCCAAACGTGTTTATGTGCAAAAATGTGGGCTTGCACAAGCATACATCAACCCCTCACAAATCTGCATTTTCAAGCTTCAGCCTATACAGGGAAATGCAGCTTTTCATTTGGAGAAATGTGCACTTCTAAAAATACACATTCTTTCCTATGAGAAAATGTGCATTTTTCCCGATTGACAAAAAGAGATAGTTGCATTTGGGAATGTGAATGAGGCAAACTGATCTTCAAGGAAGAATATCACATCTTCACACATCCTTAGTTGAGCTGGATGTTCTTCCACTAGTGATGGTCTAGAAGAGCCTTCCCCAACCTCAAGCCTTTCAGATTGGCCTGGCTAGCTGGGGATGATGTGAGTTGTGGAGGGCACTAGGTTGAAGAAGGCTGATTTAGAACAGTGCTTGTGATGCCTGATCCTCATCCTATAAACTTAATCACAAGACATGTCCCAAGCTTGAAAAGGGGCTGTGGTGAATCTTCAGTTTTTTCATCCAAGGTTAATTTCTAGAAAGAGGCAGTTATGGAAAGTACCTGGAGCTAGTAATTTGAGGCAAAGATAGATTACCGAGACATCTCTCTTTAACAAGCATAGGGTTACTTAAGGAATACATTGTATACATACCTAAAGCTGGACTGGGCAACCCGTGGCCTACATCCATCCCCCCGTGTGGGTGTGTGGGTGCGTTCGGGCAACACTTTAGTCCATGGAGTGGAAATAGTCCACTTGATGGCAATTCCAGGCTGCATTTGGGTGACATGGTAGTGCTGCTCCGTGGAGTGGACTCTTACCCCCCCCCTCAGCTCTCCCCACCAAATGGTGGTGCTGGTTCTCACTTACCTTACCGGGGTGCCACCATTCCATGGGGAGGAGTGGAGGGGGAAGGAGAGATGCACCATGCAGAGTCGCCGCATGCCCATTGCCAAGCGATGGCCGCCTCAATCCCACCTCCTGTCAATCCCACCTCCTGTCAATCCCACCTCCTGTCAAGAGGAGAGAGGGCTCTGCTGGGGCTTCTTTCTCTGGCAACAGCCACTGTGAAAGTCTCAGTTGGCCCTAAGTTGTTTGTCATCAGTTTTCCTCAGCCCCACAGTCACCTCTGCATATCATATTCTCCATCCTGTCATCATAGTTTTTCTGCTTTGGGAGAATAAGAATTTCACTTGCATTTTCTGCCTCCTTAGGGAGAATGTTGTGTTAAGACTTGTGAACCTTAACTCCCAATTTCCCTGCTTTTTGGTGCTTGGTTGAAAAACTCAAGAGCCTTAACATTGTTTTGAAAACTGTAGGGTTTTTTTTGTCCAATGAATAATTTCTATGTAGAGACAGTCATTGGATCACTTCAGAAAGTTACAAATCTATGTTGAAGAAGTGTATTGATGATATTATTATTATTATTATTATTATTATTATTATTATTATTATTATTATTATTATTATTATTAGTATCCCGCCTTTTGCCCAATGCTGGATATAGGACTTTCCTTTATCTACCTTTCTTGATATAAATCACCCTAATGATTGTGGGTTTCCAAAACCTTATTACACCTATGTTCAGATATTGGTTTCTTGTTGCACTTCCAAAAAGCTTTTGACAGAAAGCTCCATCACACTTTGGAAGAAGTGCTGGCTAACGCTGTCTACTGTCGCTTCTCCGTGGACACTCAGGCCTTAGCTAGACATAAGGTTTATCCCGGGATTGTCCCGGGGTCATCCCTGTTCATGTAAATGACACACAGGATATCCCAGGAGCAGGCAGGGATGATCCCAGGATAAACCTTAGGTCTAGCTAAGGCCTCAGTTACTTCCTGTTTTCAAACAGGAGGGCCATTCAGTCCCTCGTGAACATGCTGCTTCTCCCACATACAGCAGGAGAGAGCAGCAACTTTAGTTTAAAAAATATTTTGGAGTTTTTCAGGGGGGGGGGGGCGTTGCGGCGCAAGGAAGACCAGAAGGGGCAAGAGAGGAAGACAATGTCATGTGAGCTACCTCTGAGGAATCCGTGAGTGCCCAGTAATGAGTGTGCAATGAAACGCTCATCGGATGAAGCTTAAAGTATCACACAATAGATTCCTGAGTAAACTTCAGTAATCATGGTATAACAGTGCAGGTCCTATCATGGATTTGTAAGGGAGCAATCCTAGGTCCCCCAAACTGTGTGTGAAGGGGGGGGAATAGCATTGTTCAGTTTCTGGGCTCTGAGGTCAGAAATAGGGCTCTTCACAGAAACTGTATTTCCTGCCTGCCTCCCTCATAGCCAGCACCATTCTGGTTATGTCTCCATGCTCAGAAATGGAGACATGAAAAGGTGCGTTCCTAGGGGCAGGGAGGGAGGAGACTGGGCACCGGCCATATGATTCCTATGGCCACCTCACCCTTCCCTCCCCGTCTGAAATGCTGTCTCTTGCTAGGCAAAAATCCCCTGTCTAGCAGAAATGTAGAGCAGCTGGATAGTGGAAACGAAGATCAGCTCCGTGCTCTAGCCACCCTGCACTGGATACATGGCAGCCTCCAGCTTCTGAGGTTGCTGACTATCTTCATAGGATAACTGGAGGAACAATAGGCAGCAGATGACAGAAAGCAATTGAGCGTTCTTGCAATGGAGGGAAGTAGAGTACCTCTAATGAATTATATTAGGACTGGTGGTATTTGTTCACTTTAAAAACAAAACAAAAAATAAGTTGAGTTCAGGATAAGCTCTGAATTGGTCAACTGTGCAGATGACAAATTATTCAGCATAGTGACAATCCAGCTAGATTGGGAAGAGGTCTGCATTCACTTCTCTGAACCGGCTGGCTGGCAACAAAATGGCAATGAATTTCAACATCAGTAAGTGTAAAGTGGGGCAAAGCACAATCCTAACTTCATATATATCCCGATGGCATTTGAATAAATAGGAGGGGGACCTAGTGCCCCAAAGCAATTCTGAGTAGGGCTGTGCTCCGCTCCGTTTCGGGTCGTAGAAGTGGGAGTGTAGCGTCCCGATTTGCCTCCACGAAAGGCAGATACGAATTGGGTTCGGGGGCAGTGGAGCGATGCAAAGTGGTTCGCTCATTCGCTGAGCGCTCTGCATCATTTCGGAGCTCCGTCCGCCATTTTGGACTTTTTTTATTTTACATAGGATTGCATTGGGTGAAAAAATGCCTATAACTCTTTGTTTTTAAAGCTAGATCCCTGAAATTTAGTGTGCTTAGACATTGATAATTGGGGGGTCATTTGTGTAGATTTTCAAAAATCTACATTGTGCTGTTTGCTTGCAATTAATTTTTATAGAATGGGTAAAAATGGGAGGGAAGGACCTTTTTTTCCAGTGTTGAGAGACAGATTCATCTCCCAATCATGATATGTGATCAGCCCATGTGAAGCATCTTCCAATCCCAATGTTGGCGGGGGGAATAAGCAAAAAGGGATACTGAGTAACTTTTCTTTCTTTGGGTCAGACTTTTTTCAGTGTGTAGTGGATTGGTGAAGCGGTAGCCCGAGCAAACTCACCCAGTACATTAAATAATATACAAAGTAAAATAAAAGATAGGCAACACAGCACTGCAAGGTACCCACAATAACCTTGGTGGACAACTGGATAGCAGTGGTGCAAATGGATGATGTCCTGTACGGCATGTGGACATGGCCCGCACCCACTGCCCTTAAGAAAAATCAGAACCCTCAAAAGGAGAAACAGCAGAAACCAATGAGTTGCACAAGTTGATGTGTGACGTGGCTTCTCAAAGGCAGGAACCTAGACAGGACCAGCCACTGGGCACGTCCACTTTCCCATACTGCTAATAAAGTCAGTCAGCCTTTTTGTTGTTGTTGTTGTTGTTCTTCTTCTTCTTCTTCTTGTTATAATTATTATTATCATTATTATTATTATATAATGGCTGTGTAGTCAATCAACTCTGAAGCAAGGAGCACAAAGCTTTACTGTTGTCCTGCTAGCCTCATTTATGGGATGCAAAGGCATCTCTCTGTGCTGTTCCCGCCTCACAAGGCCTGTTTGTGTTTTTGCCTTTGAAATTGAATGGCCTGGAAACATGTTTATACCATGACCAGCTATGTGCTGTACGCCTCCCAGTTTAATAATTTTCTATCTTGAAGTTTCCTGTGTTCATTTTTGAAGTGGTTAACCTGAGAGGAAGATTCTGATTTAGGCTTAACTTTAAAAATTCCCCATAAATCAGGGGATGATTCGATTTACTTCATACTTGGCATGAACAAGGATGTATTTAGAAGCTATCATGGAGCCTAGTTAGATGTGTGTAGCTTACAAAATAACAGAGATACATGCATTTCTGTAAATGGGGGAAAATCTTTTTAAAATTCCCCCAAATTAGGCCTGATCCGATTTCCTTCAAAGTGGCCAAGCCTAAGGATATATTTAGAAGCTATCATGATGCCCATTTTCATGTTTCTAACTTGAAAACTAAAAAAATTATAGGTGTTTTACATTTTAATGCAAGTCTATGGGGGGGGGGGGAAGCGGAGCTCCGGATCCAGATCCGGATCCGCCGTGGAGCGGAGCGGAACAGAGGCGAATCAACCAGAAGTGGAGCGGACCCAATCTGACATGTTGGTGGACAACCATCTGTCAGGGATGCTTTAGGGTGGATTCCTGCATTGAACAGGGGGTTGGACTCGATGGCCTTGTAGGCCCCTTCCAACTCTGCTATTCTATGATTCTATGATTCTATGAAAGTTGTGGATCGGGATCCAGAGTGGATTAGGGGGTCCATGCACAGCCCTCATTCTGAGCCTTCAGAATGGGACAGGCTAAAAAATAAACCCTACCAGTAAACTTAATAACACACGGTTTAATAGCAAAATGTAGGTGAGGAACAATATGACGCTTCTATGCAGCTACTGCCCCATGCACTGCAATACAAAATATAATTTCATTGCCACTGCAGGAGAGTTGATTTTTAAAAAAAGAAAAGAAAAAAAATAGACTGGGATGCATTAGTTACAGCAGCCAACATTTCTAAAATCTAGGAGCTTTTCTCCTGCTCCCAGTCCCCCTCAGACAGTCAAGATCATCTTTCTTTAAATATAAAATCCTCATAGTCTTCTGCTGCTTCAATAACATGCTATTCCCTGATGCGTTCCATCATTATTGGGCATTTAATTATCTGTTAATTAAATCACATAGTTTAGAGATTTGTTAGATTAAACAGGAATCTCTGTTTCAAAAAAGAAGAAAGGTGCTTAAAAATCTACAAACTGGGTCAAACAAGACACAAGATTAAACCTCTCCCAATGTGAGAATGGAAGTCTCTAAGCATGCATACGAAGGTATACAGAAGTGTTTGCAATGACCCTGATAACAATTAACAGCCCAATGGCACATTGGAACTGCAACAAAATAATATTTTGTGAACATGCCTCCCCTCCCGAGAGCACTGCAGGAATTGAAGGAACTAATTAGCAGTACAGAATCTTGCAGAATTCCTCTGATGGAATGGCACCACAGGAAACACAGTTCTATTTTCACTGGAATGTTGATAGTAAGTACAGTTTTATTTTATCTCCTTTCAGTGCATCAGAACTAGGGATGGGCAGATCTCCCAAGACCATTTCTCTGGATTTTCCCCTTCCAAGTCTGTTCAGTGCTGGTTCTGTGAGGGGATCTCTCTCTCTCTCTCTCTCTCTCTCTCTCTCTAACAGGAAACAAACTGCACATTTTAGTGCACATTTCTCCAATGGGCTCATGCCCCCACGGATAAAAGTGTGTTTAGAGATGTACACAGTGCTTGTTGTGCACTATTCAAGAGTGCACATGTTATTGAACACTTTTTATTTATTTATTTATTTCATGGAATATATCATGAGCCTGGAAACGTATGTATTTCCAGCCACAAACAGTGTCTGTTTCTGTGTTCGGTACAGGGTGATGTGGTTTTGCTATTTTAAAAAGAAAAGAAAAAAGAAAATTTCAATTGAGTAGATTCCTCATGTATGTGTAATCAGTACTGAGTAATTCAATGGTTTTATTTATTTTTAAAGACTGACCTATATTCCCAAGATCAGAAGTGGTGGACAGATTTTCTGAAAGAGAGCTTGCCCACAACTATCCATCTCCCCCTGAAATCAATAGCTGTAGAGGGATATTTGATGTGTCTCCGGGTTGTATTCTCTGCTGACAGAGAGTTATGGTGAGCTCTAGTGGGTTTTTCTAGTCTCCCATGTGGACTGCACATTTGCTCCAGAATCATCTGCAGCATACAGGGTTTCATTAGCAGACATGTTGGTGGAGGAAAGTTTCCTTGAAATCTAAAAAAGAAAAGAAAAGCAGTGGTGAATTTAAATGAAGCAACTACATTATTGTGAGCTCGGCTTTCCATGAAAGTAGATAGTTTGCTATTGTTCATGGTATCCATATAGGGCAGGGTGGGCAGCCTTTTTTGGACTTGAGGCCCTATGCAGCAATGGGGAGTTGGTGCAGGGCCAGTGCTACCATTAGCCCAACTAGGCAGCCGCAGCAGAAGAAAAGAACATAAATTGCACATCAGCACCTACATAGGGCTATAACTGAATGACTTTTGAATAGCTGTAGACCAAGGGTAGGAAATGTGCAGACCATGAACCCTGTGATACTGACAACAACAACAACAACAACAACATCTTAAAATCTCAACAAGATGGCATCTGGAACAGCCGTTTTGGACCATTTGTAACCCTTTTTGAAGTGTTTTTGATCTACAAAATGCAAGCTAATTCTGACTCTTTTGGTGCTCCATAGCTACTCCAGATGCCCTTTTCTAATTATAATTCTTTCTTTAATTTCCCCCTGCCAATGCTGTACGGTGGGTGGGAGAGTTGTGGCTAGGGATGTTGGAGATGTTCACAACACAATCAAATGAGTTCAGATTTCTATGAATCTGACCCATGTATTCCACAGCAGACCAGCTTTTCTTGAGTTACACAGATTCCACAGACTTGCAGAGAAGTGGTTTTTTTTTTTTCCAGAATTTTATGCAAATTTAGTTGTAGAAAATTATGTTAATTTTTTTTTAAAAAAATGCCCCAGATTGTGCATTTCCCCCATAGGCTAAATGATGAAAATGAACACAGGGAGGGATTTGTACATTTTCGCAAGTGCAAACTTGCAGAAATGCAAGAAATTGAAAACAACAACAATAACAAGTTCTGTCAATGAGCAGACAATGTAATGAAAGACACTGGACAACCCACAAAATGCAGACGGAATGGATTTTACCAAATTCATACATCCCTAATTGTGGCCCATAGGTGAAAATGCACACACCCCCAGCCTCCCGAGGTTGCCCACCCTTGCTGTAGACTGTAGCAAATATATTTTGGCATAGGGCAAAGGTATAGCCATGTCTATCAGCCTGATGAATAAATCTACATTGAGATACAAATCAGATTCTTAACAGTCTAATCCTTGCATGCATACTTAGAAGCAAGTCCACGGAATTCAGTGGCACTTGCTCCCAAGTCAACGAACATAGATTACAATGTTAGAGTCAAAAAAGAATATTTTATTTACTTTTTAGGTTTGCAGTATCAGACCACAGCAGTTCACTAATACTATATCTAATGCAAATTCCTCCAATTCGAGGGCCTCTATCCATGCAGCTTTATTTATAGAAATTAATAACAGCCGTCACTTTCCCCTGCAATAGAATATCAGTACAGTTGTCCCCATGTTTAAAAAAGGTGACACTAGTAAACCAGCCAACTACCCATCCTATGAGTTTGCTAGTGATTTCATCTAAAATTTATTCCAGCTATCTATTAAAGAAATTAAATAATTAGCTTGAATCTAGTGAGCTGATTGCAGAAGAACGGGCAGATTTTCATTGCAATTGCTCAACAATCGATCATTGTTTTGTTATTTCTCATTTGGTCCACAAATATGTAAAACTGAAGTACAGGTGTTTATTTGTGACATTTATCAACTTCTCAGTGGCATTTGATTCAATTAGCCATGACTGACTTCGGGCTAAACTAAACAAATCCTCAATTGACAAAAGGTTATTGATGCTGATGCAGATACTTCACTCTGATACCAAAACCCAGGTTAGGACAGATCTTTCAGGTTCCATCTCAGACTTGATTCATACTATGCAAGGTGTTCATCAAGGATGATTGTTATTAGCACTAACACTGTTTAATATTTATGTTAATTCTTTAATAACTGATTTAAGTAACAATGATTACTATGTGCCTCTAGGAAAGTTACAGTTCTTATGTATGCTGATGACACTATTCGATTATCTCAGACTCTATGGGCCTGTTCAGAAGACACCTTAAACCCTGCTTTAAGTTAAGTAGGCTTTTGGTTAAGCAGTAGGGTTTAAGGTGCCTTGTGCCATGCATTTTGCTAAACCCTGCTCACTCACTAACTGCAGTCAGACCACCTGCAGCAGGATTAGCAGCTCTAACTGTGGTTTAAAGTATTTGTGTGACAGTACAGCTTGTGGTTAGTGCTAACCCCAGAGAAACACAGTTTCACTAACTACAGAGTCTGAAGTGTTGTCTGAACAGGCCCAACAAAGCTTTTTTGTGAACCGCCCAGAGAGCTCCGGCTATTGGGCGGTATAGAAATGTAATAAATAAATAAATAAATAAATAAATAAATAAAGAGACTTCTAAAATCTTTCAATTAATTGGCTGTGCAAGAAAAGCTGAAAATCAGCTATAAAAAGACAAAAGTGCTGGTTTTCACCAATAGATTCAAAATAAACAAGTGGCAAATTGATGGATGCCTTATAGAATAGCTGAATTTTTTAAAAAAATATAGGGTTAGAGTTTTCCTCAATTGTAAACTGAAATATTAATTTAGATAATGTAAAACAATTGACTACTAACACAATGAATTCCCTATCAAGGTTTTATTGGGGTAAAGGTGGTAGGCAGACTCTTCCAGCTCTCAAAACCTATGAGGCCAAAGTCATACCACATATTTGCTGTGTTACCGAAATATGAGGGTCTATTCAGAAAGTGAACCTGGTAACACCACAAAATAAATATCTATGAGCTATCTTTTAAGCTCCCCAAGGCTACTGGTTCCTCTATTCTCTGACTGGAAGCTGGCCTTTGTTGACTGAAGGTTAAAGTACATATTCTTGCTGTCAGATGCTGGTTGAATCGGAAAAGGAGAATAGGGTCTACCTTCATATTAATTGTTTTGAAGGAGATGGTGCTTTTATCCTGGAATCAGGAAATGCTTCAGATTCTCTTTGGATATTTTGAGCTCTTCAGATTTTGAAACAGCATCACAATATTTGAAATGTTATATGTTAAAACAGGATTTCCGAGCTGATCATGTCTCTGCCTGTCTGTTGAAATGTGGTCCATGGCATGCCAAATTTCCCATTCAAACTCCCTACCCACAATATATCACTAATATTATAAATTTCAAATGGAGGACAGCCTTTACAGCCCCAGGATTTCAGTCCATGAACTCTGCTATAATTGCAGGATGCTACCTTCAGATTCCTTACAATCAAAGAGTCTGCCCATGCAGGGCCAACGAGTCTGAAGACCTCCCCCATTATCTGCTTGTATGCTCAATTTATGAGGATTTAAGAACAACCTTGTTTAGGGGTTTAAGTTCTGCCATCAGGCAGAACTGATGGTTATTTGATCAAATTTTTATTAGAGGATAAGTCACCTAAGGTTTCTGAAATGGTGGCCTGATTGCTTTTAGAGCAGTAATTTTAAGGAGGAAAGTTTGTGATAAGTTGACATGCCTTGATGAGTGATCTCTTACTGTTAGGTTTCATTATTATTTTAAACTGATGTGTATTTTACTCTTGTTTTGTGTGTGTTCTGTTTTATTGTAATGGCCTCTGTTCTGCATAAATAAGCTATATTTAAATTTGAATCTAATGCAAATTTGTTTCTATCCTTTTGCCACTCTAGCTCTCAGCATCCTTTGTGTCAGTTTCATCTTTATGTTCTTCATCTCACCAGCTTTCAAGTGGAAGAATGCAAAAGCAGGCATGCTTGAGGAATTTGTTATTTTGATTTCCCCACCACCAATTTATTATTACATGTATATCCCACGTTTTGCCTCTTGCAAGAAACCCAGGGCACCTTAACACAGTTTTAAAATCTCTTCACTGGCTGCCAATTAGTTTCCGGGGGAAGTATAAAGTGTTGGTTATCACCTTTAAAGCCCTACTTGGTTTGGGTCCAGGATACCTGCGGGATCGCCTTCTCCCGTATAATCCGCCCTGCACACTCAGGTCCTCTGGGAAGAATTTACTCCAGCCAACAAAAACAAGGCTGACAACTATTACCCAGAGTACCTTTTCTTCTGCCCCTCTCAGTTTGTGGAATGGCTTGCTGGGAGAGATTCATCAACTTAATAGTCTTCCGGAATTTAAGAAAGCCATAAAGACTGATCTCTTCCAGCAGGCCTATCCTCTTGAATATTTAATTTGCCTTTTAATAATGTGCTGCTTTTAATAACGTATTCGTTTTAAATGTTTTAATTAGTTATATGATTTTGCATTTGTGTTGAATGAATGAATGAATGAATGTTTGTTTATTTCGGTCATAGACCAGCACAACAAGCATTTGTGTTGTACCCCGCCTCGATCCAGAGGGAGAGGCGGGTAACAAATAAAATTGTTGTTGTTGTTGTTGTTGTTGTTGTTGTTATTATTATTATTATTATTATTATTATTATTATTATCCTCTGCATTTTATCCTCATAACAACACTGTGAGTTAGGTTAGGCCGAGAGTCAGTGACTGGCTCAAAGTTACCCAGTAAGCTTCATGGCCAAGTGGGGACTAGAACCCAGATGTCCTGAGTCCCAGTCCAACACTCTAACCACCACACCAGTTCTCTTATGTCATTGATAAACTATGATTAGCACCTCCCAGACTAATGCATGGATTTCAATTAGTTTCCCACCAGCTTTGCCTTTATCAGTGTTCAGATGTAATTCTCAGTGGGGGGGAAAGTATCAAGATACATTTAAAAATGTGTATTTTGAGACAAAATATGCTTTTAGAAATGTCTATTTGAATGCATATTTAAATGTGTGTGTTTTTTGTTTTGTTTTGTTTAGACTGGATTTACAGGTGAACACACAGGAAAGTGACATGGACTAGAATTGACTGGTCCACCTGGGATGGATAAATCTGTCTATTTCAGTTTCTTTCAGTTTCTTATTTTTCCAATCTTAAACTTGACTTCTCTAAAATTTAATGAATTTTTACAGTCTTCGTCCCAATTTTTTTATGAAAAATCATAAGCATGTTTGTGTTCACTTCTCCACGCATTTTTGACTAATATACACATCTTTGCAAGCAATTTCCCTAATATAATGCATTTTTGAACATAGTTTTCCCAAATATACACATATCTGTATGTATTTTTAATTGAAGAATTCCATTGCAAAAATGGGAGAAGTGCTGAATAAATCATCAAAACGTTTAATTCGAGACTATTCACATGCAAAATGGTAAATTACAATTATATCTTTACAAAGACTCCAAGCTGTTACCTAGGTTCAATCTTCTGCAAGTTTGGGCAGAAAAAAGTCCTGTACTCAGCATGGTTTATGCTGGGAGTTGTAGGGCTTCCCCCCCCCCATCTAAACCTGCATAGGTTTGCAGCCTTAATCTGGGCCAGAACTACACCAAACAGGATATAACACTATGAAAGCAGTTTGAAAATGGGATATGGAATGTGCCATGGGCCCTAACTTATCAGGGGACTTCAGTTCTATTATAAAACAGTAGTGTAGATCCTGCCCTGGTTTGAATCTGATTCAACTGTCATGGCTTTCCCTAAAAATGATGAGAATTCTTTGGATCGTTCCAAGCCTGTCTCCAAGTTTATGCCACCCAGAGTTCTTTGGCTGAGAGCCATGCCAGTTAAGCAGTCATGAAATCACTCTACTTAAAAAGTAAAAGCTTTTGGGCCAGGCTCTCTGGAAAGCCTCACTGTCTGCTTTCTCTTCTGAGCAGCAGGTGAGGCTTTCCTGAGAGCCTTCCCTCCTCGTGCCTGACTCTGAGGGGTCCTCAGTGTCACACGTCAGGCAAGTGGCACTCCAGAGAGCTGTGCCAGTCACTATAGCCACAGCAGGAGAGCAGTCAGCATCACTTTCTGGAGCAATAGACAAAGTGTGCAGTTCTCCTGGGGGTGGTATCTGCCACCCTTAGGGATACATCCTGTGAGGCAGGGGCTTTGCCCTGCTTCATAGAAAGGCCAGACCTGCACAATATGTATATTACAGGAAAGAAGACAAAGCCCATTTCCCATAATATATGGATCTGAACGTGTGTTGATTCAAACTCTATCTCCCGCCATTTAATCAACAACTGCATGTAAATCAGCATATGTGATCCTGGATGTACTCATCTACATGTGAATATAAGCTTGTCCAGTCCTTACTAGCCTCCTCCCTCTTTTTGATGGTGGGACGAGCACACTTATGTGTATGTCCTAGGCCACATGTGATGGGCAGCATGTGCAGTCCAGATGACAACCATCCCTAGAGGATCATCAGTTTGGCAAATGTGTGAAGTGGACCAATGTTATCCATCTATCTATATTTGAATTTGTGTTTTTGCTTGATTCTGTTACTTTTTTCTTAGAGGGTTGGGATGGAATCCAATACTATTGTTATTTTAAAACAAAACAAAAACAGAAATCTATTGTTATAAATTCAAAATCTAATTCTCCTCTCAGCTCCGTTAAATAAAATTATCAAGAACACACATACAAAAACCACCCCACCTTGTCTAGTGCTGACTGAGTAGGATTGATTATATATTATAGAACTGGTTGGTGTCATTCATTTTGAGATCTCAAAACTAGTGATGCAGTAAAACTGTCTCCAAGAGACATGCAGTCAATAGGAGTAAGATAGATAATACTCATAAAACGCTATCGATCATGGAATACATTGTTATTTTTACTTTGTCAGCTGCTATATTCTATACTTTATGCCTTGCTCTCTCATTTGTGTAACTGTAAAATCATTCCCTTTTTAAGGAAAACAATGTTGTTACAGTCTGTGTAAAAGGTGGGGGGAAGGCTCAGCATTATAAAGCTTTTATGATAAAAATGATTTGAATTGTCTCATATGGATACCTATAAAGAGGTCGATGGCAGTTGGAAACATGCAACAGAATTTACTCCTCAAATTTTGACATCTAGTTGTAGTCTAAGTAATCTCAAAAGTGTTTTGGAATAAAATTGGTAAGCTTTGAAGTCTGTTAAAAAAAGACAGCTAATCAGACACGTTTGAAGTTGAGGGCTTCTCGGCATTTTACTTTCAAAAAGACATTAGTGCATCCTTAAGAGGTGCACATAGGCTTAAAGATCCATGAAAACGTAATGTGAAAGGTATAGTATAATGGCATTGATTTTTGACATAGAGAGACATACACATCTTGTAACTCATCAAGCAAACATGAACCCACCAACCATGGTTCAATAAAGCTCCAGTTTTGGTTGCCTGCTTGGGACAGCAAGGGGTGCCCAACACTTGAAAGACATGATACAAGGCTGGTGGCTTGCATTTTGCTCAGAGTGTCACAGGTTGGGCAGTCCTGCAGAAAAGGCTTGTGGGGCATGTGGGGTTGAAGCATGGAGTGGTGTATGAGCCCTGGACATGACCCATCCCAGTTAAGGTCAGGAGGGAGGTGGTCTCAGAGGTTAGACAAGTGGAGTCTTCTGTTAATAGAGCAGTTTAAGTCACAGTGAACTACAACGTGTTGTCCATTCCTGTACCTACCTTAAACAATAAACATTGGGCCTTCATAACAACGTCCTGGAGCAATCCACCTTGACATGAATGAAAATTGTATTGGTAGAAAATTATGAGATGGCTCCTGAGACTGTGTGGGTTTGCCCTTGAGACTGATAAATGGGTTTGCAGAGCTCTTTATACACAAGTGTGACTTCTGAGATAACTCCTGTATCTTTCAACTGTAATGAGAAGACAAGCAGCCTACACAGATTCTTTGTCGTTTTCTCCTTTAATGAAACAATCGTCCATTTGGTTTACCTTTATTCCTGGTTTGCTCTGCCATAGCTTGACCTCAGTGTAATTCATCATGGCAAGGAGTATGAATGAGTAACCTTTCGTTTGTGAGATTCATGCTCTGATGCATGATACCAACCAAATAACCATTTCAGATGGAGAAAAAATGGTGGTGTTTTTCTTACTGGAAAACCTGGATAACTTGGCAGTTGGGGGCTAGATCTACACAATTGCTTTATAGCAGTATTGAAGTGCACTGATGACTGTTGGGTTTCATAGTGTTATTTCCTGCTTTTTATTCTACATATAACACAAGGTGTAGATCTCACTGGGGACTGCATTTTAACTATGCTTCTGTTGTATTAGTAGGTTGAATCTGCAAAAAGCTGAGAGTGATTACATAGTCTAATGTAACCAAAGAGAGCAGGTGCAGTTGTAAATAGTCCCTGATTAACAATTTCATTTAAGTGGTATAACAGATTTCTGTAGGGCAAATTGCTCCCACTGGTAAAGAGGTGCAGCTACTTCTTTATAATATAATTTAGTAAACCTAGAATTTAATTATGCCAGCAATAACAAAGACCCTTATGCTGCCAAAAACTTCAAATGCATTGGCCCCCACTATTGAAATAACTTCAATAAAACAAATAAATGATTGTTGGAAATATTCCTGAAGGATTTCAGTGGGAATAGTATCTTTTGAGGCTCCTTCTGTATATTCAGAACTGGTACCAGAGAAGAAAGACTGACAATAGGGACTAAATTAAAATGCTGGCTTTAACTCCCTGTTTTAGTTGATACACTTAGGTATTTTAATGTAATACTTTAATTATTGTAGCTATTAGTCATTTCTGTCCAGGGGTGTTGCTAGGCCTGGACTTATAAGTTATGGGGGGCCAACCCAAACCGATTTTGTAGAGCCCCCCTGATCTATTCCACAGAGCTTGGAGTCTCCTTTGATGCCAGTGGATTTCCTCCCCTCAGCTTAATTGCTAGGCAAAAGGCAATTTTCAAGGGGGTTTGGAACTGGGTAGAGAAGGGTTAACTCTCCCCTTTCAACATGCTGGAAAACCCTCTTTCCACAATGAAGGAATATCCTGTCCTTCATGGCAATTCAGTTTAGATGGTTTGGGGAAACCGCTGCAATAGGGTGCAAATTAATTGAAAAATGGATTTTGAGATTATTTGAATGGAAAATTAATTAGCTTCCTATGAAATTATACTTCCTATGAAATTTAAATCAATCCTAGTAATTATTACTAAATTTGCATATATAGATATAAATTAGCATATGCATTTAGTGTGGATGTATGTCCTGTGAGCGTGCCCCCTAAAACATATAAATGCCCCTGTTTTTGTCCCAGAACTTTGAAGGGTTTAGGACTTGCAACCCAACCCAATCCCATTCCTTTGCCATGTTTATGAAAACATGTGAGAATCAGTGGGACTTACTTTTGCATAAACATGGAAAAGGTCAAGCTATAAATTGTGTTTGAAATACACATTGGAAAATAGTTCCTCTGAAATCAATTGAACTTCCTAAATTCAGTTACTTGAAAGCAGGGATGGGTGAATTTGGCAGCACCTACACTACTGCTTTATAATGCTTTATAACAGTTTTGACAAGTGTTCGGGCCCGATACTCCATACACTGTTTTCAAACCTCTTACATCCTGCTTGGTGTAGACCTGGCCTTTCTCTCACCTTGTGTTGCAATTAGCTCTGTCATGTTTTATTTGTCTTTCTTACAAATTATACTTTAATTTTCTCATAGATATAATGTAAGTAAGCCAAACAAAATGGAAGTGTTAATCCAAAGAAGGCCAGGAAATGAAACATATGCATCATAATCACAAGTGAACAATGTCATACATTAAGACAGATCGTCATAGAATTAACAATCATACAGAAATCAAGCCCTTCAAAATGATCTGGGTTGACTTGAGAAGTGGTGTTCTGAAGACTTATTTATATAAAAAATAAACTTCAACTATATATCAATAATTAAGTCCAGTATGGTTTTTCTATCAGATGGACATACTTCAGTCAGTTTGTCCAGAAAGGCTCTGATTCTCAGAGAATTCTTGGACATCCAATGCCCAGGAGATCCTGTAGTACCAAGTCTTTGAGAGTCCTTGGGCAAGACACACTCAATGGGCTTCTTTTTTCAATGAGTCTACCTTCTAAACAGTATTGTCACTAGCTGCTATTGCTCTTCATCCTCTTTCTCATCCTTGCTATCACTTGCTTGCTTGACAGGCAGACAGGCAGTGAGCAAGTAAGCAGGAGCATCTATAGCTTCTCCTCTTCACCTCTATGGGCTGGGTTGAGAGGCAGATGAACAAACAGGTTGCAGTGGTGAAGAGGAGGAGCAACTCCAGACCACTCTTTTCAGTGGGCCCATGCTGTCAGGTGCCCAATGATGCCTACTCTTGATGCCAGTCCTGGGATCTTGACTCAGCCCACTTTCTAACACTTTCGGACCACTCCTCTTTTAGGCCCGTTTGCTCCTGAATTCTTCTGAGCATGTTCAGAAAAATAATTTGTCTGGAAGTCTGGAAATGTGAGTTCTTAGTGACTCTTTGCTTAATGGATTGAGCTGGGGGACATCAAGAACTCAGTCTCCCATGCTTGGATAGATACAAAAACCTCTTCTAAGAATGCACAGAATAATCTAGGAGCAACCAGGCCTTACCCAAAAAGAGTTATGCAGCTGCCAAAATGCTCACAGCAGCCCTCCCTGGAATTTCCCCTCTTCCACTGAGTATGTTTTTCAGGGAGGGGGGAACCCAACACTTGGGAAGGCTGTCAGATTGCATGGGGAGCACTGGCACAAGAAAAAGCATTACAAGCTGGGCTTGATTTCTGGGAAATGACTTATTGTTTTCCAAAGTGAAAAAAAGTTTGATTCAAAATTTCTCAGTTGCCATTTTTTGTACCAATTCAGAATGAAACTTTGGCTATTTTGGTTGCATTGGATTTGGTTTTCAAGTCTTGATCCTTTAGGCTTTAAACAAAGCCCTAAACAATTTGGATACCTGAGAGAGCACCATCTCCTAACCTGCCCAGTCACTGAGGTCATTGATCCTAGTGGTTTCACATGGACCTATAGCCTGACTTGAGTCCAACAGGAGAAGAGCCTTTAGTGTGGTGGCCACTTTCCTTTGCAATTCCTTGTCCCGGGAGGCCAGGCAACTGTGCTGCTTCTGGTGCTTCTGAAAACAGCTCTTTTCCATGAAGCATTCCTCATCTAACCAGCCACAGTTTTTATTGATATTCTGATTTAAAATGAAGAATTTTAATATGCTGTTTTAATCTATTTATTTCTCTACTGTTTTATTTTTATGTTCACCACTCTGGAATCTATTTTAGATATGGAGTGGTATATAAATATTATAAAATAAATAAATAAAGTATGAAGCAGGGTTTGTTCCTTTCTTCTAACATAAATTAAGGGTGTATATCCAATGCATGGTTAGACAGAAAAGTCAGCGAGGACCATGCTAGGTAGGGAATGCAGGGATTTAGGGGGAAAGTCCTGTAAACATGCATAAGATTGTGCTCTAAAGGAATTACTGTGATTAAGCATAAACAGATTACAACAGATAGGTTCAAAGAAGGAAAATGGCCCACTAGCTTACTTTTTTCTTGCTAAAATAAATGTAAGATGGATTTGGATTTGATTTAAATGTCAGAGGAAACTGAAATAACAGCAGTGAGATAAATGGTAGTGAGATAAACACAGACAATTAGGTTGTGTAGTTGTTAACGAAAGTATGATAAATTGTCAAGAACTGCATAATGGTGGATTGGAGTGAAACAAAACCCCAGATAAGTTGGGAAGGTATCAAAAGTTGGAACATGGGGGCAAGATGGAAGAACTGAAGCTGCAAGAGACCTAGTATGGCAATCTTTTTGTTTATAGTGGAAGAAAAAATATTGATGGCTTCAGAGGGGCAAGGAGCTGGAGGAAATCTTTGTAAATGCATCAAAGTGAAAGCACTGAGGTTGTAGGCAGCTCTGGATTGTGCTTGCCTTTAATCTTGAGAAAACAAAAGCAGCCATCTCAGAAGTATGAATGAAGAGGCTTTTGTTGGCTCTTAAAATTTTAAAATTACAGATATATACTATATTCGGAGTCATGGAGAGGGCTCCAATGCCTGCACAGATTGCACCTTCCTCTTTCCTGCTCTGTCGCAACTAGGGATGGATGAATTTGTCAGTTTGGGGTTCTCTTCGTTTCTCATGTTTCCAGTCCTTAGTTTTTCCTTTCCATTAAAGACATTTTTTCACTTTAAAAAGTCTGCACAGCAACTGACACATATTTTCATTTTCGCTTCTCCTAACATGTACATTTTTGTATGCCTTTTTGCCTAACAGACTCATTTTTTTTTACAAGCAGTTCTCCCTTACGTTGGGTGGGGTGGGATGGAGAAGAAGTACTGTTTCAGTAATAGTGTGAATACCAAAGGATGACTGTATTTTGGTTTGCACATTGATTTGGAAGAACGAATTTGATTTGTATGAAAATATGACCTGAACAAAATTCCCCACCATTCCTAAATGCAACATGCCTCAATGTCCAGGTCTCACATGCTTATCTCTATTAGGGAACAATCCTATGTCCCCTAGACAGTGTCTGGGGAGACAGGATTTTTCAGTTTTCTGGGTCCAAGCTCACAGCCAACACAGAGTGAACCGCAGTGACTGCCTCTTCTTGTTCGATAAACTAAGTATGGCAAGGATTGGACTCGATGGCCTTGTAGGCCCCTTCCAACTCTGCTATTCTATGATTCTATGATTCTATGATTCAAAAGGGTGGTGGTCTTGTGACAGGGAGGGCAGGAGACCATGGAAGCTGGTTTAGGCAGCTACCTAAGTACCATGTGGCCTCCCTCCACCAGCTCTGAAGCCCCCAGCTAGACAGCTAAAATTGGCCATCTAGCCAAAAAGGCAGGGTGGATGGAGCATGGGAAGAGGATCCCCACCATGTTGCAGCCACCCTGCATTGGATAGTCATAAGTCCCTGGATTCCGGGGCTTATGAGTATCTAGGGTGCAACACATAGGACAACATATACTGGATCATTGAAATGGATAGTTGTCATTTCAATGATACATGATTGATCAAAGGCCCATGATCATTCTTCCATAACATATTTGTTGTATTACCTTCCATTGGCAGATTTATTGAATAATCAAGGAATGGATCTCTGAGAATCCATAGACAAGGACACTAAATTTAAGTTAGTCTCTGTTACAATATTCTTCTACTTTTTGACTCACCACGTTCACCTGCTGACTCATTATTCAAAACTTCTGTATTGAACATAATTTTTCATTTCTTCTGTTGAAGATAGATTATGTGTGGATTGGTTATTAATCAGGAAATCTCATCTCAGAAAATTGCTTGTCTCCTTCTGTTAGAAATTTGCAAGTCTAACTTAGTCGAGTCTAATGTCTAGCTTAGGAGTTGCTTCAATATCCCAATCAAATACAGCTAACCACCTTTATTTATCAGCTTGTCCAATTTTTCAGGAAATATTTAATTACATCAATTTTCTTTAAAAATAAATAAATATTAGCAGCAGCATCCAGAGTTCTCAAGGTACTTCTAACCCTAACATTGACAGAGTCTTGAGCCTTAACCTTGATCTTAATTCTCAATAAATAAAGCTGAAGAAATAGAGACAGAAGCTACATTTCAAAAAAATATGTATAATTCTGCGGTCTTGCAAACTCCACCCACTCTTATCTCTGGTTCTGCCTACCATCAGCCGCAGCCCCCAATAAAACTTTTTCAATAGGTTAATATTGCTTCATAGGATAAAAACTTCTCATTTTAGCAGTTACCAATCAAAAGCACAGAAGCTGATGTTTTAAGGCCAAACAGTGGGGCCTTAGGCCCAACTCATTGGAAGCACTGATTGGTTTTGTAGCCGTTTAAGTGGACATGCAGGCACCCAATCACCTCTTGTTTAAATGATCTTGTCTTAATGCCTCTTGTAGCATTTACTAAGTTTGTAGCTGTTATGTATCTGCTTTTGTATGACTCCAGGGGAAAAATGAGAGCATGATACATGTACTGACTTAGAGTCAACCCAGAACAGAGTTTTGGGGCAATATTAGGTTCAAAGTCGATGCAAACCTGTTCCAATTATACTTGAGGATAATGATTAGATTGGTGATTAGTCATTGGCTGAAGATAATGGGTAGTATACATCTGTCCCATGGCACAAGCACTAATGATATTGCTTAACTTCTACCAAATACTTGAGCAATGTAATTAGTGCTTGCTAGGGCAATGGAAAAGAATGACAATTTGACACTAAACTTTAGTGGCAGTGCCAAAATTCACTGGCACATCTCCACTTTTCCCCATGACCTTAGCAAGCACTAGTCATGTTGGCATAAGTGTTGGCTACACTAGCACAACACCACTTACACTAGTGCTGAGGCACAGTTGGATACTACCTGATACCTTCTCCTATGTAGTGTGTGTGTGTGTGTGTGTGTGGTGGGTATATCCTCAAGGTCCATAATGCACATATTGCCACAATGATATGATATGGAGAGAACCTAACTTCTTATTTTCCCAGGGATTTTAGTCTTTCCCTTTCAGTTTTAAATTTGTTACTTTGCACTGCTGCTAAGTTTTATTTGGTCATTATTTTTAGGTTATATTGAAGGAGAATAGCATTACATTACATATGTATTTCTAATCTTTATACACAGTGTTTAAAAATTATGCCAAATCTGAATTTCATAGCTACGGCCAAGACAGATAAGGGAAATTACCAGGAAAACAATGAAATAATCTGGCAAGTATGCTCGGATTTTTAAATTATTTTTTTGCCATGTAAATATTGGTGGTCTTGCTATATGGCACCCATCCTCTTGTTGGTAGTCCAAAACACAAGCTGAACAATGAGATACCCTGGCACTGAGATGCATTTTCTGAACTGTATTAAATGAGGAAATTGGAGGACATTTAGTCTGCATAATTCATATATTCATCTGCTAGAATCCTGCTTTAATTTTAAGGAGGTTTAGTTCATGTAATGCACTTAGAATATCTTGCCTCTATTTACTAGCTGTCTCAATAAAATGAGAAACAACACTCTAACAAATATAAAAATATCTAATCCCATAATTCTATAGTATGCAATTCCATAGTAGTAGTATTCTTAGAAAGTGTATATAAAATGTATATGTATGTGTGATATGTCACCTTTCAAGATGGCTATTTAAAACTTCCTATTTAAATCTTCCAATCCAAAACAAACTCTAACTATACCATGTAGGCTCACAGCATGGAGTCATGGCAAGGGTCCATGCAATGTATCTCGTCCAGGTTAAGATTTATCACAGAAACCAGAGAAGAAATTAATAGTTGACCATCAGGGCCAGCCCTACCATTAGGCAGAGGTGGGTGGGTGCATCAGCAGCAGATGCTGTGGGTTGGCTGAAGAATGGCAGTGAAATAATGGAAGATAGAGATGTGTTTGTCATGTAGCCTACCCTTTGCCCCTTAAACTTGCCTGCTGCCTTGAAGTGCGGTTGAGGACATTTCTATTATTAATGTCCAAGATCGAGTCAACTACCAGTCTACTTGTGGATCTAGAAGGGGAGGGATCTTGTCCTTTGCCTCAGGTACGAAAATGTCTTGAGTGGGCCATTTTGATCATAACATAATGCATTAGGTCAAACTAGTAGGTTGCTACGTGTAAGGAGCATGTAGAGAGCCTGCTTATGTGTTCTTTAGAAATTCTTTACCTCCAAGTTCCAGAAATGTTCACTGCCTTGGGAAGGGGGAAAGCTAATGCTATATAATGAATCCATGAAATAATTGTCTAGATCTTAAACATCATCATTTGGAACAGCATAATATGGTATCCACAGAAATCAGCTTCTACTCAGGGCTGGATTTCCATTCCATTATCAGGAGTGGATTGCATTTTCAGTTCTGCATTGTCTGTAATATTTTGCCTTATATTCTGCTAAAATGGTTCAGGGGGTTACAATTCAGTTTGCCATTGGCTGGAATGTTGCTGTGAAATACTTTGCACCTGAATGCAACTAAGTTATTTCATCCTCATTTTCTGGTTCTGACAAAAGCAGCTCACTTAAAGGGAGAAAGTCCTCATGAATACAACAGTCCCATCCAGTGATTGTGTGAACTGTCTTGGGAGATGCTTGAGGAACCAGATTAGTTCTTTTCTGTTGCAAACTGTCCTTGTGGACATTTCCCAGATTAATGTGGTGGTTGGAATTTAGTTACCTTTCAGATCTGAACAATTCCCATCATTTTTCCATACAATTGCTTTGCAAGGGATGGCATCCCTGGGGCATTTGGAGCCCTATTTTGAATGTGCACACAGTGTCTGTGGAGGCAGCCAGGCTATAACACACACACCCTGTGAAAACACACACACACACACGCAAGATAAGGGAAGCCTTTAAAAGGTGACTTATGGACCACCGCATTCTACTCTAAGGACATTCTTAAGTATGTAATTTCACATGGATCTCTTTTTTTAATGCAAATTTAAGTGGCGATAGGATGAGATGGGCTCAGGAATGAATACATGCAAAAGTGACATCATGTACTGGAAATTCACTGTTCTGCTACATCAAAGCTTTTTAGGGAGTATGGAGATGTGAGACTTAATCTTGGAGCTCAGCGCGTTGCAGGTCAGCAATGTGTACAGAAGATTTTGGAGCAGCTTTTTCTGTTGTTGTTTTTGCCTCATTAATTTGGTCTGTGCTGTAGGTGTGAGAGAGTCACTGACCTGCTGTGGTCAGAGTATAGAGAGGGAGAACTCTCACTGCTCCCCAGTCCTATTATTCCCGGACTTTGAATGTAGTTAGAGAGGATTACAACACTGGATTCCATGCTGCCAACTGAAATGGAGTAATGCTTTGATTTGAAGGGAGCAAGATAAAACTGCTAGTGATTACTTAGGGTAAAACAGCCTTTGAGGCAGAAGCCCATCTCCAATATGTGCGCAGGCTGTGACGTTTGTTTCATTTCAAAATGTGAGAGCGATGTGTTTATATACCTTTCAATAGGCCCATTGCTTATCTAGCCTGTATGTCCTAAGGATGATCTATGATGACAAACGCCTGTCTTCCAGGTGGTGCCCCTAGCCCCAGAATGATCCTTGGGGACAGTCTTGCAAGTGTTTATGTGGGCAATATGTCATCTGGCATGACATACCTAGTCTGAGCTATAAAAGCTGTTCAGCAGCGATACAGCTTTTGACTCTGACAGATCAATACCACAGGAAAGCCCTCAAGTTAAGAGCCACTGAGAGCTTATTTTTTCCCTTCAGTACCATGCATAGTCAAGCCATACTGTGTATTGTCTGAAAAATTGGGGGCACACTGAGAACTGAGAGAAACACATCTGTTCCTCACTGGATTTCTGCGGGATCAAAGAGTAACTTCGGTGTGTCCATGGGGCAATCAATGAACAAACGCTACAGGTAATGCTGGCTTCTGTTCTTTTTATCACAGCTCAGACCTTTGCAAATGAGCAAAACTGAAGTTCGTTGAGGTTCTTCCACATCAAAGCTCATTCCAACTTGTCTTTGTATCAGATTGTAATCTTTTGGATTTTTCCCCCGAATGAAAATTGGTGTGTATTTTTCTGGATATTTTCCTAAATGTACACATTAATTGTGTGCATTTTTAAAATGTACTAATTCTTTTTCCACTATTTAAAGAGTGTTTGTGTGCTTTTTTAAAAAAGTGCACATTTTTCCATGTCCACAGTTTAAATTTACTTGTGTTGTCAATTAGCTTATTTACGTATTTATTTTTAACATTTACATATGGCTCCATATCTAAGCAAATCTCATTACAAGCTCTGAAATGTTCGGATGTGGACTGGAGTTCAAGGCCATATTCAGGTCCAGGAGTTGTAAATTGGATAAATTCTGGACAAAAATGAATTGAAGTAAATTTCTCACACATCCTGATGCTGTGTGTCTGCTCAGAATTAAATCCAATTGGTTGGGAACAACGGGGATTTCTCCCAGGTAAACGTTGGGTTTAATATGATATTACTGCCCGATTTTAGAGGCATTTAGCAGACTTAAAGCAAACTTTAACTGACGGTGAGTTTACTTAATTTGGAGAGTAGAAAGAAGAGGGCCTTGTTGGTGATGGCTCCATGCTTGTGGAACCTCATGCCGATTGATATATGTATTGGCCCACAGTTGCAAGCTTTTAAATTGGCTATAAGACCCATCCATTCATAAGAGCTTTCTCTTAAAAGGATTTTATCAAGCCGTTGTTTAATATGTCATTCAAATAGTTTTAACTATTTGGTTTGATTACAGCTGGGCCAAATGCTGGTATTGCTAGTGATATTGCTCGGTTATTGGCAATGTATTAATCTGTACTTTTAAGGTGCCCCATGGTTAAATATAGTTATATATTATATATTTTGTATTCTTTATGTTGAAAGGCACATTGAGAGAGTGTTGACACTAAGGCCATAGCTAGACCTAAGGTTTATCCCTGGATCGTCCAGGGGTCAAACCGGTTCACCTAGGTGACACACAGGGGATCCAGTGCTCAGGCAGGGGTGAACCCTGGATGATCCCAGGATAAACCTTAGGTCTAGCTGTGGCCTAAAAGGTAATATATCCATCAATCTATCTATCTAGAGAGAGAGAGTAATAAGAGCATTGAAGGACTTCATGTTTAAATAGAAAATGTCTAACACTTCCCAGCATTCCCCAGGCAGCATGGATGGTTGGGGAATGCTGGGAGTTGTAGGACTTTTTTCTGTCTAAACAGCCATAGGGTTGCACCCTAAGCATTCCAGTTTAGTGGCCAGCACTGCATCTTGTGGAATCAACTTCCATTCGTTAATCTTCCACCACTCAGCTTCAAGTTATGACTCTTGATGCTAGGTTTATGAGAAAGGGAGAAAAACTACCACTAGGCACTGCCTCCACACCCTGCGTAATTTTATATACCTTTCGTATCTCCCCCCGCACCCCACTTCTTGCCTTTTTCCCCCCCAAGCTGAAAAACCCCAAATGTTGTAGCCTTTCCTCATAGGGGAGTTACTCCAACCCCTTGATCATTTTGATTGCCCTTTTCTGCATAAAATGAAAATCAGTGTGAATATGCAGGACACTGTGCTCATGATGATTTTGGGTAAGTAGTTCTAGAGGATGGTGGTAATAGTAGCAAATTTTATTTTACTTGTATTCCTGCTTTACCTGCAGTGCAATAGCTGCCCTCTGAAATAGCAACAGCATAGACCTGAAAGTCAACTTTCTCATAATTTGAAGCAGCAATCTTCAATACACGCTGCAACCAAAACTCTGTTGAACACAACAAGGCTTACTTCCAAGTGAACACAGACACACACACATGCACACACACGTGCACACACATGTGCACACACATTATTGCACTTCTAAGTTTCATACAAAATTAGTATGAAAAATCTATATTAAAAATGGAATAAGCTATCAACCATTGCATAAGACTTCTATGAGGGTGCCTCTTAGAGCACGTGAACATGTTTTATTTTGTTTGCTAGCTTTTTCTTTCCCTGAATCCTCTGCGTAAAGAGTGTATCTTGTATGCACTGCCTTTTTTGCTACATAAATCATAGTAGCTGCAATTTTTAATTGGGGGGGGGAGTATTTTTGTGTGGAAGAGGTTACCTCCAGCCTTCCGTAATACCTCTGGTTCTGTGCTGTTGTTGACCACAGCAACTAGCAAAGAGTGGTTTTGATGGCAGAGGGATAAATTGTACCCCTCTTTCAATTGACAGGGATCAGTTCTGCACACCTTTCTTGCCAATTTGAAAGAAAAAGAAGAGCCCACACATAACCTCTTCTTTGATGTGGATAACATTTGCACTAGCTGAACCCTATGAAGATTTAGGACAAAGATTGTGCCTTCCTTCACTGGAACATAAATGGTAAACTAGTCTTTGTAGGACTGAGACATTGCCATCTATGCCTACTCAACAGCATTTTTTGAGTGGGGGGGATCAGCTTTTGGAAAAAATGAAAGGAGCCAATTTTTGTGCCCTTGTATTCATCAACATAATTGTCCCTTCTTATCATCTGGCTCATTAGTACTGATTAGGCAACTTCTAAAGCAGTCCTCCTATAAATCACAGAAGCCTTGATCTCTGCAGTTAAAATAAAATTATCAGAAGCTGAAAGTCACATTTTACTTGAGACTAGTTGAAAATGATAGTTGAATCTTACTCGGTTCTGCTGGGGTGGGTGGGTTCTGCTTAACCTGGGTAAATATTTTTGTGTTTGTTTGTTTAATATTTTTACATTTTAGAGTAACTACATTTGATAGGGGAAGAAACTTTACATTCATATTACACAAAGACAACATTGAACAAGCTTTTACTGTATTCCAGGAATTCAAGAAAGAATTGATCTGGTTTTGTAATCTTTCTCAGTAATTTTAATTGTTGAAAAAGAGGCAGCATCAAACAGCTTTGAACAAATGTAAATCTTAATTAATTTCACATGTCAATGCACCAATTATATTTGGGTATGCAATTAAAACTCTAATTGTGTTTACAGTGCCGCTACACATTGGAAATGATATCTCTGGGTCCAAGCCACTTGCTACTCTTCCCTGTTAGGTATGTGAAAAGGGGAGCAGCAGGGAGGTTCACACATACTAACACACACATTGAAATTTGACTAGCAGGCCAGACATGAAGGAATCCATCTGATTGCAAGATTACAAAAGGATTATTCACCAGAGATGGTTGCACAGATTCTATCTGTGGTTCCTTCCCCTTGCAAAAGCACACTGTGTGTATGGTTTTAATGCCACATCTTATCGACCATCCTCTACATATGGTCAAGATGTCTTCACATAGAATGGAAATTAGAAATGACAGTGATTACATTCTTTTTTTCCTAGCGCATCTTGGAAGATTCCATAGCTTGAATGAGGGATGTCATGGGATTTCCTAGCAGTAGATAAATGGGTACATTTATTTTTTAAGGTGGTGTGTCAGTGTTTGAAGCACTGAAAATGGAATTGTGTATTTATTTATTCAGTTCTCCATTTGAATGCTGGCTGTTGAAATTGAGAAATGGGAGCTCAGACATGCTCAAAATGCTGAGATGTGGTTTTTGATGCAAAAGTTGCCATTTTAGGAGGTGCACAAATATTTGCAATAAAAACTCTCACTTTTCACATGGTTGTTCACTTTTCTGTTTGCAGCCATTGATCTCCCAGTCTCCTGCTTATTCAATGCCACTTTAAACAAACAAACAAACAAAAAATAAACAGGTTTTTATTTACTACATCATCTCAACTAATCAGAGATCACATAGCGAGCATGATCATATATTGATCACTGCCACACAGTCAATCAAATTTGGTCATGTGATTGACAATCTCACTATGGACACATGGAGCTTTTCCATTGGAAAGAAAGGCTGCATTCCTGTTGATCAGGTAATCAGACCAAGTCTATTTGTCTTGCTGTGTTTTGTTTATCCACCAGCACTACATATCAGGATGCTTGCCCTACTCTAGTTACACAGGATTAGTTTGGCTAGAATGTAGACTGGGTGGGCATCTGAATGTAAATCCCATTGAAAGTAATGCAGTGCAGATGTAGGACATTGGTATTCAACGATACATCCAGATGCAGGTATCATCAATCCACACTGCTTTACTCTCAATGGGATGTGCATTCAGGTACATATTGTGATTTACATCCTCACTCCCCATTGCATTATAACTAGTCTTCTAAGTGAAATTGGATTGGGGTGAGGGAGGGTTGGTTCATTTGCTTTGGAAATGCGGATTTGCTTCCTCTTTCCCATTGTGCATAGATTTCCACCCATTTGAAGAGGGATGCAAAAATTGCCTAAAAAGCACCACATCTGGCAAAGGATGAGGATGTCTATTAATTTATGTCTTGTTCTTCAAATAAAATGTTTCTGGGCAGCTTATCCAAGGTTCAACAAAAGCAATCAAGAATGTTTAAGTACAATAAAACAGCAACATTAAAATTAAAAAGGAGACTTCACTTGGTGCTGGAAAGATAACAGTGTAGGCATGAGGCAAGTCTCCCTGGGGAAAGCATTCCACTGGAGTGGCACCATCAAAGGGTTTCTCCCTCCCCCTCAGTTACCCCTGCTACACCTCTTTTGGCATTGAAACCCAAAGAAGATCCACTGATGATCATCTCAGAATAGGGACATGTAGGTGTTCAGGAATAGAGCTGTGCACAAATGTCCTCTCAACATTCTCCACTCTATTTGTGAGCAGAGAAAGTGGGGAGATAATTTCAGGGAATTTCTCCAAGGAGAAGAGAACTCCTCCAAAAGTTTCTCACAGGTAGGGTTCACCATTGGCAAGGATTGTAGCACAGCTTTTTCTTCTTTTTTCTCCTAAGGATTGCAAGTGGCAATAGCATCAACTGTGTTGGCCACCTAGCCCATATTTTGCATTCTCCACAATGCCAGTTGAGGGGGAAAGTGTTTAATCAAGCACCAGGGAAGAGATGGAGCTAGTATTTTGCCAAAACCTGTCTTCCAGTTTCCTGAATGTTTTCTTTTCTCATTAAGAAGGCTTCCATTTTTCCTGCCTCATTCTCAGGATATTTTGTAGCTTATTTTGAATTTGTTTTGGTAGTGGTTTTGAGCTGAATCACTGTGAGGTGACTAAGGGTGTTGTGTGTGCGTTTTTTCCTTTGTGTCTCTCCATTACTCCACAGCCTCCCAAGCTGCCTGTGCTTCCTGTTCTGAAATAGCCCAATTGAAGGAATTACCTCATGATGTCTTCCCCTGGGCTTTCATTTAAGTGCTGCTGGAGAGATGATTGTAGAATGAAGGAAAGGACACACACACATGCACACACACACCTCAGTCAACTCATAAGTGAGAACCCTAATCCCAACCAATGAGATATTTTCTTCTTCTTTGAATTTCTTCTTGAAAGCAATCTCTTTTCTATAAAATTGAATAAGAATTGTTTTTAAAAAGTGGGAGAAATTTCTGGTATGGCACTAGTCAGGACCATAGAGAGCTCACTGTGGCAACTGGTTACAAGTCCACCTGGATGCAAGACAGCCAACAAAAGGCTTGGAGTGCTCTCCCAGCAATAGCTGGGAGCCAATTGCAAGTTTTCATGGTCCTGCAGCCAGGTGCCCATAATTTCTGGTGTGTGTGTGTGTGTGTGTGTGTGTGTGAGAGAGAGAGAGAGAGAGAGAGAGAGAGAGGGAGAAGGAGAAGGAGAAGGAGAAGAAGCACCACCACCATCACAACTACTAACAGATATTATTATTATTATTATTAATAATAATAATAATAATAATAATAATAATAATAACTCATGGCCTATGCAGGTGGTACATCATCATCATCATCATCATCAGAGAAAAAACATCTCAAAATCATAACAAACCCTTAAAATTTCCTGTCCTGGATTGTTAATGCAGCCCTTCTTGCCTTTCTAATTTACTCAATTCTTCCTAGCAACAGAATTATTCTGTCTGTAGTTTTATCACAACCAAACAGACTCCATTTTATGCTCAGTCCAAGTAGTCACCATAAATGTAGGCATGCCAATGGCTGTAGGCAGATAAAAGAATTACCCCATTACCATATTTCTTCGATTCTAAGACACCATCGATTCTAAGACTCACCCCATTTTTAGAGATGTTTATTTGGGAAAAGGGGGCATCTTAGAATCGAAGAAATACTTCCCTCACCACCCAGCCAACCTCCCCCCCCCTCCGCGCTTTCTTCTAATCGTTGTGTCCTTTTCTTTTTTCCCTCTGTGAGAGAAGAAACCACCATTTGCGCGGGAAGAAGGGGGGCGTTGAAACAAAGAGTAAACAATATTTTCGGGTGGGGAGAGAGAGGAAAAGATGCAATTAAGGAGCTAAAACGCTTAACTCTCCGGTCCCGCTCTTTACTTGTCTGTGCACCAGGGGATGACGACACGCGAGTAAGTCCCATGGAAATCGATGGGACTTACAAATAAATTTGACTAACAAAAAACCAGGCGCTTACCCAACCAGCTCCTCCTCGCTCGCATGGCTCGAGGCTGCTGCAGGAGCTTCCTCTTTTCCTCTTACCGTATTGCTTCGATTCTAAGACGCCATCGATTCTAAGACACATGCCATTTGTAGAGCTGTTTATTTAGGGGGGGAAGTGTGTCTTAGAATCGAAGAAATAAGGTATTATTTTTTATGATGCACCTTGTACTCATATTTAAGAAATCAATATCTTGACCCCCTTATTGATGATATTAGAGATGATACCCCTTTAAAGAAAATTGCCTTTTTTATTTAGGATTGTCTTGAGTGCCGCCCCCCAACTGAGTTGAACACTCTTGGCATGAGTACAGACCCCACTTGAGCACCTGTGAGGCCCATAGCATGTTCATGCCAAAACTGCATGCCTCCCCCCTGTTGCATCAATGACTGTTGTAAAAGCCCCATTTATGTAAAGGTAAAGGTGCAAATGGAGCATTTGTATCTTTACCCTTGCATATATATGGGGCCTTTATGGCCGCCATTGACACAGCGGAGGAAAGGACCCAATTTCTGGAGGATCTGGAAATTGCGCAGTTCCCCTCATTGCGTCAATGGCGGCCGCCTTTATGCAATTTTGGCACATAACTGTGCAATTTTGGCACAAAGGGGCAGCCAGCTACCAAGCACTCACTGGGGCAAGCCAACCCTCAGAAGAAGGTTGCACAGCCCGGTAAGTGGGAACGGACAGTGGTGGTGACAGGGTGATCACCTGCTAAGGCACACATGGGGGAGTTTGGCCAACCCTGTTTTTATTAGCAGGAAGAGGTAACTATATACTGTAGGGATGTGCTCCGCTCCGATTAAAAGCAGAGAATCAGAAGCGAATTGGCCTGCTCCGCCTTGCCCAGAGGTGGAGTAGAAGCGGACCGGGGACCCGTAGAAGCACGGCGAAGAGAAGCGGCCATATGCGGAGCGCTTCTCTTTTCGCGGACCGATCCGATCGCCATTTTGAAAAATTTCGCCCATAGGATTCCATTGTGGAAAAGAATAGGGGATAACTGTGTTGTTTTTAAAGCTATCTTTCTGAAAGTTCGTGTGCTTAGAGAGTCGTGGCTGGGGGTCATTTTGAGCCTACTCTCAGTTCACTTGCTAGAATTTTTGGAAAAATCGGGTAAAACAGTGGGAAAATACCTTTTTCAAAGGGCTGAGGGGCAGAGTCAACTCCCGGTCATGATCACATGATCCCAAAGTTGGAGAAGGGTAAACAAACATTACAAACAGGGACAGCGTGGGTCAAACAGCGGTTTTCGCCCATAGGATTGCATTGCAGAAAAGAATCGGGGATAACTGTGTTGTTTTTTAAGCTATCGTTCTGAAAATTCTTGTGCTCAGAGAGTCGTGGATGGGGGTCATTTTGAGACTACTCTCACCTCTCTGCGTGGTGTGGGTCGCGCGCTAGAATTTTTTAAAAAATCGGCGGGAAAAATACCTTTTTCGAAGGGCTGAGGGGCAGAGTCAACTCCCGGTCATGATCACATGATCCCAAAGTTGGAGGAGGGGATAGGCAAAACGGGTAACTTGAGATTCTGGGAAACTTCTCTTTCTTAATCTGAACGGATTTATCCCAGTGTTTTTTAAAACAGTAGCTCCACCAAATGCACAAACACAACCTGAAATCATATACTAAGCCAATAATAAGAGATAGAAAATGCACAGCACTGCTACCCACCCTAACTTTGGGGAACAACTGAATAGATGTGTTGCAAGGGGATGAGTTCCCCTAGGGCAAGGACGTGCCCTGTGCACTCTCCTGTCCTAGGAGGGCCATCAGAGCCCTCCAAAGGTAAATCACTGGAGTGAATGCCTATCATGAGTTGAAGTGATGGTTTGCTTCTTAAAGACTTGTACCTAGACAGGACCAGTCAAATTGGCAGATGATTCCCCCTCCCCTTGGGCACGTCCACTCCCCTCTTACTGGTAAAAGACAGATATAGCCTTTTTAAAAAAATTCTTCTTGTTGTTTATTCAGCAACACTGCTGCATTTAATTCCACCCCACCTTTGTTTGTTTATTTATTTATTTATTCCATTTTATATGCATTACTGGCTTTGAAACTATCCTTGGATCACTTCCTTGTGCCCCCAGAAATGTCTGCTGCCTGCCTGCCTTCCCTCCCTCCTCCCCTGCCCACCTCGCAGGGATGGTTTGGTTTTTGTGTGTCTTGCTTTGACTTAGGGGAGAAGTCCTTCCTGCGTTCACTTAGACTTTTGGAAGTTTCAAATACATTTTTCAAGTGTGGAAGAAGATTCATATTTAGGTTTATCTCTACTCCCCAATTCATGGCATGTTGGGATTTCCTTTGAAATGGGCCCATTGAGCTGTCTGCAGATACTGGGGTGTCCGACTTTCATAAATTCCCAAAAAATCCGGGGATGATGGGATTGGCTTGAAACTTGGCATCCATGTGGACACATGGGTAAGCTGTCATGGGACCGAAGATGAGGTTTCTGACATGCAAATTGATGTAGTTGTAAAATGGGACTTGATTTGGGGTGAGTTAAAAGGTTAGAGCCCCACCAAAAAATCAGGGGATGATGGGATAGCCTTGAATCTTGGTGTGCATGTGTATCCCTGGATAAGCTATCATGGTGCTGAGTTTGAGGTTTCTAACATGCAAATTGACGGAGCTATCGAAAGGGGTGTGAATGGGGTGCCCAATTTTCAAAAATTCCCCAAAAATCAGGGGATGATGGGATTAGCTTAAAACTTGGCATCCATGTGGACACATGAATTAGCTGTCATGGTACCGAAGGTGAGGTTTCTGACATGCAAATTGACATAGTTGTAAAATGGGACTTGATTTGGGGTGAGTTAAAAGGTTAGAGCCCCGCCAAAAATCAGGGGATGATGGGATTGCCTTGAGTCTTGGCGTGCATGTGTATCCCTGGATTAGCTATCATGGTGGTGAGTTTGAGGTTTCTAACGTGCAAATTAACGGAGCTATCGAAAGGGGTGTGAATGGGGTGCCCGATTTTCATAAATTCCCCAAAAATCAGGGGATGATGGGACTGCCTTGAGTCTGGGCATGCATGTGTATCCCTGGATAAGCTATCATGGTGGTGAGTTTGAGGTTTTTAACGTGCAAATTGACAGAGCTATCGAAAGGGGTGTGAATGGGGTGTTGGATTTTCATAAATTCCCCCAAAATCAGGGGATGATGGGACTGCCTTGAGTCTTGGCATGCATATGTATCCCTGGATAAGCTGTCATGGTGGCAAGTTTGGGGTTTCTAACATGCACATTGACGGAGCTATCAAAAGGGGTGTTAATGGGGTGCCCGATTTTCAAAAATTCCCCAAAAATCAGGGGATGATGGGATTGGCTTGAAACTTGGCGTGCTTGTGTATACGTCCATGAGGTGTCATGGCGCCAAACTTGAGGTTTCTAACTTTAACAGAAAAAAAGTTGTATACTTTTTTAGCTTTCAATGCAAGCCTATGGGGGGGAAACGGAGCTCCGATCCGGATCCGGAGCTCCGCAGCGGAGCGGACATAGGCGGAGCGGGGTCGGAGCGGAGCGGCCCGATCTGCAAATCACAGATCTGGAAGAGAAGCGGAGCGGGGGGTCCGTGCACACCCCTACTATATAGCATATCTTACTGCAAAGTATGCCAAGCTGTCCTTGGTAAGGAAAAGTTTTAATCTGTCTGGTGTTAGCACATGCCCCTATTCTCACAAATGCCTTATTCCAGGCCCAGCTTGCCTAGGCATGCAGAGGCCATTGTGGCAGGGGGAGCAGAGAAGAAGTGAGGTCAAGTGCTGTGGGTGGGGCCAACGAAGCTTCTGAGCCTGAGGGGCTCCTCCTCTCTGCCTCTAAAATGAGTAATTTATCCCTTGTTAGTCTGTCTCATTGTGCCTCAGAATAGTTCATTGGGTTCTTTGCAACAGTCAGTGTCTATATCTTGACAAGGCAGGAGAGGAAGGTAAAATTGATGTGTTGGGGGAAAGTGAAGTAGCAATATTAACACTATATTTCCCCTGTATATTTAAAGCACATGAAAATGTTTTAGTATTGAAAAGACCAAGTCCCAAAATATTTGCTTAAAAAACAGTGAAGAGGTGGACAGGACCCATCACTCTTGTTTCATAATTAATTAATTGAATTAATTAGGACATCCAATTTGTATTCGATTCATAAAGAAACATAGTTCAGTTGCACAGTTGCCATGTTGCATCAGGAGCTTTATTAGCAATTTATAAAGATTTTTATTAAACATGTGTGGCAGATATAAAATGGCTGTGTTCTAATAAATACGTGTGTGAAATAATATTTGGTGTGTTGAAGTGTGTGTATGCACGTGTATGTATGTGTGCACGAAAGTCCTACAACTCCCAGAGTTCCCCAGCTAGCTGTACTGGCTGGGGCATGCTGGGAATTATAGGACCTTTTCCTGTCTAAACAAGCAGAGGATTGCGCCCTAAATGACATTTGCATGGTGCATTTACATAGTGCAAATTGGGGAAGGGTTTATTGGTAATTTTCCTAATCTGTCCTTTGGCTTCGGTACATGTATTGAGATTTAGGCTACTGATCTTTCCTGTGTTTTTATTTTGTTTCTTTTGCAACCTTCTAAATAACTCTTAGTGAAAGTAAAAGGTCAAAGATAAAAGCCTTGTCTAAATCCCAATTGGTGATGAGGAGCCTGAAGGCAGTAACATGATTTTTTATCAAAATGTTGAAGTGGTTTGTGATGTTGCCTCTCTAATTCCTTCCTCCTTTCTTCCTCTCTCCCTCCCTCCCTTCAAAACAAAGTTTCAGTTTTGAATATGAAAAAGAAGGGTTGAAGAACCTGAAGCTCAATCCAGGAACACTCATGCTGAACAGTAACCAAATTTCTTTTTTATTTAACTTTGATCTCAATGGGATTGTTCAGCTGCTACTGGAGATGCCACCAATCTGGATGGCTTTAAAAGGGGGTTGGATAAGTTCCTGGAGGCAAAGGCTATCAATGGCTACTAGCCCTGATGGTTGTGGGCTATCTCCAGTATTTGAGGCAATAAGCCTGTGGGCACCAGTTGCTGGGGAACATGGGTGGGAGGGTGCTGTTGCAGCATGTCCTGCTTGCTCATCCCTGGCCGATGGCTGGTTGGCCACTGTGTAAACAGAGTGCTGGACTAGATGGACCCTTGGTCTGATCCAGCATCAGGGAACTTCTTATGTTCTTATGACTTAGAAGCTGGAGCAGAATACATTTGATATTTATACCAGGAAGAGAACATATATTTCACCAGTGCTCTTATCAGTTAGTCCAATTCAAAATGGTGGTACTTGTGATTTTTAAAGCCCTTTTGGTCCAGGGCTATACAGTTTAGAGATCTCCTCTTTCCATATAAACGTTCACATGAATTGTCTTTTGCAGTGTTTGGCCTTGCTCTCAGCTTGTTCGATATATGAAGTGAAAAAGTAACTGCAAAGAGCAGAGCCTTCATCATAGTTGCTCCTAGGCTGGGGAAGGACCTCTTCCCTCATTGCATTTCATAAGGGTTGCAGAATCTTCCTTATTTATGAAAAGCTGTGGCTGGGAGTTATAACTTTTCCCCTTAAAAAGAAACTTTATTTAGTGTTGCATATCAGTCTTGAGCTTTTGCTAATAAATTATAATAGATTTATACTGAAAAGATGTATTAACATTTAAATGAGGCATTAGGGTTGTGGGAAAAGAACAGGAAACAACACAGCAAATTATTATTATTATTATTATTATTAATTTATTTATTTAGCACCATCAATGTACATGGTGCTGTACATAGTAAAAGAATAAAACAGCAACACCCTGCCACATAGGCTTACATTCTAATAAAATCAAAACTGCTCATCATTTATTTCACTTTAGTGTGGGCAGCGCTTAACTGGGTCTGGTTGGTGAAGGGAAGAGAACAAATTAGATGCAAAGACATAGCTGGGGTAATAAATTAGCGACAACTTTATTGAGTTTCACTTGAATATGTTTGGTGGGGGCATAAGGCATGGATCCTGTCATCAGCTTGCCTGCTTGCTGACCGATTCTCCCTACCTGGCCGTTATGCCAGGAGTAGTAGTGGCTGGCAGGGGCATATCATGGCATGGACCATTAATATGAATGTCTCTTCACCATACACACACACCCAGATGTGGCCAGCTCACAGCCCCCAGGCTGGTCTGGGCTTGGTGCCCCATTCCCATGATCCCTTATGGCAATCCTCACCAGGAAGCCCAATCCCGCTCCACCTCACCAATGGATCCAGTCTAATGCCTTTCACACCTATCTAAATTGTGACCAATGTTATAAAATGAAGCATCCATGAAGAATGTACTGATAGTAAAGAAAATCAAGTTATTTACAATGGAATTAATCTTGCAATGGGGAATTGGTGTGCAGGTAAAATTCCTCCCCAGCCCCATTAAATGGTAATTACTTCTGTAACTGTAACGCATCTTGCTATCTGGAGTGAGAGGGTGGGTAAGTCAGCGACTGCAATGCTACAGCCGAGTGGGAGGCCTACTTTTAGGGGCCTCAGGATGAACTGGAGTGAGAACAAAGGAGAAAGCTCTAACTGTAGTGGTGCTGCCCCTTTGACCACACCCCATCTCTAGCCCATTGGAGTGCCAATTGTCTCAACAGTCCCCTCCTTGGGAAGGAACCAATGTTGCGGCTGTGCAGCCACTCCTTGCCAGCCTTTCCTCCCTTCGCTGCTGACCTGTGTGCCCAATCAAATCACGGCTTCCCAGTAAGAGGGAAATTCCACTTCTAGCTATTGCAGCAAAAACAACAGAGTCTTGTGGTACTTCAAAGACTAATGAATTTATTCAAGCATAAGCTTTCATGGACTAAAGTCCATTTCATCCAACGCTGTTTTTTTGTTTGTTTTCAAACACCATAAGCATTTCGGGACACATGCACAAATTGACTGAAGTGTATCTGTGTACATTTTGGAAATATAAACATTTTTATTTCTACATTTTTAAATACGTTTTTTGTTTTGTTTTGCAGAACACACTGCAAGCTTGGTAATGTATGGGTTTCTTATCACAAATTTTGTTTCAGTCTGTTTTTATGTCTAGGAAGTGTGACTGGGTAAAAATTTAAGTGGAGCTAATTTCCCACACATTCCTAGCCCTGCCTCTGTCTCACTATCAGCGGAATTGTGGTTGTGCCTTCTTCCTATGAAGGCACAACCACAAGAAGCCTGAATTCCCTTTTCCAGGAAGGAATGTATCAAAATTGTTTTGTATCAATGGGCATACAACTTGCAGAACAATCCATTTCTGAAGAGGAAAACTGTGCTTAGAGTTCAGAATCCTGAACCACATGCTCACAATTGTTTTATTTCATATTCTTGTAATGTTGTTCAGGTATTGTTGGGTTGCTGCTGAGAATGGGCATAGCATACTGACTAACTTGACAGAAGAAGAAGAAGAAGAAGAAGAAGAAGAAGAAGAAGAAGAAGAAGAAGAAGAAGAAGAAGAAGAAGAAGAAGAAGAAGAAGAAGAAGCAACAGCATCACTCACTGTGTCAGGGGCATAGGACTGGATTGTCCAGTGTCAAACTTGCATTAGGCTGTTTGTGGGTGATGTGGAAATGGGAATAGTATCTGAGAATGAGCTTGGGAATCAATTCATGAATAAAAAGCCACTGAGAAGGAATCACAAGGTAGTACCTATGAGGAGTGGACAGAAGAACTGTGTTAGGGATCTCCAGATGTATCAATTTGTGGAGCAAAGTGAAAGATATGAAAAGATCATTTGCTTTGTTCCAAGAAAGAAAGGCATATACACAAATGACAGAAACAGATTTTTCAATTCTAAGCACACTGATTCCTAAATAATTTAACTGCAGTGGTCTTTATTTGCATAATTAAAAGCAGGTAACTCTTCATTCAGTGTTCATTTCCTTTACCTGTTTGCATTATCCACTTCTCACGCTCTACATAATTAAAACAAAAATTTGGAGCTTATAAATTAGTGATACTAATTAGCAGCCAACTAAAGATGTAATTGATCACTGGGCCTTTGGGAGTGCCTCCCAAGGTACCCACACCAAGATGAATTAGATTTAGGATTGATTTTAATATATTGCCAAACCATACTTGGGTGATATATGAGCAATCCTTTAATGTTCATACTACTTCATCATGGCCCTCCCCTCTCATAGCTCAATTCATTTAATCATTTCTTGTTTAGAACAAATCGTAGTTTGTTGTTACACTTGGACTGGCATACATTGGCCCATTCAGAGGAAATGGTAAACTTTGTTTAGCACTAAACATGTTAAGTGAATTGGATCAAATGAGGGAGATAAAAGGAGCATGACACAGAGGGTTATTTAGGGTGACCATATGGAAAGGAGGATAGGGCTCCTGCATCTTTAACAGTTGTATAGAAAAGGGAATTTCAGCAAGTGCTATTTGTATGCATACAACACCTGGTGAAATTCCCTCTTCATTGCAACAGTTAAAGCTGCAGGAGCCCTGCCCTCCTTTTTATCTGGGGCCCCATCGTCTCCAATAGGCTTTCATGAAGAACTGCCAGGCTCCTCCAAGTACTGGAGTTCTTTGTTTTTTAAAGAAAAAAGGAAAGAAAGAAACAAAGTAAAACAACAACAAAAAATGAAGATGTATTTTACTTTTATCTGTTTAAAATTCTATACCATTTCTATACCACCTATCACATGAAGCTCTCTGGATGGTTCACAAAACAAAACATACAACCATAAAATACATGTATTCAAATGGATTTCTTTTAAAAATGACTGAAAATATTCCATACATCTTATTTTTGGATTCCCTCCAAGTCAAAACTGTCACCCTAATTTTGGTGATTGATTTTGATGGAACTGCCTAGAGAGCTCTGGCTATTGGGCGGTATAGAAATGTAATAAATAAATAAACTGAATTCCATCCGAAGTATACTTAGCATTGTACCCCAAATGTGTCAAATGTTGTAAAAAGAAAGCAAATGCACTCCTATACTTTCTACCTCTTGCTGCTCTGAAAGTATTTTCCAAGCAACATCTTTTTTTTCCAGTACAGCAGAGGAGAATTTAATTGTTGAACGACTAACACAGAATGTATTTCTAGACAAACCACTCCCGTACTCATACTAGCTTTTCTGAAATTATACTTTTGTTCTTAAAAATAGCACTGCCGCCTTTGAATAGCTTATTAAATTCATATTATTTGTAGTGGGGGGGGGGGGATTGACTGAAGACTCCAAACACCATTTCAGCTTTTAGCCATTGAATACAATTAACCATTTCTATGCAGAATCAGATTTTTTCCTTTTAATTTTCCTCTACCAGCCACCACACCAGACAATGTTGCTCTAAATAAGTATGTCCATTATAATTTTATTTATATATGGTGCACAATTTACCAGGGTTCTTACACAATTTATTTTCGAGGAGTAATTCTGACTAAATGAGTATCCCTGTGGTTATATCGTGCAACTGCTCATCCATTATAATAAAAACTGGTAACACTTTGCTGTACACAGCAATGCCTATGGCTACTGCTTGTACCATCTGTCTCTCATAAGGAACAGAATGGGTTCATGCTAATGTCACATACTCTAATAATAATTGTGTACTACATGTCAACAAAGATTATAAAGAAATCGGTTATCATTTAGATCATTTTCCCCCTTTTTACTTTGGTCAATATAATAACAAAATAATTATCTCCTATCATAGTTTGGTGGCATGATATCTCTCAGACTGTAATCATTACTAATGTGAAACTGCGGTGGGGAAAGGAGATCAGGGCCAGATCTACCAAGCAGGCTATAGCACTATGAACATGGTATGAAAGCGGTATACAGAAGCAGGATCTACACTACTGCTTTATAGTGGTATTGAAATGCACTGACAACTGTTGGGCCCATAGGATGTGCTATATACCATTTTTTCATACCACTTTCATAGTGTTATATCCTGTTTGGTGTAGATGTGTCATGGGCCCCAACTGTTGTCAGTGCTCTTCAATACCAGTATAAAGCAGTAGTGTAGATCCTGCCTAAGTGATCTCCAATATTGTCAACAACACAAACAACAACAAAATCACCAGTAAACCCAGGCACCTCAAGAATTTGGCCACCCATAAAGAGTCCAATAATTTTAGTTAAAATCAGAAGACTCTGAACAGTAACTATGGGTTAAAAAAAAAGTTGTGTAAGGGTTTGAGCTTTAAATATTAGGCTCTGAAGACAGAAGTGTGAGCTTTAGTTCCTGTTTTATTCTTCTTGCACAACGTTTGGAAAGGTGTGATCTCCCCTCCCCCCACCCCTTGAGGCATTAAAGCTTCTTCTTTTTTTTAATGGCCATTTCTTTTAGTGAGAATGCAAGTTGGGGATTTTCAAGCATCTTTGGAGAACATGTTTTCCTGCTCACGTTTGGGGTTGCAAATGGGACACAGTTGCATGATTTTCAAATGTACTGTAAATGCAATTCTCATAGATCCCTACATCTCTCCCGTGGAAAGCGATACGAAAACAGGATGTGCGTCACAGTTCTGCAATGCATTACAGCACTTCTTAGGCTATGGCTAGACCAGGCCTATATCCCGGGATCGTCCCGGGATCTTCCCTGTGCATCCAAATGACACACAGGGGATCCCAGGAGAAGGCAGGGACGACCGCCCCCCATTTGCCTGGGATAATCCTTAGGTCTAGCTAAGGCCTTAGACTCCAACCCTGCCCAACACACATTGGAACGATCATGTCTACATCACAAGGTGACAGGTGGATGATACTCATGCCATTACTTCTACAAAACACCATCTTTCAGAATAGAAATACACACTTTGATAACTATTTTCAGTGAAAGCTGGTTGCTCTGATTTTGGGAGGGCTGTAAATCTATTCCAGGTTTCAGTCAGAAGCAACTAGAATTATGAAGGAGCTATGCACAGTGCTGAACCTATTTTGCAGAAGGGTTCAGAAGCTTCAATAGCTCCTTTAGAGTTCTGGCTGGTTCTGAATGAAACCCAGAATAGATTTACGACCCCATTGAAATCAGAGCCACCAGCCTCTGATGACTATATTGGAGGTTTTCAGATGTTGAGTAGGGGTGTATTGAACACACATGTGGGGGAGAAAGGGATCATGGCCACTGATCTGAGCACATTCATTTGTAACTCTAAAGAGAGCTTAAGAGTGTCATTACACAGAGGAAAACCGTGTTTCCTTACTGTTACTACTCCACTCCTGTTTCTGTCCCTCAATACTACCTCATTCTTCCTGGCTGGGAAAGAGGAAGTAAACAAAGACCACATGGCCCCTTCAGAGGCCATTTTTATTGTGCTGCTTTTCTTGCGCACAGCATTTTTTTAAAAAAAAGTTGGATTTTTTTTTAGTCTATTTTGCGATGGAAAAATGAGTGGAAGGAGTGGGAGGCATGTGGGAGGCAGGCATCATTGTCTAAAGGATGCGCACACATCCATAGTTGGGCAGTAGTGAGCATGCAATAAAATGCTCATCTGATGATGCTCTATATGTGCTCAGAAAGCCCTAAACATGGTCCAAGCAGGGGTAGGGAGACAACACATGTGATCCTGCTCCTCCCCATAGGCATTCATTATGTCACATCAGAAAGGCTATTGTTAAACATATATCATGCCTTCTAAAATGGCTTTTCTCCATTAGAAACATTCTATATAATGACAGTGATGAAAGCACATAACAAGAAGTGTAGTATGCATTTATGTGCTTCAATAGCCCTTCACTCCCCACATTGCCAATTGCTTTTAGAGTCTTTATGGGTGTGCTGTGGAATAATAAGAACTTGGAAGATTTGGCTGTAAAATAAACATTCAGTATAGAATCAACTATGCGCAGATGAACCCTAGAACTAGAGACCATCAAGATATATGAAACAACTTATTAAATGTCACAGGACTCCATTTTCACTGCAACATTCTCAGGCAACTACCTTTCTGAACTGCATGACTGACAATTCGAAAACAGATATAAAAATGGAAAAAAATATAAAATAAATAGAAATAAATGGAAAATAAATATAAAAATGGACACATTCACAATGGCTTTCTACTGACAAAAGTACAGATATGACAATATAATTCAGAGTAGTCATCTAATTGTGTGGACAATATATACACACCTAAGTTGTTTGACCATTATTGTGTTACCTGTTGTGAATTAATTGTATGGGGCAATATATACACACTGATATTGTTATCTTCCATGTTAAACCATTAGAGTACCATAGTCTATTTAGACAGAATTAATTGTGATTATTTCTGTAGTCTACAAATGCTGTGTTGAATCGTGGAGCTAATTGGGCATTGTATTCACACAGTAATGCAATTATTTACTATCAATGGTGTGAACATACAGTATTATCCTTATCTAGTATCACAAGTACAAGCAAGTACATTATCTCTGTAATTTACTTTTCATGGTCCTGGCAGTCATCTATATGACAACGGATGTACGCCTCATTATTTTTTAAACCGCTTTTTCACAGATTCACATTTGCCAAAGATAGTCACACTGCAGCAGCAATACCGATTTATTTCCTATCGCGGTGCAGTCTTATGCAGGCTGATCACTCAGGAATGAGCTCAAGAGGGCTTACTTCTGAGTAAACATACAAAGGAGGGGGTTGCATTGTAAGGCTGGTAACATAAGGGCGCAAGATTACTACCTTACTTGTGAGTAAGAATGTCTCCTCCATCTCCCTGCTTTCCTTTTCTATCCGTAGCTTGTTGGGGTGTCATGTATAAATTCAAGTAGACCCAAGTGAAGGGTGCCACGAGGCTTCTTTTGAACTGGGGAATGTGAAGGTGAAACAGATGGACTTGCAAGGAACACAGGCCCACTCCCCTCTGTCTACCACCCCCCGCCCGCCCACATCGACATTTTCCCAGATGCTTTGTGCTCCAAGCCTTGGACTTCCATGGGATGTTGTAGGCAAAGGAAAGCCATGCAGCAAAATCCTATGGCTGCAAAATCCTATGGCAGAATATTGCCACCTCCCTGCTCCCCCTCTGCTCATTCTGTTTTCTTCCATGGCAAGGGGGCAAAAGGGAGTTGTGAACTGCCATCTTCCAGAGTTACAGGGGGGGGGGCTTTTGTGAGACGGTGTCTCATCGCCTCCCAGAAACAGTTTCCCCGGCCAATCACGTTGTTGTATCCTCAAAGCTCCACCCACATCTAAAAAACTGATTTTCCTCCCCCAAAGACACGTAGAAATAAAGTGGTGGAAAGTCGGACATTATATAAAAGTCGAGGTAAATAGCAAATGTGAAGAAGAGCATTATAGTGTTAAAAATCCGGCATATGGACGGCTGCAACCTAAAATGTAACCTAAAATGTCATGTAACCTAAAATGTGAATATGCACATTTAGGTTGCGTTAAGCAAGCCATATAGACAAGCCCCTGGTTTGTTTGATTTATTTTATTTTATTTTTGCTTAATGCTTTACTTACAGACATGACATGAGGGAATATGGGCAGAGTTTACTGTTTATATTATATTGGAAAATGGGGGGAAATCTATTCATAACCAAAAGTGTAATAGATGTACACAAAGGCAAAAAAACAAAACCAACGTACCAAAATTAAGGTCCGGATACCAAAGTTCAAATGTATGTGGTCTGCATTCATTATGACTGATTCACGAGTGCTTGAACTGAACTAGTCTCTCTCTGTCTCTGTCTCTGTCTCTGTCTCTCTCTCTCTCATTTATATAACTAGATTGACAGATAATGAGGCCCTAAACTCTCAATATTGGGAATTATTATAGATACCATATTTATATAGTTGTACCCCATGTACTATAAACTATAAACCTTAAAACAGTTTCCAATTTTGTTTCATCAGAATGGAGACATTGTCAGCTATACTTCATTTTTCTTCAAATATATGCCTAATTGGGATCCATTTGACTTCAATATTATATTAGGAAAAGAATAGATTTCCCATGGGCAGCTGATTGTCCACTGTGTGAACAGAATGCTGGACTGGATAGTCAAATGAAATGGTGGTATGTGTGTTGCTGAATATTCTAAGGGAGAGGGGGTGTTATGTTCTCCAAAAGTAAAATAAAAATAAAAAAAATTAACTCAGTGAATACTGAACTAATTATATTAGTAGTTCATATTAGTGGGTGAGGGAAGCTTTGGACCAAGAGAGGAGGAATGGATGGAGTAGAGGTCAAAGCCATTGCTTCCTTCTACAAAATTAAAATATATTAGGAAGGATCATCCATTGTGCTTGCTATCCTCCACTCTATCTGCATGCAATAAATTGCAGGGAGGGGTACTCAATGTACTCCAACCAACCCCCAAATTCTCTAACAGTTGAAAATTCTTCCCAAATTTCTTCCCAAAACTCTTTTCTGAATAATTTTGGCTCAGTTTTCCAAGTAACTCAATTTATTTCCATATACATGGGACCAGTCCCAACACTTTCCCGGCCAAACAGAATCAAACTTTAAGAATCTCTGTCCTCCACTTGCTATCTGTTGTGTGTTGAAAAGTAGATGAAAATAGTACAAACGTTGTATTTCAAATCAATGACTAGTGTTGAGCCCAAGTTCTTGAGTGCCTCATAATTTGTGGGGGGACTGTCTACATGCAGGGAAAGCACTGTGGTGACTGTGGATTTGTGCCCCGTCGGTTAGACGATGCAGGCACAGCTTCACAGCCACCAAGGTGTTTCCTGTGATGCTGCAATTTGAAAAAGTTGGAGATTTAACCTGACTTTTTCAAAGGGAGCAACATGAACACAGAGCTTCCATTGTGTAACGTCGCTTCATGGCCAATCCAGGGACAACCTGGAGATGGAGTCTGGTGGAAGGTGACCAGCGATTGGTCCCCTTCCACCAGGAAGAGGGCGGGGGCAGTTCCAGGACCCAGATGGCAGCCAGAAAACCCGCACTCTGGCATCAGGATTTCCTGACACCGCCTCGGGAAAGGGAAAGCATGGTGTTGAGGAGGAAGGCAGTGCCAACCTGGTGCCATGAAGGCAGCCCACTGGTCAATTGTACAACACACTGCTGTCCCCATGCGTAACCACACAGCAACAACAAAATCAGCAACAGCTTCATATTCTCACTGATCTGGCAACATAGGCAGGCTGGGAGGGAAACAGTGTAGGAGGGAAACAGTGTGGGAGTGCCAAGCAGCTGTCTAGCAAAGTAAGCCCTGTTAATAACTCACATCAAACTAAAATATGTTTGATCCATTCCCCAATATGCATCTTCCAAGCCATATTTTCTAATCAATCTGGTAAGCCCAAGTAAACGCATCTAGGAATGCAGCCTTCATTGCTTAGTCTTTTCCCTCAGAAGCCAACAGATGCTGGAAGAAATGCCTGCCAAGCTTAACAAAAGATGTTCAAACTCAACAAAGCAGAGTGACAGATCCACCTGTCCATTAGCTGATGTACTAAAACTGCAAGGTATTTTTCCCCCCTCACTGAAACAAATGGAACACATCAATTCTCCCTCTCTCTTCCCCTACCCCCAAAGTAAGGGATCTCTCCCATGTTGATAAGCAAGCCTACCAAGGCAATCTTCACGAATATTTCAAAGAGCACTTGCAAGAATAACCATTCAATTCTCTGCTACTGAATAAATCCAGCACACACTGAAGACAGTGCGTTTGGTATTCTGCCCAGCGCTGGTTCAAAAGAAGAGGCTTTCAGAGTGCCAGTCTTTAATGCTTGTACCACTATTTACTGCAGCTGTTGCTGAAGGATAACAAAAGTCTTGCGCAAGCAAGAAAGGGCAGTCAATGCCATTTCAAGCCACAGCATTGAAGTAAATAATCGAACTGGTACCAACACCCTCCCATATGCATTAAGCTTCCAAGAGCTAGCTAGTGTGGCAACAGCAATAACTTTTCTTCCCTGGCAACAGATGGCATGCTTGGCTTTGATCTGTCTTGGAAATGTAAAATAAATCAAAACCTTGTTATAGGAAGAATGTTTCCATCCCTCCCAGCTTTCATGCATTATCCTTATTAACTTTAATGCAATCACGGTTATATGACATATGCTACCTTTCCAACTGTCAATGACATGACAAGCCCCGGGATGTAGAAAATCCCAGCTCTATAATATAACAGCCATTAGCATTACCACTTTTCAAGGAATTCTATTGGCTTGTACTAGCAGTTATAAGAGGAAGCCCTTGGAACACAAAACAGAAATAATGGCATCTTTTCCATTAATATCCTCATCTTCAGGGAGAAAGATGCATCAGAGAATGCACCCAGATGTACTGTGAGGACTAGAGCCTGATCCCATGCAGAGTCAGGAATGCTGAAATCAATGAACTTGATTTTTAAGTATCACGGGAAGCAGGAGGAAGCAGAATTGAGGGCAAGAAAGTGGGTGCCAACATTAGGCTGTCAGAAAAAAACTGGAGTAGATTTCTTCTGTGGAAGGAAAGATTATTTCACTTTTAGCCAGGTGCTGAAAACGGTTTTCTTCTAGATTGTGCTCCGGCACAAATAAAAGGGGATGGACAATTTTGTAAATATTGGTTTCTCTAAATTTCTTATTTTTCCAATCTTAAGTTCAGTTCATCTCAAAATTTGAAAATGTTAAAGAAAAAGTTCACATGAACATTCATGTTCATTTTTGTGTGCATTTCTTTAATACATGTATTTTGTCCATGTATACCGTTTTACCAACATTTGCCCAAGACAATGCATTTTGGATGTTCACCAATATATGATTTTTTTGTGTGCAGTTTTCCCCAAGATATACTCATTTTGTATGCCTTTTTTTTTTTGTATTGGAGAATATTACAAAAATCAGAAAAGAGAAAATTTCGAAGGATTACTGAGTTTCAGTTCACAGATTGGTTCGAATGTGAAATTAGGTATGTTTTCATTAACTACAAACTGGGGGGGGGGGAATCTTCATCCATACAAATGAAGCTTTCTGTTGGTGGACTAAGAACACAGATTGGAGAGTCTGCTTATGGCACCTGTATTTTAATTATTAAGAGTTGCTGAATGGGAGTTGGGAAAACCCAGGACTACATTTTTAGTAGATGGAGTCTGTGTTGTCTAGTGATGTATGGAATATTTATTTGCTAGGGAGGTGGAGCAGTATTTAATTTCCAAAGATGAAATTTCCAAACGTCCAAAGGTGTTTCTACCAAGATGAAAGGCATTCACTTGGTCTACTCCCAGCCCCGCTTGGCTAAGCACAGGAACTTATTTCTTCTATCAGGCTGGGTAAATTCTTTGTACATCACAAAATGAAGGACTGTCCTTGCAAACTCTGAGTGGCTCTTTTCTTTTTCACATCTCAATGTGTGTGAGAGATTTGTACAGAACTCAAACTCACTCAGGAGCAAATGGAAATTAATTCCTGTATGGCTATCTAGCTCTTTTATTTCTCCTTGTTAACAATCACCATTTCATACGTTATACAGAGGCAAACCTGGGTTTGTCACAGAGGCCCTGTTCAGAAGACACCTCAAACCACAGCATTAACCATGGTGAATAAAGCTTTTTGCCTTATTCACTGAGGTTAAAGCTGTGGTTTAAGACGACTTCTGAACAGGCCAGAGTGCCTGGGATTATCCATGGGGACAGGGGGACAAGTCGTAAACAGATCAGAATGCCACCACTGTTGTTCTGCAATGTTTCATGTTTGGTTTCCCCTTGTCAAAGCACTAAATGCTTTATAGAAATGCCAACCAGGTAGTGTTGTAGAAGCCAGGTACATTTGTTAGTTGTTTAACCTAGACCTTAAATTTCTACCAAGAATAGCACTCTAGGGTAAGAATAAATTGTAGTAACTCATGAATAAAGAGTTTTAAAATGCACTCAAAATTGGGTATATTAATGCATATGAACAGCTATTAGACAGGTTAAATAGGTCAGAATTGGGTAGAAGTAGATCTCTAGATGTTTGGGACTCCCAGAAGCCCCAGCCAGCATGGCCAGTGTTCAGGAAAGCTGGAAGTTGAAGCCAAAAACATCTGGAAATCTACTTTCTTCCCACCCCTGACATAGGTTATTAGAATGGCTTTAATACCCCTTGGTCTTAATTCCTATATTTTACTTTGTGTTTTCCTTTTCCATTGTAAAAGCTGTAAGCCTATTCCAGGATTTAAAAGAAATCTGAGGCTGCTCTCATTGGTTCACCATTCAAATTTATTTTTAAGCTGCCTTTTTATTTTGTCCTATTCAGTTATCCAAGAAACCTAGCAGAGCTCAGTTCTTCATATGAAAGGAACTGCATGAAGTAGCAGCATGCATAAGTCTGTGATGGCACAGGGGTTGGCTAGTGACCGTCGCTCGCTTATTTCCCAGTCTGACGATCAAGGCAGAACATTCCACTGTTATCTCTCTCAGGGCCAAAGACTAGTACGGTTAGCAATGGACAAAAATAGACTCTTCACTATGGTGTTTGCTGTCTTGATAAATCTTTCCTGCTTTAGAATAATGTTTACATCTGTTCCAATGTCCTTTCTTTCCCCATCTGCTCTGCGCATATACTGTAATTTATCTTTATAGAGCTTCCCCCTTTAACTGTTACACTCTTCCAATCTGCTGTATTTACTTCTACATTTAACTACATTTACTGCCCCTTCTGTTACTTGATGCTTCCTGCATCAAGTCCGCCCATCCCCCAAATATCAACATATTCACAGCCTTTCAAAGATCCAGCTTCATGCTTGCAGAAAAAACCCCTCAAGTTCCTGAGGCCAATTTATCTGTGATCATATTCTGTCCAAGTCAAGAATCGCCAGGGGCCTGCCTTGATGAAGGGTTTGTCCTGGGGTGGATTTTGAGTGGCAGCAAGTCATCTATTTGACACAGCCACCATTCTGAAGCCATCCAGGGGAAAAACTCCTAAACTCTGCTCCCCAAAAGTCAGCCACTTACCCTGACTTCTTTGGACACAGAGGCGTACCACAGCCGATGCTGACCACTGATTGGTCGCCATCGACTGTAGGAGGGGAGATTCAGGCACCGTGGTCCCTTTCTTCCTTTCCCTCTGGCTGCCCTGTTCCTTCTCTTCCCCCCCCCTTTTTTTTAAAAAAAAAATATTGATAGATGTGATCCTTCACATCTATAGATAAAAAAAACAGGGGTGTGGGTGGTCAGAGAGGGTGGTCAGAGGGGGGGAGAGCTGATTGGCATCCCTTGCTCCATAGCTGGATGTTAAGTGACTGCTCTTTCCCCACCAAGACCTTTCTGCATTCTAGAGATCTTTTGGGAAGGATGTTGAGGGGTCTCTTACCATATTGGGCATCCAGGGCAGGAGGTCACCAGAAAGATGTAATGTTGACTGCTGGCATCCCACACTTGTTCTTTCAGACTTCAAACTGAGACTAATGTGCAGGAAGTATTCAATTGGCAAACTCCACCAAACAACATTCCTCCTCAGTGGGTCAGGTGTAAGTGCAGAACATCTTATGTAACAACTTTCCTTCTTAAAGTACGGAGATCAAAAAGCAAAAAGCAAAAGCCATGCTAAACTTTGGTTTGTTTACTCATAACTATTCTATTGTTAGCAATATTTTATTATCACAAAGAGCAGAAGCTGAAACTGCTGGAAACCCATTTTTAGGTTCTCTGTGTCTGATATTTGCATAACAGCAAACACATCTATTCAGGCTCACATAATACCTTTGGAAGAAGGAAGGTTTTTCTTTCACAGCCTAGGTTCATTGGCATGTGTTATAGTATATTAAACCTATTCAATATTTCATTCACTTCTTGACATGTCAAATGGCATAAATTGTGGTTTTGTTTTCCCTTTTGCTTACAAGGTCCTGAAGCTAACCCTGAATTATTTATGCTGGCAGCCACAGATGCGGTCCAGTGGCAAAAGTCATGTTAGTATTCATCAGTGGCTGAGCAGACAGGAGTCTGGTAATTGGAAGTGGTGAGTTGCATAGCCATGGAAAAGCACACGTGTTCCCGTATATGGGATGTAATTCAAAACAGCATGTGCATACATCAGATTTGGTTTCCATTTAGGAAAACTGTCGGGTTTCTCTGGGGACAAAACATTGCAAGGCTGAATGCAAATGGTGGGAGTGGGAAACCTCATGGCGGGCTTGAAAAACACATTCAGGAGGATGACATTTGTGAGCAAGATGCCTAGATCTGGCTCTCTGCTCTTGCAGCGAAGTTTATTAGCAGCTGCCTGCTTATTCTTGGAAAGGCTACAGCAAGTGCTTATTACACAGAGTTATTTTAAGAGATTAGCTGGAATTGTTGCAGTTGCTTTTGTTGCCATGGCCTGCTTCTGTGGCCATCTAAAGACTGTGAAAACAACGTGGGCATGCCAAGGAATGGTAAATGAACCCGCCCAGTTGCATCTAATAAAGTGGGCTCTGCTCCACAGAAGCTGAAGCCACAAGACATTTCTTAGGCTTTAAGGTGTTGGTAGATCCTTCATTGCTGTTTTGTTGTTGATGATGTTGTCGAGAATAGAATGGGTGATCTGTTAATTTTGGTTTCTCTCAGTTTCTTATTCTTCTAGTTAATTTGGTTGGTTTCTTTGCACCAATTTTCACATTATTATCCATTTTTAATGTGTGTTTTTCATTTTGTGTGCACTTCCTCTGTAATGTATGGATTTTTGTTTGCATGTGTTGATAGGAGAAATTCATTGCAAATTTGGAGAAGTGTTAATTTTAAGGAATAACTGTGTTTCAGTTCATGTTCAGAGTGGCTTTCAGCAAATAATGTAGTGTCATGCTCAGGATGCAAATAAGGCAGTGTACACTAATACTTTGAAAGAATTCAAAGTACTTTGAAAGAATTCTTCTGCTGGTGTTCCTACATTCTCTCAGATAAACTTTACATGTGCTTTTGAGTTTTGATTGAGTGCTTTCAGAGGTTTGCAGCCTTGCCAAAAGTGGTAAACACATGATGAACAATTTGGATTTTCTTTTTCCTGAAATGTAGCAGAAGAGTCATGATGCAGGCAAGGATGGGCGCAGGAAGGAGAAAAATTCATTCACATTTGTCCATCCCTATGAAGCACCTTTATATGCCAGTGACTTTCCATTGGAGAGTGAAGCACATGACTCATGCTATTCCATTGGAATCAATTGATTTCCGTTAATGTCCGGTCAGTATTTTCCCACTTCGCACCTTCCAGACCAAACTCAGGCACAATCTGCAGTTGAAGTCCAAAGTTTTCTGACCTTGCAGCGTGATCCGGGAAATAAATGTAAGGGAAATTTGCCCAGCCTTTAAATCTGCACAAATTTCCCCACCATTCACTTCCCTGCTGGAAGTGTTGAACGTGAGGAGGACACTGACAAGTATCAGTTCAACACTTAACAGTGAGAAGATTGCCACACACGTATACACACACAGACACACTGCTTACTTATCTAGTATTTTCATTTTCATTTTCAGTACTTCTGAATTGTTTAAATGGGTGCCCTCTTTGTCTTACTATTATTTTTCCCCTGGTTTGTTTGTTTTTTGCAATTGTCTGCAAATAAGCATATGTGCAGTCTTGCCATGTCAGTTTACTTGTATGTTATCTACTCCACTTCAGGTTGACAGCTGAAACATACAAAAAAATTGACAAGGCAAGACTACACAGAGCAGACAGCTGAATATGTGCTCTTGCATACTTGAGAAAGACTGGGGGATATATATATATATTTTAAAAAAATGCAAAATGCAAGTTCCATAAAAACAACAACCAAAAAATCAATTTGTGCAAATTACTATTTGCATAAATCCCCCCCCCTCTGCACAAAACATTTCTGGAAATGGGGAAAATCCACTACAGTCTGTGCCACTTACGAGAATGGAATTCCAAGCATCACACATCTCTACCCATCAGTAGAGGGGTCACACCAGCAGAAAAAAACTGCACCAGGTTTGTGATCGTAATTACACTTCACTTTAGCAGTAAAACGTTTCAGAGGAGCTTTATGGCGCCACCTCCCTCCTGTGAAGAAATTCTTGGATTGTTATAGTTAGTGCCACTCCAGGTTTGGGGGGGGGGGGTTGGGGGCCCCTCCTTTCTGAGTGGACACTGCTCTTCTTCACCACTTTCCATATACTTGCCCTTTCTCTCCAGGCCCAATTTGACAGCTGCCTATGTGGACATCATAAGGCAAGTGGAGACTGCTGTTCCATTTTCTCAGCTTTCTCAGCTTCATGCTCAGACAGGACAGGTAAACATGTAGTGGAAGTGAGGAGGAGGAGGAGGAGGAGGAGGAGCAGGGCCCGGAGCAGCAGGGTTGGCAATGGGCCTTGTCCATAGGTGGGCCTCAACAGGTGTCTGATAATGCTGCTTCCTGTTGTTTATGGATAGTAGATAGTGAAGCTTATGGATAGTGTCCTTATACAGCTAAGTCACTACTTAGTTGTACTCAGGTGGAGTTGGGCATTTCCTATGTCTGTTTAATACCTGTTGGAGAGACACAAAGTCCTTCTCTAAGTTCCTGGCTGGTGAGTCTTCTAAGCCTTCCATGGCACCAAAAAAGGGGAAGCAACAGGCATCCCCCAAAGACTGTGCTAATCATGAAAACAAACACATCAGCAGCACACCCTTGAACTCCCCCAAAGCTACATCATGCTAGCCACCTGCAAAATGCAGCCTTCACTCTCAGTGTCAGATGTTAAACTGCCTTGATTCACCATCCAAGAAGGTGGAAGGTTGCAAATATTCCGTTGTGCCATCAAAAATAATTAAGCCGAGTGTCTAGTTATACAGCTTTTAAAATCTACCAAAAGCTTACAAAGCAAGAAAATTCCCTCTTTGCTTTCATCAAGAAAAGAATACATCACATATAATCTCATATATACTAACTTTCTATAAAATAGTCAAAGAGGCTGTTCCTGTACATTAGTATTTTTTTATCTTCAAAACAATAACAATTTTAATTAGGGGAGAGGGGAAGATAATCAAGAGTTCTTTGACTCCTTTTGTTACTGAATTGTAGAATATTCAGGGGGTTAAAAATATGCTTAAGAGTAGACATTTCTAATTTGGATCAAATCAGTCACTGAAGTAGTTCTTTTAAAGCTTGAGTTACTCATCCTTACCTTTTGATATTCCATTATGTAATAGACAACGTTAAAGCTGACATTTAACTGACAGCTTCTATGAAGCCCAGAAGATGTTCCATGGACCAATTTCCTACTAAATCGCTTGCTTCCTAAATTGATATTCTCTGTTCTTTTTTTCACCTTATGCTGACTAAAAGTACAGTGATGGTTTTATAATGAAGGGTTCTGCCCAGGGGTTTTCAATTGTACATTATCAGTAATCATTCATGTTGGGATATATCTTGGTGCAGGCTACTGTGTTCAACTATATTATTTTGTAAAAATATATAATTTAAATATCTTTTATTCCATTAGTGTGGTTTTTTTAAAAAAAAATCATTAATGAAGTTAATGTATTGTACAAGTTAAAGGCTGATATAGTTAATGGGACTTAAAATGGACATTCTTTTGTACCTTTAGTTCTTCTAGGTTACCGTTAAGTGAAACTAACTTTGGAATTAAGGTTGAAATCCTATATCCACTTCACCACTGGACTTAGTGGGATTTACATTTGTGTAGATATGTAAGGAATGCACCGTAAATGTTACATGGAACGTAAGGCTACTGCCAAATGTGACACCCTTGTGTTGAGTTCTACTCAACATCTGGTATATTGCCTTGTGTCATGATGTTATCATGCAGTGTGCTTGCCCACTCCTACAAGCACATCTAGTGATATGAAGGAGTTTTGGGTAAGCATACTTTGTAATATTTATTTTATTTATTTATTTATTTATTACATTTTTATACCGCCCAATAGCCGAAGCTCTCTGGGCGGTTCACAAAAATTAAAACCACAATAAAACAACCAACAGGTTAAAAGCACAATTACAAAATACAGTATAAAAAGCACAACCAGGATAAAACCACGCAGCAGAAATTGATATAAGATTAAAATACAGATTTAGAACAATAAAATTTAAATTTAAGTTAAAATTAAGTGTTCAAATACTGAGACAATAAAAAGGTCTTCAGCTGGCGACAAAAGCAGTACAGTGTAGGCGCCAGGCGGATAATTCACATTGTGTAAGTTGTGTTGACAGTTATAGTGCAGGGGATTGGGAACCTTCTTTCTGTTGTGGGTTTCATTTCCTCAGGGGTAACTGTTGGGGACGACATGCCTGCAATGGACAGGACTAAAGCCAGAGATGTATGGAGAAACTGTTCTCTCTCCCTCTCCCTCCCTCTCTCAATCCCTCCTTCTCCCTCTCCCCCTTTCTCTCCCTCCCTCTCTGTTTCTCTTTCTCTTTTACTGTATTATCCTAGAGTATAATCTTGGTTTCCCTTAGTTTCACAGAAAAATATATAATGACCCATTTATAACCTGGGTGAGCAACTTTGAGTGATCTGGAAACCAATTTTCAATACCTAGACTCACATTCCCATCACCACACCAAATTTTGGGAGCAAAAAAATAAAATAAAATAAAATGATAGCTTGCTGCTAATATTCAGTGGGCAAACCACTTCAGAGGCTCAAAAGGTCCATATTTAGCTTCAACACAAGTTAAATATTTTTTGGTCTCTCTAGTGGCTTGCCATTGAATTTTGATGACAAAGTACCACTATATTTTACTGCTGCGCTGTCAAATTTCAGCAGTGTAGGGGAGGGGGGGTTCAGGAGATGCACTCAGGCCATGAGGAGCCCCAAGTGGGCCGCTGGGCCAATGTTGCCCACTAATGATTTGTAATAATAGCGGCATTTGGCTATACTTTTCTATTTGCCAATTTGTTTTGTGAAGTACTGCACATGTTAACAGGAAGGGGAAGGGTTTGGTGAAGGAATAAGGATGCCCAAATCCATTTCAGTTTCTCTCATTTTTCCAGTCTTAATTTCTGTTTATCCCAAACTTTGATATATTTTCTTACAATTTGCACAAAAATTCATAAGCATTTTTGTGCAGATTTCTCCTAATACATTTTTTTTTACTAAACATATTTATTTATTTTACTTATTTAAAACATTTTGTTTCCCGCCCTATATCACTAAGATTTCATACACATTTTTGGCAATATACATATTTTTGGCAATACAGTGCATTTTTAACACAGTTTCTCCAGATGTATGCCACTGATTGGAGAACTCCTTTGGGAAATTTGGAAAAGTGTCAGTTTCAAAGGATAACTGAGTCTTGATTCGTATGGGGGTTTGAACATGCAAAATGAGATAAGCTCACATTAAAATGCAAAAGAAATGAATTCCTCCCCATCTTTATGAACAGGGGGAGGGGGTTGGACTTGATGGCCTTATAGGCCCCTTCCAACTCTACTATTCTATGATTCTATGATTCTAAACCCTAGCTAGGACTGGCAGCTAAGTTCCACAAAGTGATGGTTTCACCTGAATCTCTGAACACGGCCTTGATAACATTCACTACAGTACTCAAAAGCGGTAATGTCCCTCGCTGTTGCTTCCACCTCATCATAGTAACTCTTTTATTTCCTGTAACTCCAGACTCCAATTTTACTTCCTTTGAAGCATTTTATTCAAGCTTTAGTTGGCTCTGTGAATAGACTTGAAATAAAAGATAAACCGTCTAGCCCTTGTGGGGGTTAACTGCTTAGCTAGTACAACTCTGAGCACTGCTGCCTGCCTGTAGAGGAGAACTGTCATTCGACCAAGCTCAGGACATGCCCAGTTTCAAAGAGGAACAGTACTACATGGATTTTAGCCTGATCTTTGGTGAAAAGAAAACCCATGAATGTGTTCTTTGAAAGACCCTTGCTTGCCAGCAGAGGTCATGCCTAGATTTTACTCATGGAAGACCTGGGTGACAGGCACAATTAACCCATGTGCCTTGAATTATCATCTTATAGCCTTCTGTTCCATGTAGTACAGCCAATAGTAGGAGCAGGGGTTGATGGATCAGTCTATTTCAAGTCCATGCCACTTTCACATGTCTTCACACATGATCCTGTTCAGTCCTGTTTCCAGTCTAATCTGCTTTTTTTAAAAAAAAAAATGCCATAAATGTGAACTTTTGAACACGTTTGCTCTTAAAATACCCATTTCTAAACATTTTATTTCAAAGTTCATCTTTCTCAGTGCATTTTTAAATGGGTGTGATTTGTTCTTTGATCCAAGAACTGTGTCACAATGTTCAGAGAGGTGTGAGAACATTCCTATCCACACATCAGCCTAGGAGGTGCAGATCAGGTCAGTTTGTATTGTAACTTGCCAATATCAGATTCTTCAAGCATCCCTGCATAAGAATACAGAACAGGGTACTAAAGACTCTTTGTTGAGCAGATACCTGACCTTCTAACTTGCTACATTCATTTATGTTGAAACTATGAGCAGAATCCAGTGCTGCCCAGCTGCTAGCTGAGCTGGTCACCAATTCACAGCCAGCCCCACCACTTCCATTCCACAAATGACTCCTACTGCTTATAGAACCATGATTTAGTGCTTTCAGAGGCAATCTCCCATGTGACATGGAATGCTTGTTTCTGGAAGGAGGCAGGTCAGTGGAGCTCCAAAAACCTGCCCCTTTCAAGAAATGAGTGGTTCTGCTCATTTGAAGGCCTGCCTCCAAAGTGCTAAATCATCGTTCCACAAGTGGTAGGGTTTGCTTATGGACCTGAAGTAGTGGGTCTGATGGTTCATGGATGAGAATTGTTGGCAAGCTCCATCAAATCGATTCTGCCCATTGATTTTTGGGGAAAGGAAGATAAAGGCTAATGATTATTAGTTTTTGCACTGGATCTGTGGAGATGCAAAATAGATGAAAGCAATGCATAACTCTTGCCTCGTCTGTGTTGTAATATATTCTGTCAGAATTCATAACTTTGTGAACCAGTTAAGTGGTCCTCTGCTTCTACCTTTGCTGAAAGGCTGTGAATTATGCACTTGTTGTAAGGGGAAATGAGAGATCTGATTATTTCAGGCCTTCATTTAATGAAACTGGAAGTTACTGATACTGCTTTCTTACAGCACTCTGCTGCTTTCTATACATGTCTCCTCAGGAGTAAGTCCCATTGAGTTCAGTGGGGCTTACTCAAAGGTAAGTGGTATAGGAATGCAGCCTTAATCTTCTCCGTTGCTACCATCATATTACCTAAATAAAAGCGAAGGTGCAGCTACTAGAAAGGCTCTATAAATCCATATTTATCCAGATCAGAATTCCAAACTCTTAAGTATATGAGAGATATTTGTATAAGAATAAATGGATCTCTCCTCCAAGCAGGTGTAAACAGGTTCATAACCCATTAGTAGATTAGTGATGTAACTTTCACTAGAAAGAAACAAGAGTAAAGGTACATTTCCTATCACAAATCCATTAATAATGTCCCCAGAAAATTACAAAATGTCATCAGTTGACTCTGATATATTACTCAATATACAAATGCATTACAAAGTTCATAGTTAAAGTTAGTTGAGATATTTAGATGAACCAGAAAGTAATTGTCTCTCCAGAAGTTTATTTACACCATTGATCTTGTGTAATGCCCATTCATCACCAGTGGCTGTTAGTCAGGAGTAGGTCACTCCTTACTCACTTGATTTATTTCTGTATTTTTGGTGCTCTGCTTTGCATCACACTTACCGCTATCTCTTGTATTGCTCAACCTTTGGGCCTCATTTTGCTTTCTTCTGTTGTACTTGTGATATATGTACTTATCCACCTAAGATATTATTTCATTCATGCATCTGATGAAGTGGCCTTCAGATTATGAAAGCTCATGTCACAATATATTTGTGTGTGTTGGCTTTGCTGCAGCACACTACCATGGTTGTCTCTCTGGAAATGCTCGCTTTTACCTTAGTTTTTAGCATGCAAATTTGTGTTCAAAGAAATAAGAGTTAAGAGGAGACCTAAATGTAGAGAGTGCTAATGACAAACTGGTGAAGACTGCATCATGCAAGTGCAGGTGCTTTACTAATTTAGCTCTTAATTTGAATATTCTGATGGAACCAGTGGAGATCATATAGGAATAGGTATGTCAAAGAAATCCACAGTGCAATGAAATGAGTTTGGATTTTTGTGAATATGAACCCGTAGATTCTGCAGCCGACTGACTTTCCCCCAGTTGGGTGGATTTCTAACTTTCCAGAATTTTACACAAATTTAGTAATAGAAAAATGTGCATTATTTTTTTTAAAAAGACCTAAAATGTGCATTTCCGGATAGAATTGCACATTTTTTGAAATACACATTTGTACAAGCATGAATTTGCAAAAGTGCAAATTCGGAACTTGGGAAAAATCCAATTCTATTGATGTGTGGACAATGGAATGAAATGCACATGAGAATATGCAAAAAAGTAGATAGAATGGATTTTACACAATCCATATACTGTATCCCAATATAGGTGATTGATGCAGAGAACTTTTGGAACCTTCATAGATTTCTAGCAACTGCCAAATTTGAAATGTTGACATTATAGTAAATAACACAGAGAAGAGCAAAGAGCAATGCTTTGAATTACAACTCCCATCAGTCCAGACAACATGGTCAAATTTGGTTGGATATGATGGGAGTTGTAGTCTAAATCATCTTCAGGGCACTAGGTTGGGTGAAGCCGATACAGAAGAACTGTGAATTGTAATGTAGTAATAGTAAACTAAATTGGGGTTCTGACCAATTCAATTTTTTTAGTTGGTTACGCATCATCCTTTTAACTAATTGATTAACTATAAAACTTAATCAATTTCTATAAAAAATAAACCTTAATATAGGAGCTTTTCTAAGATGTTGAAGGAAATGTTCCACTGGTCCATTGTGTGGTCCATGGTTTGAATTAATAGAAATCCAAAGTAATTTGAATCCATTTCAGATTTCTCTGACATCCCTAGCTGTTGTATTATTACTATTTTAAAAGGGAGTATGGAATTTAAACAATTGGAAGTTCTAGCTGTGAACTGAATATGTGCTTGACAATAGCTTTGCTTAACGAGCATTTCACCACAACTGCTTTATTCCATTGCTCAGTGAAATTTTGCCATAAATGGTGCTTAAATGGCCTAATCACAATTGTCTGCTTTTAAGTATGGTCTGCTGTTTATGGCCTCTGCTGAATTGCATGCAATAGCTGGATTACGAGTGCAATTCTACGCATGTCTGCTTGGTAGTACAGCTGTGCACCGCCTTGGATCCAAACCCCAGATCCAAAGCAGATCGGGGTGATTTGGACCCTCCTGAACCAGATCCAAACTGGTTCGGGCGAGGTACAAGGCAGCCCAAAGCCAATTGGCTCTGAAGCTTCAGGCTGCCTCAGCACTTCAGAGGTGGCCCCACCCCCAGTCCCCCACCAGTCTCCTTATCTACCTCCGCTGCCACCACCCTTGCATCCAACGGCTTCCACTGCCACCAATGCATCAGGCAGGAATTAGGCCGCACGGCCTACTTCCCGTCTTATGCATCGGCAGCAGTGGAAGCCGCTGGATGCAAGGGCAGTGGTGGCAGATGGCAGAGGCAGGTAAGTGGGGAAGATGGGCTTACCTGCTCCACTACCACCACCGCTACCGTCTTTGCATCTGGCAGCTTCCACTGTCACCGCTGCATAAGACAGGAAGTAGGCCATGCGACCTACTTCACGTCTTACGCATCAGCAGCAGCCACCAGATTCAAAGACAGCAGCAGCGGAGCAGGTAAGTGGGGAATGGGGGAAGGGGGCTGCTGCTGCTGCCTTAGCGTTTGGTGGCTTCCACTGACACCGATGCATAAGACAGGAAGTAGGCCACCAGACGCAAAGATGCCAGATGCAAAGACGGTGGTGGCAGCAGAGCAGGTAAAGGGGAATGGGGGCTTACTTGCTCCACTGCCGCCACCCTCTTTGCATTCGGTGGCTTCTACTGCTGCTGACGCATAAGACAGGAAGTAGGCCACCAGACGCAAAGCTGCCAGATGCAAAGACTGTGGCGGTGGCGGACGGTGGAGCAGGTAAGTAGGGAGGGGGCTTACCTGGTGCCTCCACCATCCATGGCAGCAGATGGCGGAGGCAACAGGTAAGTGGCAACAGTTTTTTGGGTGCCGGCTGCACAGCACGGCCGCACAGCCAGCACCCAGAAAACTGTGAGTCACCTTGGAGGGCCCAAATTTTGCCTTGGCTTCGACACCGAGGCAGGTCAGGAACCCCCGAGGCAGCCCCAAGGTGGATCGGGGCTGCTTCAGGGGCTCTGGATTGGCCTCTGAGGCGGATTGGGGTCCCCCTGCACAGCCCTACTTGGTAGTAAGTCCTACTGTTCAATGGGACATATTTTCAAGTAAGTGTGTTTAGGCTTGCAGCTGAAATAGGTTTATTAATATGGACACAGCAGATGCTTTGTTTAATGAATATAATGGGATTAGCAGGAAATGAAATTGGTGTGCTTTGTTTATTTCCAGGCAAGACTGCAGTGGCCCCAGGCCAGCAATGAGACTTTGCATTTCTTAGACTGGAAAGCTCTGTCACTAACAGGAAAAACCTAAATGCCTTTGGAAATGTGTTTATTTCTGCTTTCAACATTTTGGTATTTTTGTCATGTGTGCCAGTGTGATCTCGAATGTGCAGATAAGCATGTTGCACTCCAAGTCAGAATTTCAACTTCAGGTTAAATAATGTTATAGTCACATATACAGAGTCTCATGCATAATGTGTTGGAAAGTGGCCTTTGGCTCCAACACAGTGGGTATTGAAAGATACTGAGATGCAGAATTATGCAGGGTGGATTCAGAGATTGCCACTAGGCGTCCATAGATTTGACACAAAAGAAAGCCAGTATGGTGTAGTAGTGGATACAATGTTAGACAAGGAGCCTTGGACTCACATTCCTTCTCAGTTCTTGCTGTGTCTTCTCTCTCAACTGAACTCACCTTGCAAGGTTTTTGTAAGAATGCATCACTCAGTTGTGTGTCTCGAGCTGCCTGTGATGAGAGTTGCCTCCCATATTTTACCTATGCAAAATTCAAAGTGTATTTGGTGGTTTCTCTAAGGAGTGGGGAGCCAGAAAGGGTTTCAATAAAACTAGCAAAAAAGTATTGGGTGGCATGGGTGGATGGTTACTGGATTTCACTGAAAGAAATCCTTGAATTATGTTTGGGGAATCTTGGGGGAAGTACTTCTTCATGCAGCACATAGTTAAACTATTGAATTAACTATCACAAGATGTAGGAAGGTCACCAATTTGGATGGCTTTAGAAGGGGGTTGGATAAATTCTTGGAAGAGAAGGCTGTCAATGAATTGTAGGCCTGGTGGCTATGTGCTATCTCCATTAAGCTGCTATGGAATATGGGTGGTAGGGTGTTGTTGCGTCTGTGTCCTGCTTATGGGTTCCTGGTCGACAACTGGTTGGTCACTGTGTGAACAGAGTGCTGGTCTACATGGCCCCTTGGTCTGATCCAGCCTTCTTCTAATGTTATGACTGCTCAGGTATCATCTCTAAGGATTCTTGAAGGGACAATTTTTTTTAATAAGAGTAGTACATTCATATACCATGTTGCATTGGTCATGCATTTGAACCCTATTTAGACATTCAATGAAGTATGATGTTTATACATGTGAGAAGTGGGAGTGCTCCAGCAGAGTGCTTCATTATTATTATTATTATTATTATTATTATTATTATTATTATTATTATTATTAGTTATATAGCGCCATCAATGTACATGGTGCTGTACAGAGCAAAACAATAAAATAGCAAGACCCTGCCGCATAGGCTTACACTGCTGTCATCACAGTGAATGCATAAGGTGACCATCTAAAGCAGAGATCTTCCTTTATCCGTGGGCACTCTTCACAAGATTGGGAACTCTGGGTAATCTTCAGTTCAGAATAGACATCCTCCATGCATTCAGTGTGGCAAGCTTGACAATGGAAGGGCCGGGTTAGCATGCTCCTCCTCCTCACATGTTTGTTTGTTTGTTTATTTATTTATTTATGTATTACATTTATATACTGCCCCACAGCAGAAGCTCTCTGGGTGGTTTACAACAGTTAAAAATTGTAAACATTAAAACATATACAATTTTTTTTAAAAAAACCATCAGGTGAAGCCAAGAGTTGCTATGACAAGGTGGTGGTGGGGAAGTCATCTACTTTACCTTTGGGTACACCAGTGAGCTTGGCTTCTGAGATCCTCAAGTAGTTCAGTTTTAGTCCATCAAAGGCACCAGGTTCAAATCCACTGTTCTCAAGAGGGTTCCCACACATCTCAATGCAATTCATGTTGTTCAGCCCATTGAAAACATCCTTGGAGACCTTCTTGATTTTGTTTTCATGGATGCTTAGTTCAACCAAGAAGTTGGGCAGATTAGGAGGGATCTCCACAAGGTTGTTCTTGGAGATGTAGAGTTTCTGCAGCTTGTCGTCCATGGAGAAGTCCCAGAAGCCTCTCTGCACAAACGGAAGGTCACTGTTCACCAGTCCCATCATGTTTAAACATCACACTTCAGAGAACACCTCAGTAGGGCCTTGGTGTACAAGCCATATATCTGTACTGAAATGTTTCTTCAGGTTACCCCTGTCTTTTAATTCCACCTAGGATGATCTGGCCACTTTGTGGCTGCTAGGCAAATAATCATCCTCTCCAAGCCTATTGGTGCTAATAACAGTCTGCGTAAAAAGCACAAAGGTTAAATTCACTGTGAAGATATTTCAGAGTCTTCAATAACTGTGGTGTGGCGGTAGCATTTCATGCTGCCCATGATCTTCAATAAACAAAAGTTATTAAATCAGTTGCGCTGACACACACGAATCCATTAGTTCAAAAATCCATAAAAAGCATAGCAATGTGATCCACAGAAAATGCCTTTAAATATGCAGATATGAACTATGCTGCTGCAAACCTCATGCATTATTTAAGATTACAAGCAGAGACGTCACAATTTAATGCTTGAATGCATAGAAACTTGAGCTTCTCAGAATAAATATTCTGGGTGAATATTTTAATCAACATATAGTTGCAACCACCACGACTGGCAATTGCAAGTGTAAAGAGAGATTGCTCTTAAGTCAGTAGAACTGTCAGCTTCTTCTGAGGGGGAAGTTATTGAAAATGTATTCCTTTATTTCTCTCAACTGACAATTTATCAAGGTGTAGGGATGACGGGGGTCCATGTCCCCTAAACTCTGGCATTCAAACTTCTTTCAGTCTGAGGACCAAATTCAATTTCAGGAAAGCTCTTGGGGGTGGAGACCCTTCTATGAAACATGTATTTCCTACAACAAAATGCAAGCTTTCTTATTCCTTTCTTATTCCAGCCTTGAGGAAATCGTGTTCTTCCCCCTACTGCTGATGGGCACTTTAAAGACCCTGTTGATAGGGCCTTTAAGGCCCCCATTCGTGTGGGGAGGGAGAGAGAATCGCAATTTCCCCAAGACTGGGGAATCGCATATTTTCTCCCTCCACTTTGGCATTAGAGCCAAGAGAGAAATATACAATTTCCCACAGCCTTGTGGAAAATTTGTATTTTCCCCTGCTGCATTAATGGCGGCTGCCATTAACGCAGCTGTGGGAAAGGAAAAAAGTGGGTAGAAGTGCGATGTTGGAGGGAAAATCCACCTGGAGTGTTCTCTTGGGCCCAGGCGTATTTTTGCCCCAATGCTAATGCTAACTAGCTCTGCCCCCACCATGGCATTCTGGGCCCAGACCCATGATCATCTGCAATGAAAGACCTGCTGGGTTCATGCTAAGTTCCCTGCATGATTTGGAACTCTGATTGGGCAGGGTTCTAAATTCTGCAAGAGGCCTACCCCAATACAGCAGCCTCCCTGATGCAAAAGTTTAGCCTCAAACATATGGAGGGTGTCTGGGCCAGTGAGGAAGATACAACCAAAGAGCTAGAGCTACCTAATGTATCTCCAGCCTCCCCGTAATGATGTGAGAAGAATGCCTGAATAAGGAAAGCTATGCTGTCAAACCATTGAACTAACTCCAGCTCATTTGCATCATGCAGCCTCTAACCTCCACTGAACATGTTTTATTTATTTTAGTAGGAAAGAGTTCATCCCATCCTGAGGTTACCAGCTTTGCAGGTTATGGCTCTGAAGTGGTTACTAATGGCTACAGGTGCTTTTAGATCTTTTGGAAATATAAGGAATAAATTTGTGGAGGGAAACCACAATATTTCTAGCAGGTCGCATTTAGTGTTCTCAGAAAACACAGATGCATTCTGATAACAACGTTTTTAGAAAGGAATTGATGGTATTGTAGTTCCATAATTCGAAAACCCTCCCCCATGCAGGTTGGGAGACATCATAGAATCATAGAATAGTACAGTTAGAAGGGGCCTATAAAGTCATCGAGTCCAACCCCCTGCTCAATGCAGGAATCAACCCTAAAGCATACCTGACAGATGGTTGTCTAGCTGCCTCTAGTGTGGGAGAGCCCGTGACCTCCCTAGGTAACTGGTTCCATTGCTGTACTGCTCTAACCGTCAGGAGGTTTTTCCTGATGTCCAGCCAGAATCTGGCTTCCTGTAACTTGAGCTCATTTGAGACATCTTGAGACATCTTTCAACTGCCTCCTAAAAACACACTTGTCCACCCAGGCTTACCCAGGCTTGTAATTAAAATAATCCTGCTGCTCCATCTTACTGCTCCTTGTATTGCTCTTAGGCCACAGCTAGACCTAAGGTTTATCCTGGGATCATCCAGGGTTCGCCCCTGCCTGAGCACAGGATCCCCTGTGTGTCACCTAGATGAACACGTTTGACCACTGGACGATCCAGGGATAAACCTTAGGTCTAGCTATGGCCTTATTGTAATTTGAATTGTTTTTAATACTGTATTTTATATGTGATTTTAATATTTATATGAGAACTGCTTAGGAATTTTATCATTAGCAGTATATAAATGCCACAAATTAATAATTATATAAATGACAATGAATCATGCTTGCTGCAAAACTGGAAAATAAATAACCCTGGAGAGCAAGGGGTCAGTAATGTATGGCCTATGAGCTGGATCTACATTTTCCAGTCTTCAAAGAATGGATGAGAGTAGCAGGTTGAAGCTCATTTTTTTTAAAAAAAAAATGCGGCCTACGAGCCTTACGTTGCCTCCTTCTGCCAGGGCTGGCCCTCCCATGAGGCAGAGTGTGGAAGTAACCTCAGGCAGCAGATGCTGCAAACTGGCAGCAAGGTGCTGGAGGAGAAAGCTCTGCCCTGTGTTCCCGGAACTAGCACACTGCCTTCAGGTGTGATGGAGGATGCTGCCCCATCACCAGTGTTGAAGCAAGATTCATCTGCCAGTCTAATCAAGTTTGAACATATTATGGTAGAAAGCATTGGAAAAGAGTTTGCACAAGCCTAGAGCTTTTGAAAAGAGGCTTCATGGTTTGCAGACTGGGATGGGCACTTCAGATAAGAAAAGGATATATACTGCAAGAAAATTTCGTTCTCTTCCTAGCATTGTTTTTCTACTCAGATTATCCAGAATACATCGGAAGGTCATGTCAGGATCTGTCCTATCCTGCAGCACTATCTGTCGGCAGCTTGCCATAGAATCAGCTGCAGGGCTTCGCAGGATGCGAGCCCTGGCTGGTAAAGCCTTAGGAGTTCAGGCCCAGACCAGCAGGCACTCCCAGGTGGGCTCATACAGAACAGCTGGGAGCTGCCAGGAAAGGCCTATATAAGAGCTGCATTTCACCTTCAGCCTTTGCCACAGCAACACAGTCTCTCATGCCAGCTGCAGCTGGTTCCTGACTATTTGCTACCTTGGATCTTGCCTCACCTTGCTGGTCCTCTTGCTTGTCTCAACCACACCTCTGCCTCTGGCCCCTTTGCTACGTAATACGTGCCTGAACCTTGCTTTGCCTTTGACCATTGACTTTTGCCTCTGGTCCTTGTTTGGAATCTGTTCCTCCTGGACTCTGCCTCTTGCCTTGATCCCTGCCCGGACCTTGCCTGCTTGTTGACTGGACTTCTCTTCTGCCTCTGGCCCACTTGGACTCTGAACCTGTGTCTGACCTTGTGCCTGTTTCCTGGATCTGCCTCCTGCCTCTGGCCCTCTGTTGGCCTCTGTCACCCAAGACCCATGCCTCACACCCAGCTTGCTCCACCAGTATTCCAACCACCCAAGCTGGTTCCATCTCCATCCATCCCGACCCTGGCGTTCCTGCCTAAGGACCCTGCCGCCCACACCCTGGATCGTGACAGGCCATTCAAAAGGCTATCCAGTTACTTAGCATGTTTCATAACTTTCTCTTGAGTGAACAGGGTTATAGTTAGGAAGGGTTAATTGAGATTGTAATGGGGTTTGGTTTCTAAGGAAAAGATTCTCACCTTGAAACTACAAGCTCCATGAGGTGAGTGTTTTATTGCACACTCACAGATTTTCACGGGTCCCTCTCATGACATCATCTGCCTCCCATCTGCCTCCTGCCCTTTCTAACCTTCTTTGCATGACAAAAAATGCTCCAGTAGGTCAAATTTATTTTTTAAGATGGAACTTGCCACTAATCTACTGCTGTGTGCAGGAGAAGCAGCGGGATCAAACTGCCCCACTGAATGGGCCCCGTGCAAGTTGTTTACTTCCTCTTTCAAAAGTGGAAGTAATGAGGGACAAACGTGCAGGCAGAGAAGTGACAGTAAACAAATATGATTTCTCCCTGTGTGATGCCACTCTATGAGGGGGGAGGGGAGGGGAAGTGAACACCAGAATTGCTCAGTACTTATAGCAAATCAGCAAGTTTTTTTAAATACCTCTGTGTGTATAATAATAGAAAACAGCACCAGAGCATTGCATTCAGTAGGGAAGACAGAGAAAAGGAAAATAATGGATGCTCTACATCTCATAAAATTTAAGGGTGTGTGTGTGTGTGTGTGTGCAGTATTTGAATGATGATATCATTTCTCTTTAGAATCCTGATGGCTGCACAAACAACTTTACATGTTTTCTCCATGGTTTTATAATGTTATCTGACCTGCTTGATGGAATTACTGACTCAGAATTCTCAGTGGTGCCTTGGCCTGTATTTATGTTCTTTTGCTTACCAACGCTTTTAAGTAAAGTGGCAACTCTTGAATGTAGAAGAGATGTCATTCAACAAAGATGTATAGATCAATTTCTTGATTGCTTATTTAGATTTTGTGCCCCCTCTCTCAACCCAAGGAAGTATATAACAATAAAAGCAACTGATATAAAACAATGCCCTTTTTTAAAGTGCACTGTCCTCATGATTAAAGTTACTCTAGTTTGTCTTAATTGATTACACTGGAAGGTAGTTCCAGACCCAGTGCTTTAGTCCTTCCTCAGAATCTGTGAAAATATGGAAACTGTTCATCATAGGATTATTCAGTCCTGATTGCATGCCTTGAATGTGTTTGTGTGACATGAATTATAATTAAATATGTTAAATACAGAACACCAGTAAATGTTCTCACTGTGGTAATGCTAATAGCAGTATCTAACTTACAGTTTCTCCCCCTTCCATTTAACTCCATTTCTCTTTCAATACAATAATAGTATTGGGAAACAATATTTAAAATAGAGGCATTTATTGTTCTTTTATAGACAATTGTTCCAATAACTGTTTAGTAGTTCTGGCATCACAGGGTGAAAATTGTATACCTCAGCGGCTGTCCTGCCTGTGGCTGTAATGAAGACTCGGTAGTAATCTAATTGTATTGACTTAGCAGGAAAGTGGAATTCTCATTGACAGCATAAAGCCAAGCAAATTGCAGTATCAGAAGACACATGCTGGCATAAGCCCTGTTGACACTGATGTCAAAAAAAGTATTCTTTTTCCTCCCAGAGAGGAACAGTTAAGGGGAAAAAATGGGTTCCTCTGAATTTAGGAACCTAAACTCTGCATTGTTATTTTGTTTTTATCTCTGAACCTTTCTCCAGACAGGGTTTTTTAGTCCAAGCCTAGACCAGGGGTGAGGAAAGGGTAATAATCTTCCCTTATTATTGGTTGATGGGAGTTGGAGTCCAAGAACATCTAGAAAACCACAAGTACTTCACCCCTGATGTAAACCTCCCAGTCTTTTTCACCTTTAGAGATCTCTTCTAAGCTTCCACATTGCCATGTCTGTTGAAGAACCTCTGCACATCTGACCTGGAACCCACATGCATGTCTGATAATTCTGGGGCATATCCTTGGTGAACTGCTCAGGCCCTTGGTGTGTCAATATTAATGCATGTGAACTATGGGTGTGCCTTAGGACATATCCAGCACTCCCCTGAAGATGTGTACTTCAAGGGAAGATCAATACTGGTGAACAAGCTTGATTTTAGAGAAACTTGGCCATTTTTCTCATTGAGAAAACCCTGATAAGCTTTCCAGGATTCCCTAGAATATAGTCTGAAAATAAGTTTTCAATGAAGGCAGAATTGTGTATTCATTCATGCCCACAGAGAAACTCTCTAAGTTATTTAACAACAAATAAGCTATACTGTAGCACAGCAATGTGGCAATAAATGATAAGGGAAGACTCCATCCATCTTGTCACTTGAACAGAAAGGTTCTGGGCAGCTCTTTTCTTCGAGTCCAGGGAAATCTCGCTGAGAAGGACAGCATATGCAGTCCTGTGGAAGAGGGGATGGAATGCTTTGAAATAAATGCTGCATTCCTGGTATGAGGGGCAAATAAATTCCCACATATGAGTGCATGAAGTCAGGTAGGCCGGCCGGCCGGCCATGCCCACTGTATGTATTGAAAGTGAAGGAATTAATTGTGCCTCTGAGTTAGGGATAGGTAAATCTATCGGTTTTGGTTTCACCCAATTTCTTCTTTCCCTTACTGCAGTTTCATTTCAGCCTACATTCAACATCAATTTCTGAACACAGCAAAATTGGAGTGGGGGGAGTATGTATGAAAATCCTTATGTATTTTGTGTGCATTTTTAAGAACCTAAGAAGTGGCGTGCTGTATCAGACCAATGGTCCATCTAGTCCAGCACTGTGTTCGAACAGTGGCCAACCAGCCATCGGCCAGGGATGAACGAGCAGGACATGGTGCAACAGCACCCTCCCACCCATGTTCCTAGTGTGCACACTCCTTGCAAGTGTTTCCCCCCCAATATATGTATATTTTGAGTTCCAAACCAGATTGCAACATTCAGAAAAGTGTGGATTTTTCTGAATGTTGCACAGGTGAATTTCCATTCATTTATAGCTTCAGGTCTGAAGTTGGTATGTTTGAAACAAAAAAAAAAAGTTGTGAAGAATTTCTCTTGCATCTCTACTTTGAGCTGTGTAAAATCTCCTGTTTGCAGATTTTAAGACCCTGTTTAAGTGGCAGATTGTGTGACACTCTCAGTTAACATGGTTATTAGGAAAACATCTCCCTAAAGCTTGCACCATTGGTTAGAGTGCAGCATTCTGTGCAATAACAAAAGGTTTATTTAGCACATATGAGTAACTTCAGTCAGCTGGTGGATTACATGTGTCTTATTCACTGGGCACGAATCAGCCAAAGTTACGGTTAAGTCTGAATGAATTCTATGGAAGAGTAATTACTACAATTGCATGTTGCTCCTCCAGAGATTTATTGTGGATTATAATGTAAGAAATATTATTCAAACATCCATTTTCTAACTGATAAAATGAAGTAAAATGACTACTGTCATGATCTATCTCTTACTGCACTACTTGTGGAAGGGAATGCACATTGGAAGATGCATGTCCTTGAGAATAATGCAGACATCTATTCTTGGGTGCACATTCTGGTATCCTTTCTGCATCTGTTTTATTCTGCTCTACTTAATTTCCACATCCAGCTGCTGATATTCCCCGCCACCATTGGCAGACAAAATCTGACAGAAGGGAGATTTTGGATCATTGTCTACACTAACAGAATAACCATCTGTTAGATTACTCTGGCATCACTAACCAACATGGACCAAGTCAGGATCATGGCTTGTGACATATCTGATCCAGACAATGATCTAGATCACAGATGGCCAACTGTGGCCACAAGTGGTACAGCCAGTGCAGGATTCTGGACCTGGCCAACACAGGCACACTGTCAGATCTGCACACCTGCTTGATTCCCAATACTGCACTGTTAAAGGGTATTAGACAAATTCATGGAGGATAGGACTCTCAAGGGCTACCAGTCAGTATGGCGCTATCAAGGAGCTGTATACAAACATATATAATAAAAATCCACTTTGCCTGAGTAGGGTATGTCAAGTAGAAGCTTGTGCACATGTAGCAATAAAACAGATTGTCCTGCTCCATCTGGGATTCCATCATCTTTTCTGAATGAGGACTCAGTTGAGGAGGCCTGACATGGAACAGGCAGTTGGATCTCATCTGAGACTGGAGTTAATTTCAGGACCATGGACAGCAATCTTAGCGCTAGTTACAAGTTACTGCAGCGCTGGCTGGGAGCAATCCGCAGGGTTTTGTAGTCAGTCCAAGAGAGTCATTCGGGAAGCTCCACCTGCTCAGATGCAGCATCTAGATGTTAAAGGGCATTTTTCCTGCAGGCACTGGAATCTCCTGGAGAGAAAAGGTTGCAGAGAAGAGGAGCCAGTTGGGCTCTGTTCCTCAGAGTCTCTAAGAGTTTCTGGTCCGGAGTCCTGACACGGAACTACCTTGGCTGTTCTCTATTGGTTCCTGTCTTCCTGTGATGGGTGTGCTGCATAGTGCTACAGACTACATTGGAGAGAGGGAGGAAAGAAACCTCCCTCCCTTTCTCCCATTATTGCCAGAAGGGGGAAGGGGTTTGGAGGCTCACGTGGGTTAAATAGTAATGAGAGGGACGGTTCATGAGAGAAGGTTGGGTGTGGTATCTGAACCCCTTGAAATAAACCAAGGTTATTTATTCTTTTATTTAAAATGATGTTTAGGCCACCTTTAAGTGTAGACTATCTTTGGGGTGTGGGTGTGTGGTGGGGGTTAACTTGGCATGTTGTGCTAAATTACAAATCCAATTAGAGAGAAGAGTGTTTCGTCTGTCTCAACTCATGATGGTAATTCAGTATTCATTGCCCTCTTTAGTCTGGATACCAAGGGAAGAAAATGTAATATTGGTTACCAAACAGAACTATATTTAAACTTTAAAGGATTCTCAAGCTCAGCTATACAAAACAAAGCCCTGGTTAAGAATGCATGAATAAATCAGCTTGAGCATCATTATCTGTCTCTAAAACATGACGAGACTAGATATAAACCGTTTGGCTTTTGCTTTTAAAGAGCTTCCATGATAAATCTTTTTGTTTGACTCGTAGAGTCGTGGTACTTTTTTACAAATCAATCTATGACAGGAAGAATAACTGACATATATATATATATTTAGAACCATTCCAATCAGGTTTCAGACCTGGTTATGGGATGAAACAGACATGGTCACCATGATTGATGACTTACAGCAGTAAATGAAGGAAGGGAGTGCAACTTTGTTGCTTTTTCTGGATTTCTCAGTGGCTTTCAATACCCTCGCCTGTGATATCCTTTTGGATGGGTTGGGTCTAGGAGGAACAGTGTTAAAGTGGTTCTAGCCCTTCCTGGAGGAACGGTCCCAGAAGGGGGTGCTGGGGGACTTCTGTTGCACCCTATGGCCATTAGCCTGTGCAGTGCCACAAGATTCCATCTTCTCCTTTTTAACATCCACATGAAACCACTGAGAGATGTCATCAGGAGGTTTAAGCTGAAGTTTCACCAGTATGCAGATGATACTCAGCTCTTTCTCTCATTTCCATCTACACATCCCAGGGAATCTGTCAAACTCTTAAAGCAGTGTTTGGAGGCTGAATTGGAATGGATGAGGGTGAATAAGCTGAGACTTAATACATACAAGACAGAGGCACTATGGGTTACTGGATAGAGGTTTACAAGGAAACTGGATAGAGGTTTACAAGTGGTCTTAGATGGGGTTGACTCCTCCTAAAATAACAAGTATGCAATCTGGGAGTCCTCTTGAACTCTGTACTAATTGGGAAAGCTTGGGTGGCTACAGTGACCCAAGGAGTGCATTTTACTGGCTTAGTCTGGTAGGCCAGCTGTGGCTTTATCTGGAGAGGATAGATCTCACCTTGGTTATCCATGCACTGGCAATATCCAGGATAGACTACTGTAATTTGCTGGATCTGAGGCTGCCTTGAAGAAAGCTCAGAAACTTCAGTTGGTGCTGCCCAACTACTGGAGGGCCTATATTGTGCCAGCTGCACTGGCTACTGATGTATTTCTGAGCCCTATTGAAAGTGTTGCTTTTGACCTTTAAAGTGTTAAATGGTTTGGAATCAAATTACTCGAAGGACCACCTTCATCCATATCAGGAAGAGAGGCCCTTCTCATTTGCCCACTGGTGAGGGCAGTTAGGTGGGTGACCACAGGTGAGAGGGCCTTTTCCACAGTAGCCCCACACCTCTGGAATGAGTTGCCGTTGCGGGGGTCCATCAGCCCCCATCATTGCAGGCTTTTAGGAAGGTTCTGAAAATGTGCTACTTTACTTTGGCTTTTTCCTGATAACATTTTATCAGACTTGGTTCTAGCTGCAATTGTAGGCTTTGTATTTATGTTGGTATTTGTTGTTGTTTTAGAATGTGTGATGCTTTTATTACAGCATCATTCTTATGTGAATGTTATTGTTTTATGCTGCCTGGGGGTGGGTGGGCTGCTCCGAAAGGCAGCCAAGAAATATCTTGGTGGGGGGGAGGGAACAGAGAGGCCCTTTTTCTTTTTTTACCCACGCTGTCCAAAACAGTATGCTATTTTTAATACATAATGTATGTATTTAGGGATCTGCAGCCTGAGAAATGGTTTCTGCAGTGCAGTTCTGTGCCATCAGCTATGCTGTGTGATGTGTGTTACCCTACATATGGTGGGTTGCCAGCTAATCAAATTGGGCAAAGAAAATCTGAAATAATACTTCATCTGTAAGTTTAATTAATGCCCCATGCTGCACAAACCAGAAGTAGGGTGAATGACTTGCTGACACATTGGAGAGAAAAGGAGAGGTGCCCACAGCATGGACTGCATCGCTAGAGGGCTTGTTGCTGTCAGGGGAGAGTAAAGGAAGCCAGCTGGTTCTGGTAAATTACCTGTCTAACATTTTGAAAGAGTTCTCCTGAGCTGCTGTGCCTGGTTAGCAGGCAGATTTTCTCCCCCCCCCCTTTTTCTTTTCTGATTCACTCTAAATGCTGATGCAGGCGCTTTTTGCTTAGTGAGTATATTTTAGAGGTTTCTCCCTGAGCTATTGTGATGGTTTTTTACAGCTCACATTGCTTGGTGTTTCCACGCTTGCACAAATAATCGCTCGATCTAAATACTGACGGATGTAAAGTCACATGTTCTACTCTGCAATACTGTATTGTTATTGAGAAGAAATTATCGGAGATTGTGCAGGAAAAGGGAACTTCCCTTAAGTTATCCTGGGGTGGATGGATACAGATGAACAATTCCCACCATGTACATTGGTATTATGCTGCAAAGTGGTAAAGAGATGTTCTCCTTTTCTTTTCTTTTTAATAGCCACACATCCAAGTACTGTCCGCTGCTGGTCCAAATGAATACAAGATCTAGATCTTCTGTCATTCTAAACCAGGGATGCACCACCTTTTTGGCCTTGAAGGCCATGTGCGAAGCCGGCTTGGGGGCTGCACATCGACACACACACATGCACGCACATGTGTACACACACACACACACACACACACACACACACACACACATCAGTAACCCTAGTAGCAATTGCTCTTTTCTCATAGCTAACAGCAGTGGGAAAAGAGCAATCTGTAGGAGGATTTATGGAAGAGGGGCTAAAGTAAAGAGATTTCCCTCCACCCCCTTCTCGAGCAATCCCAATGATCCCGATCACTCCTTCCTCACTGCTGCTACCAGAAGGTAAAAACAGTCTGCATCAGCATTGCGGGGGAGGCAGGGGGAGAGAAGGTAGAACATGTGACAGAAGGTGTGGCGGCACTCACAACTACAGTGGAATAATTGGCAGGGAATAGGTGGGTGGGCTTGGTAGCAGAAGGTCAAGGGTCCTTGGGGATTGCAGTTAAGGCCTTGGTGGGACCACAGGTTGTGTGGCCCTGTTCTAAACCCATGCATTAGGGAATCTTTTAAAAGGATGTTCCTGATTTTCTTCCTGTTCTGGGCTACTGTAACTTCTGAAGAAATGTCAGGCTGGGAAGCCTCTTTTGGATTCACATCTGAAGAGCACAGATTATTATAGGCATTGCAATTACTGCTGTTCAAAAGGGTGGGGTGATTCTGTTTGCTCCTTTCCACAGAAATGATAGCAACTAGCATAGGTATGTCAGAAAAATCTGTTTGGGTTGTGGAGATCAATGAGCTCCCCTCAACTCAGCTCCCCAGACTTTGACACATTTTTTAGCATTGGGGCAAAAATCTACCTTGGCCCCCAGGCAGATGTGCCCAGCACCAGGACAGGCCAGCACCCTGATTCAGGCTGGCCTGTGCCCCCTTCCTCCTTTTCCACCACTGTGTTAATGTTGGCCTCCATTAACACAACGGGGGGAAACACACTATTTCCCCAGTCTTAGGAAATTGCATTTCTCTCCCACTCACATGCTGCTGGCCATATTAAAAGGGCCTTTATTGTGCCCATTCAGGCAGGGAGAAACACAATTTCCCCTAGGCTGGGGAAATCATATATTTTCCCCCTCCACTCTAATTGTGGTGGCCACCATTAGAGTGGAAGGAAAAATACACGATTTCCCCAGCCTTGAGGAAACCACACACACCCCACATCAATTGGGGCCTTAAAGGCCCTCTTAACTTTGCATTAAGAGAGCCTTTAAAGCCACAGTTGGCATGAGCCTCCTGAGACCTCAACAAAGCATGCTTTCTGGGACCTCCAGAAAGTGTGCAATTCCCCCAGCCATGCTAATGGCATGCTCGGGAAATGCACACTTTCCGGAGGCCCTGAAAAGTGCACTTTGCAGAGGGCTTGGAAGGGTCATGCAGCCTCCCGAACGCTCACCAAGCCTGGCTCCCTTGGCTCAGGGCAGGGCGGGCAGGGCTCATGGAACTTGCAGGACAAGTGCGCCACAAGTTCTTATTCCCTACCCATTTTCCACCAACTGGCCTGACTTGATCTGCATTGAGTCAGACCGGTTCGCAGATTTTCCGTTGTAGTTATTTTATTTTTATTTGCACAAATACAGATTTGTGCAATTTATGCTAACCTCTGTTTGGGCAAATTTTTAAAATGGAAAAAGTTCTGGGATTTGGGGAAAATGCAGGCTGAGTTGGGCAGGTAGCGGAAGTTGGTCAAGCCCCCAAAGGGTCAGATTCCCAAGTGACTGATATTCCAAGACCAGTGTGGGAGCAATGTGGCCTGCGATGCACACACATAGGAACAGAGGATCTTCCAATGAGTCAGACAGCCCTCCGGTGTTTCTGACAGCAGTCTTTCCTGGTGCTACCGGAAATGTCAGGGAATATCCTGGCACGTTTAGTATTGAGCTCTACCCCTGAGCTTTAGCTGTTCCTTTAGCTGCTTCCCATAGGAGGAACACACTTCCTGAACTCCTTGTTGTGTCTATTCTTCCAAAGTAGGTCTGTGAGAAGTCACCACCGGAATGAGCATCTAGATTAGAAGCCTTTCATCAATGACAGGATATTCTGTTTTCCTATACTTCTTGGCTCATTTGTAAATACCCTAAAAAGGTTAACAATGGTGCCAGCCTGTTTGATAGACATTCATTTTACACAAGTAAATTGAAGCTGTTTTGGAAGTAACAAAAGTATGTGGCAACATGCTGATGCATGTTGATAAGTAAACAATAATGTAATGCTTTTACAATTAATGGAATCTCTGGATACAAATTAACATGGGATGCATTAGTCAATTACTACTGAGCAGGCAAATCAATGCTTAGGCAGCATCAAAGAAGTATTGTGAACAAGGCTAAGTAAATTATCATATCATTATAACATCTGTGGTCACACTTGGTTTACAACTCAATGCCTTGATTCCCCCCCCTTTGTCTATTTACCCTGCTGCCCTTTCAAAAGCAATTATCAGATATTTTGCAGTACCATGTAATACAAATTAGTTCTGTGCTGAAAACGTCATCCACATTTTTTTCGCCCATTCTCATTCTATTTTTGAAATTGCTTCTGAAAATCAAAAGGAGGAGAAATTTTGGAGAAATTTTCACCGGATGGGTTCAGAGCTCACTTATGAATTGGCCCAGGAGTGTGTGCAAGGGCTCATTTACACCAAGCAGGATATTGCACTATGAAAGTGGTATGAAAGTGGTATATAAAAGGCAGGAGCCACACTACTGCTTTATAGTGGTATTGAAGTGCATTGACAACTGTTGGGGCCCATTGACAGATACCATAAACCACTTTCATACAACTTTCATAGTGTTATATCCTGCTTGGTGTAGAAATGTCATGGCCTCCAACAGTTGTCAGTGCACTTCAGTGCCACTATAAAGCAGCAGTGTGGATCCTGCATTTTACATATATACTGCTTTCATAGCGGAATATCCTGCTTGGTGTAGATGAGTCCCAAGTGTCCTAACTTTCATTGTGCAATAATCTCTGTGGCAGCCTGTGGTCCCCTAAGCTTCCTGTACTTCAATTAAAGCCCAGGGGAAGATATTATATGGACATTCCTCCCGTGAGGCTTTTTCAGTTCAGAAAGTGCAGTGGCCTGGGAGGCTACACAGCAGTGGAGAGATGTGTAACAGAAAGACGAAGAAAAATCACAGCACCCTTTGCCACTTGCAGTGATTAGGAAAACTCAAAACATCAAAATGCATTTATTTTTTAAATATAAAATTGCGTGAGGATGTGGCAGAAAAGTGGAAGCATCAACTCAGTTGCTGCTGTTTCCACTTGCAGTGGCAGTGCAAAACAAACAAGGTCAAGGTGTGAACCACCCAGAGAGCTTCGGCTATTGGGCGGTATAAAAATGTAATAAATAAATAAATAAATAAATAAATAAATAAAACAAACATAAATCCTTAGGGGAAAGGGGGTTGAGCTACAACCACTGTCAACAATGAGCCCTACCTGTGAGAAACTGCTGGAAAATTTCTCTTCCCCTTGGAGAAATTTGGTGAAATTGTCCCGTCCCCTCCAATTTTCCTGCTCACAAATAGCCTGGAGAATTTTGAGAGGCTATTTGCACACAGCTCTATCTAATACAAATCCTATACAGCCATAAAATTTCTGCAGGCATTTTTTTGCAGTTCACCTAGATTGGTATTCACCATCTGGGGACTGTCAGGATGTACACTGGAAGGACATACAGACCTACATTCTCTCTCATCATTATAGAAAAGGCTATACAATGTTACACTTTTCAGAATATGATTAAAGTGATTATGAATTAGTGTTCTGCGCCATTACTCCTCAAAAATTAGAAATTGTTGTATCTTCACTTTCACTGAAACTTTTTTTTATTTTTATTTTTTTAAAACACACACCATACAGTTATGGTTAAAAAGAAAAGAAAACCATTTTGAACGCAGGCACAGTCATTACCATTATAGAACACCTGAACACTACCCAGCAGGTGAAAACTGCTTGAATCCATAAATGGCACTTGAGATGGACTGCAGCTTATTTGGAGCTGCCTTTCTGTGCAATCTCCCTGAAAACCCCCCCACCCCACTCAAGCCCATATGAGCAATCTTTCTTTGCTAAACGAGGAACTGTGAGTGAACAAGGAACTAAAACTGATGTCTGGGCTTGGCATTTCCCCTGGGCATGAAAATGCCAGGGCCAAATCAACCACAGCACCCTGATTCCACAAGCTTCTCAGTCCTGTGGAGAACTGCAAAAGTGTTCAGCTGAACACAGTTGAAATCTCACTGCAGACCTTCACATCAACACAGGGTAGTCAGGGGTGGAGAGTTGGGTGGTGGTGTTTCTCCCCTCCATGTGTTGCATTTTCAAATGCCTGAAGAGGGTTCTAGCAACCATTTTATGCATACATGTACACTCTGGGGGATTCCACACGTCGTACTGAGGGTGCTTCCATGCGCCCCCAGTGTGGCCCCAAAGCGATCGTGTAACTTGCCTGGAGAAGAGATGAGGAAGAGGCGTCCTTGCCGCCGCCGCCACCCACCTACCTCCTCGCTGGCCGGGTCGGAGAGCTCGGCAGAAGAAGGCGGCTCTCCACCCCGCCTTCTTCCGCCGAGCTCTCCGACCCGGCCGGCGAGGAGGTAGGTGGGTGGCAGCGGCAGCGGCAGCGGCAGCGGCGGCAAGGACGCCTCTTCCTCGTCTCTTCTCCAGGCAAGCTACACGATCGCTTTGGGGCCGCACTGGGGGCGCATGAAGCGCCCTCAGTACGACGTGTAGAAGCCCCCTCTATTACATGTGAGCAAATGTACAGATCCGCACTCTGTGTACACTGCACCTTCACTGTACATATGGTGAACGTTATGTGTAAATAACTGTACCAGTGTACAGGTTGACAATTTGTGTACACATATGTGCACTCAGTGTAGTCCGTGAACAGCCCAAATCTCTTACCTCAGCAATGTTGCTGGGTGAGTGCTGTGCAATGGTATTTGGCTGGAGAACTGTCCTCTACTCTAGTTTGTGTGTTTGTTTGTTTTAATTCTATGCTCACCCCCAATCTCTTTCCTCTCTCAAATTTTCTCCCTCAAAATCTCACCAAAAACCACCTCAGAAACTCCTGTGGCAGTTCCTCAGGGCCAAAAAGAGTTGAGAACACAGAAGGCTACATTTTACATCAGGGGTGCAGCACCCTAGTCCTGGAGGTCAAATTTGGCTTGCCTGTTGTTCCCCATGTGGCCCTGCCCTTTCCCCTGCCTCGCACCCTTTCCCTCGACCACCAATATTTTTGTGATTTCTCTGCTTTTATGCAGGGACTTCTTTGTTCTAAAACAAAGCCTTTCCTAAGGCTTTATTACTGGCAGTAAGAACTTTAAGATATTGTTGGTATTTTGCCTCTAGTCCCCACCCCCACCCCCCAAAGCACTTCAGCCCTTGGGCTGAAAAAAGTTTCCACTTTGACATATAAAGTGAACCTGCATTCATCAATTCACCCAATTATAGCCCTATATTAAACTGAGTTCACTATGCATGAGGAGAAAGGGTGCTCTAGCCCTGCCCCCTTCACATGTGGAGAGCGGAGGTTGATGGTCTGAGGAGGAGGGTCTTTATGTGATTAAGAACCCCAGAAAATCACGGCTCTTATGTGCCCCTTCTCCTCATGCGTTTAGTGATCACAATTCAATAACAATAGAATGGGGCTAAAATGTGTGTTACCCAGGTATAGCTACTGTATATGCATGGATTAAATAGGGTTCTAGCACCTGGGTACGAATTGGGCATGAACACATGCAGACAAAAGCCATGTTCAGGTATATGCTGGAATGCCTGAGGGCTTAAACTCTTCAGGTGTAGGAGACTGGGTGTACTGGCCTTGCACCCCCTCAGTTCAGACCTCATCATGTTGAATCAGCAAGATCTGAGCAAAAGCTCTACTTGCATGATCAGACGGCCTGATAAGGTAATCAGGGCAGGGAGTTCTATTTGTGTTCAAGCAAAAGCCACCAGAACTGCCTTTCAGACCTTGCCAGTTCAGCACAGTAAGGTCTGAATTGCGGTGGGAGGGTCCAACACACCTGAAGACATGGGGTGGGGCCAGCAGGCCTGACCCTGGCCTTCTACCCACTTTAAGCCCTCACACATTCAGGCAAATAATTCTCACAGCTAGCAAAACAAACATAATTGCAATGGGAATGCACAGTGTAATATTTGAACACTCCTTTTCTTTAATTCTCTGCTAGGCAGAAGTATAACAACCCAAGGAGGGATGGAAATGGTGAGAGAAACAGATGCACTCCTAACCTAGGGTGACCATATGAAAAGGAGGACAGGGCTCCTGTATCTTTAACAGTTGCATAGAAAAGGGCATTTCAGCAGGTATCATTTGTATATATGGAGAACCTGGTGAAATTCCCTCTTCAGCACACCAGTTAAAGGTGCAGGAGCTATACTAGAGAGACCAGAATTAAAAGAGGGCAGGGCACCTGCAGCTTTAACTGGTGTGATGAAGAGGAAATTTCACCACATTCTCCAGATATACAAAGGACACCTGCTGAAATTCCCTTTTCAATACAGCTGTTAAAGATACAGGAGCCCAATCCTCCTTTTCATATGGTAACCCTACCTAACCTAAACAAAAAAACTGACATGTTAAAATTCTGCCATACACCTTTTAAAAGAAAACACAATCAAAATACATATTTAAGTGTTTTTGTTATTGACTTCCATTAAATCCCCTCTCTTCCTGTACTTTCAGGCCTGCCCTAGGTATCCCAGATGGCTTCAGTTTAAGTTTCCAAAAGTTCAGGAGGACCTTCCTCTGCTCTCCTCAGATTAGGCACCTGTGCAAACAGCGAAGAATAATTTATGAATAAGAGGCAGGTAGTGGCTTATTGGAAATGGGTGGCATATTGGGAATAATGAGAGTAGCCATGCTTGGGCACATGCTGAGGGCCTATACCACAGCAGGGCCCCCCTGCCTTCTTATTTACTGGCTCTCTGCCTGCAAAGAAACAACAAGACAGAGGATGAGAAGCAAAACCAGCTGGTGGTGATAAGTTAGACTCACTGAGGGAGAACGAGGCCCATTGAGGGTGTCTTGCCCAAGGGTCCTCAACAACTTAGAGCTGTCACTGCATCTATCACACCCTTCATAATCCTCTGCTGTTGAGGAGGGCTTTGCAGGTCAGTCCCATGCCTCGTCACCTGCAGCTTTCCTGATTATTTTAGGAAAGTCTCTCAAATAAACCACCATTCTGTTTCCCCTAGCCCACCTCTTCCACAGGTCATTTTACCTGATGTGGTAGTTAAACACATTTTACATGATGCTGAAAGGCATTACATTTGGATTATATTTCCTGTTTCAGTAATCTTTTTTGGAACTAAGGTGATCAAATAATTTTGTGTGTTGTTAGCATTTAGGAGGGAGATCACGCATTTATGGGCATCTTTAAATTTAAGATCTTTTGTACACTGGAAGGTCAAAATCTTTAATTTTATCATGACTCGTTAGCAAAGAAAATTGTTCTGAAACAACAAAAATCCTCACTCAGATTGAACCTTTCTTTTTCAATAAAGAAAAATGCAGGTGTGCATACTGAACAGATAATAAATTTATATTAGAATAAAAGGATGTGGAAATGAAGGGATACCATAAAAGTTAATCCCAAAATCATTAAAGCATTTTTTTCTAAATACCAGAAGATTAGCGATCTAGTGAATACATGTGCCCTGACATTCTCAGTTATTAACTTCCTAAATTGCCATATAGTGAGACTAGTTTGAAATGAAGACTAGAATTATTTTAATTGGGAACCGTGAACTATTTTTCCCTGGAGGTTTTCTCTGAGTCTTTTGCTTTTACCCTCCTAAGTCTGGAGGAGAGGGAAAGACCCAGTATATGAGGCCATTTCTGGCTTGCTTCTGCTCTCTATTGCTACTAGTATTCCTTTGTTTAGAGCCAGCTGTGAACAATGTAAATTTTATAGCCAAGGATTCTGGTAACTCACACTCAGCTAGGAATCAATCCCCCTTCACACATTACTTGCATGATGAGGTGCCATGCTATTAAAGGGGTTATGGGGCCAAACCTCTGCCCTCATCCCCTGAAAGCACCCATCTCATCCTCTTCATCCACACATTAGCATGGACATCTGAGGCAAGGGAAGTCAGCATGCTGAAGACCTTCCTGACTCATGGAACCATGCACAACTAGGATTTCGGGATCTTATGCATGGAGGCCTGTGCGTTGAGGCTTCCTTGCCTCAAATGTCCACACTAACATGTGAAAGGCAGGTACATTGTTGTGGGGTGGGACCAGAAACACGGCCCTGCATCACTTTTAATAGTGCAATGACTCCTTCACACAACTAATGCCTGAAATTTTGTTGAGTGTTGTTCAACACAGGGGCTTGAGGCCAGGTGGAAATTGGAAAAGATGCAAGCTAAAGTCTGAAGGACAGCAGCTAGGAGATGCTGCTGCATTGATCAGGCAAGATGAGAAGGTCAGGCTCCTAGTAGTTACAAGTGGGACCTGCAAAAAATATATGTTGCAGTACATCTTCCCTCTGAAAAGGTGTGTTCCTCCTAGGGGTTCGAGGCAGGCCAGACCCACAGTCCTCATTTTAGACCTTGCTGTATTGAACCTGCCAGGTTTGAACATTTGCTTAAACACAAGTGGAACTCTCAGCCCAATTGTGGACTCTGCCTTCTCAGGGTTCCTGATCACACTTGCATTCAAGCAACAGTCCTGCTCTGGCCTTGCTGGTTCAACATGACAAAATCTGACCTGAGGGTGGTGGGCTGGCACATCTGGAGGGGTAGCAGCAAGGCCATCATGTGCAGCTTGTGTCTTCATTTATTTCCAATCATGATTTGCTGCTACTGGAAATCCTTTTCTATGTTTGCGTGTATAGCATCTTCTCTTACTGTTTCATATTAATGTTTAGCAATGTGGTTGTTCCTGATGCTGTCTCTCTCCTTCACCCATTGTTTGTGTAGGATTATCCTTTGTTGTAGATTCTGATCCCACACAATATGTTTGATGTCCTGATAGTGTATGTGTCATTTTGTGGACTGGGGAGGGGGGGTGTCTTTTGTCCCCCATTTGAGTCTTCTCTCTTTTCCAATCTGCTGTGCTTAGGAGTCCCATTTATGGTCCTGTCCCATTTCCATGCATCTGTTTGAGGTATGTTTGCTTGAAGAGATAATATTTAGTTTCAATGTGCATCCTTGTTGGTTGTGTTATCGACAGTCATGCGTGGGTTGATTTGAACAAGTTTGCTCTCAGTCCCAGGGAGTGGCCTAACGCTGAGCTCTGTGTGTACTCATCTTTATTAACGTTCCTGGGTTCTAAGTACAACATTGCACTTGTTAATCCTGTCACTTTGGGTAGAAGGCCCATTCTGCCATGCCCGGCAAAGCCTGGGCATGGGGAGGGATTTGGGGGGGAACAGGGAGAGACATATCCATCCTGCATTGTCAGGATTTCCCGCCACTGGGGCTGGGAGGGGTTTGGACCTTTAAAAGTAGGTGCCTGACCCCTCCTAGCCCTCTTGCTTCTGCGTCTCCCTCCCTGTAGACAGTGTGTACTATGGGTTGCCACTAGGGGGCCGAGTAGGAATTTTTTGCTCACGCTCTGAATTGGGAGTGAGTTGTTTCGCCTACTCCACACTGTAAGACATCGGGAGAGTATAACTAGGTCAATTTGGCTGCAAGTTAATTTGGTCACCTAATTCTGGCAGGTAGTGAAGGGGCATCCCGAGGGAATATAATGGCGAGCTTCCAAGGCACTGTTTCAGTGATAGGTGACTCCCGAGGGCTCCCGGTGTTGAGCCTTGTGGCCAGGCTGGGGGATAAGGACCATCTTTGAGGCTGACCTCTCTCACCCACCTTGAGCCTCCGGGCATGGGTTGGGGGTGACAAGGGAAGGTCTCCCTACCCCACGTTGGGGATGGACAGCAGGGTGGCGAAACTGAGCGCCACCTGCTGGGCCAGGAAAGCACGCCCATTCACTTAGGTAGGCCTGAATGCAGGCCTGGCTGGATGCCCGATGAGAACTCCCCTTTGCAGATCTTGAATAAAAGTGGCCCAGTTTAATCCCAGCACTTGTGTCGTCTTTTAATTCTTGCGTCCGTCCCACAAAATATAGCGTGGATATTGCCATTCCCTGTTGATCCCACATCATGCCCTATCCATCCCCACTTTTAAGTACATCTGTAGTCTCTGAACCTGTGCAACCCCTGGAACCTCTAATTGTATCAGTACACATGGAAACTGATATGGTTGCCCTGGTGAGAAAGCATTCGTTGTAGCAACAATCTTAGCTAGTTAGTGCATTCATTGCCAGAGAATAGAAACCAGGGCATTAAGCAGAAGCGCTCTGCAATGGTTATGTTTAAACATGGCTTGCAACTCTAAAAGCCTTCATTCCAAAGTTGTCTCATTTGTTTAAAGAATTGCAGAATTAATGGCTTCAAGATGTGACATGGGTCGTTTCTGTTCTTTGGATGAATAAATGATAGCACCTTTAGAATATGGCATTTGTTGTGAATGCTTGTACCTATGAATATGAATTACCCTCCAAATTGACATTGGAGCTGTGCCCTGGACTCTCTCCATTTGTATTCCTCTTTTATACCCTTTTCACATTCCTGAAAAGTTACTTGTATGCCAACTGGGTTTGCAACCCCCACCACCTTTGCACCATTTATTATTACTAGGGGTCCCCTTCGGTGGATCCACTGTTCAGTGTTTCAAGCTAACTTTGCACAATTAGTTGTGTCCTCGTATGTGTCTGTGAGGATTATGTCTTGGAGCGGATGGTTAGGAAGATTTGTTGGTGTTATTTAAAGCGGGATTGACTGATGTTAATATTTATACCCCATAGAAAAGATTAGCTGTCTTTGAATTTACTGAATTTTGAGTGCAGTGCTAGGAAATTGTAATGCTCTAAAACAACAAAAACAAAACAGCCTTTTAGCAAGAGTTTTCATGATATACTTAGGGGGAGTCTACAGCAGCCATTTATTGAAGGACTGTATTGCAGTCATCACTAATGGGGCACATGATGTTCATCTGCTCCTCTGGTGATCTCAGCTCCACCTCTCAGTTTTCCCGGAATTTCCGTGACTGGTTCTGTCGTGTTTTTTCCAGCTGTCATGTCCATTCTGAAGAACGTTTGCAGTGTGCCCCCCTTTGCAAGGTTATTGCTGTTTGATGCAAGTACCGGGCTTGGCAAACACCCAATCAGCTGTGAGGGTCATGTCCATGAGTATCATAGGTGTGCGGGAGTGGACCCATCCACCATGTCTGCGACATGTTTTGAATGGGTTTTGGCGTGTTTCATCGCCAAGTTACTTTTTTAAAAAATACAAACATAGCTCTGTGCAGGAGCGCATATTCAATGGTGTTCCTATCCTCCTAGGTGTTGCTGCATGTCTGCGCTCCTGCGCATCCCCCACAAGTCATTAAAAAAAACACCTCTGCCCCATAGCCATTTGCCTAGCTCTGCCCACTTTTACCAGTACACATGCAGGAACACTGTAATGGGGCACACGTGCTCCCACAATGGCACTCCTGTAATTGCAGTAAAGATCGATCACGTGTTCCCTGTTCATGGTGATAATGGAAGCGGGAGCATTTGGAAGCATCCCTTTACCGTAGCGAAAGGGCTGCAGGCATAGATTAACCCATAGTTACAAATGTCAGAACAAGTAAAGCAAGAAATATAGTGCGTCATCTCCTCTCCATATGGTCGGACCTCACGATTGCCCCCATCAGATGGCCCCACCCACTTCCCTGACTGCCAATCATTTGTTTTCCCAGCTTTACCCTCATTCTAAAAGTTGAAATACTTCTCCTAAGGCTTAGTTAATGATAGTAAGAGCTTTAAGCTGTAATATGCTGGTATTTTTGCCCCATTTTGCCTTCGGTCCTGCCCACCACTGGAACATGGTCCACAAGAGTGGCTCCAAAATTGAAATCCTGCACATGCAACAGTGTGGGGGGGGGGGAGAAGAAGAATGCAGTTTGGAGGGACTAGGAGCTCCTTCAGATGGGGTGGGGTGAATCACACTTCCTTACTGTTGGTTTTTGAAGTTGCATCTCCTCCACTTCTGCAATGAGTTGCAATTACATGGAGGAAGAGAAGGGACCCCGTGGCCCATTTAGTTTAGTGGGACAGCGCCCCCTAGCGGGCGTTTTATAGCAAAACCTCTTCTGCAGACAGCAGGACATCGCAACAAATAATGTTATAGCTCAGAAGACTCACATTGAATGAAAATTATTTGATAATGAAAAAAATGGCAGAAGGAGCGGGAGACACACAGGAAGAACACGTCATCGTCAAAATGACCTGTGAAGATCTGTGAGTGGCCAAGTCATGAGCCTGCTTTAAAACGCTCATCTGAAGAAGCTGTAGATCATCACTCTGAGTTGTAATGCTTTCTTCAGTGTAAAATTAGTTGAGTATTTAGCAAGTACTTGAGTATTTAATTCATCAGTATGCACATACATTAAACAACTTTTTTTTCACTTCTTCATCTGAAAGCATTTCTTGGAAATAATATATTTCCAAGGTAGATGTTTTAATTAATGTTGTATATGATAGCACTCAGACTGAGTTGAAGTTGGCATTGAGATTCCTATGGAGTTTAAGATTTCTTTTATTCATTTTTTTTAAAAAAAGCTTTTCCTTTTCCAACCTTGTTGTATGGCACTACTACGTATACGTTATGCAGGCATACATGTTTGTATTTTAGAACTATGGGAGGGGGGAAATATACTTCTAGTGGGTATTGAGAAGTAGCACAACACTGTAATATGCTTGGTGAGTGGGCGGGGGAATGTAAATCAAATCTGATGCTCTCTTACAGTGGAATCCTATGCACACCTCTTCAGAAGTAAGTTCAATAGGACTTAATCCAAGAGAACTGCGTATAGGATTGCAACCTTAATGCACTACTGCACTTTCTGCAGCAGTATTTTTTAGGCATGTGCTCCGCTCCGATTAGAAGCGCAGAAGCAGGAGCGAATTGGCCTGCTCCGCCTTGCCCAGAGGCGGAGTAGAAGCGGACCGCGGACCCCTAAAAGCAAGGCGAAGAGAAGCGGCCATTTTTCGGAGCTCCTCATTCAGGCAGACCGCTCCGATCGCCATCTTGAAACATTTCGCCCATAGTATTGCATTGCGGAAAAGAATCGGGGATAACTGTGTTGTTTTTGAAGCTATTGTTCTGAAAATTCTTGTGCTCAGAGAGTCGTGGATGGGGGTCATTTTGAGACTACTCTCACCTTTCTGCGTGGTGTGGGTCACGCGCTAGATTTTTAAAAATAATCGGCGGGAAAAATACCTTTTTCGAAGGGCTGAGGGGCAGAGTCAACTTCTGGTCATGATCACATGATCCCAAAGTTGGAGGAGGGGATAGGCAAAACGGGTAACTTGGGATTCTGGGAAACTTCTCTTTCTTAATCTGAACGGACTTATCCCAGTGTTTTTTAACACAGTAGCCCCACCAAATGCACAAACACAACCTGAAATCATATACTAAGCCAATAATAAGAGAGCACTGCTACCCACCCTAACTTTGGGGAACAACTGAAAAGATGTGGTGCAAGGGGATGAGCTCCCCTAGGGCATCCCATGTGGACGTGCCCCCACTCTCTCCTGCACTGGAAGGCCATCAGAGCCTTCCAAAGAGAGTAACCCGGTGGAGCAATGCCTATCATGAGTTGAAGTGAGCGGTCTACTTCTCTTAGTGGTGGAGCAATGCCTATCATGAGTTGAAGTGAGCGTTTACTCCTCAGAGCTGTTGGTGAAGCAATGGCTTTCATGAGTTGAACTGGCAGCTGCTTCCCCCTCCCCTGGGCACGTCCCCCTATTGCTGGTAAAAGACAGATATAGCCTATTTAAAAAAGTTCTTCTTGTTGTTTATTCAGCAACACTGCTGCTTTTAATTCCACCCCTCCTTCGTTTATTTATTTATTCCATTTTATATGCATTACTGGCTTATCCTTGGCTCACTTCCTTATGCCCCCAGAAATGTCTGCTGCCTGCCTGCCTTCCCTCCCTCCTCCCCTGCCCACCTCGCAGGGATGTTGTGTGTGTCTGGCTTTGACTCAGGGGAGAAGTCCTTCCTGCGCTCACTTGGAGTTTTGGAAGTTCCAAATCCATTTTTCAAGTGTGGAAGAAGATTCATATTAGGTTGATGATCTCTACTCCCCAATTCATGGCATGTTGGGATTTCCTTTGAAATGGCCCCATTGAGATGTCTGCAGGTTTAAGCCCCGCCAAAAATCAGGGGATGATGAGACTGTCTTGAGTCTTGGCGTGCGTGTATCCCTGGATAAGCTTTCATGGTGGTGAGTTTGAGGTTTCTAATGTGCAAATTGACGGAGCTATGGAAAGGGGTGTGAATGGGGTGTTGGATTTTCATAAATTCCCCAAAAATCAGGGGATGATGGGACTGCATTGAATCTTGGCGTGCGTATGTATCCCTGGATAAGCTTTCATGGTGGTGAGTTTGAGGTTTCTAATGTGCAAATTGACAGAGCTATGGAAAGGGGTGTGAATGGGGTGTTGGATTTTCATAAATTCCCCAAAAATCAGATGATGATGGGACTGCCTCTTGTCTCGGTGTGCGTATGTATCCCTGGATAAGCTTTCATGGTGGTGAGTTTGAGGTTTCTAACGTACAAATTGACGGAGCTATGGAAAGGGATGTGAATGGGGTGCCCGATTTTCATAAATTCCCCAAAAATCAGGGGATGATGGGATTGCCTTGAAACTTGGTGTGCGTGTGTATACCCCCATGCGGTGTCATGGTGCCAAACTTGAGGTTTCTAACTTTCACAGAAAAAAAGTTGTATACTTTTTTAGCTTAATGCAAGCCTATGGGGGGGGAATGGAGCTCCGATCTGGATCCGGAGCTCCGCAGTGGAGCGGAGCGGACATAGGCGGAGCGGGGGTGGGGCGGAGCGGGCCGATCCGCAAATCGCGGATCTGGAAGAGAAGCGGAGCGGGGGGTCCGTGCACACCCCTAGTATTTTTAAAGTGGTGGGTTGAATTTTATCATTGGATTGTGGGAATCTTCTACGCAGTTAGATTAGTGGCAGTGGGAAAGGGCTGCAGCACAGTCATAGAGCACACGCTTTCATGCAAAGGCCCCAGGTTAAATATCTGGAAAATATTCCTGTCTGAAACCTTGGAGAGACACTGCCAATTAGTATTGGCAATACTGAGCTCAATGGACCTAGGATCTGACTCAGTATGAGACAGGTGTCTCTATTTTAGTAAAGGTTGTGGTCAGAGTCGTAATTGGGGATCTTCGCTGTGAGGTCCAGTATAGACTGAGCCTCTATAGTTTCCAAATGGGTTATAAGACTTGGCTTCACTGTGTTTTTAAGGATGGATGTTAAGCTGAAAGTGTGATGTGATTTTAATATCAATATGGTGGTGATTGATTGATGAATTGAACCTACTGCTATATTCCTTTTTTTCATAATTGGTTATTAACTGCCTTGAATCTGGGGAAAAGGTGTGTGAGATAAATGAATAATGTCACAATGAGCTGCAGCAGTGGTTTTCAAACATTCCTCTAGGGAATAGTGTCATTCTTTGAGAATTTATCAGCCATTTCTCAACAAGAAGACCAGTAATGGCAGCCTGGCAGCCGAGTTTTACTGAAAAACAGCCTACCTGGCGTTACTGATCTTACTCCGCAACATACAGATGAGGAGTGGTATTGTAGGCCAGTAATGTAGCGGGATGTTATCAACCAATAAACATTTATGTTTTTATATATTTATTGCATTTCTATACCACCCAATAGCCAAAGCATGGCTCGGCAAACATGACAACCAAAAGAACAAGGTCTAAAATGGTGTAAAGCAAGATATCATACTTTAAATATCAACTTTTTATCAGGGAAATAATTCTATTAAAACACAGAAGCTGTTCTCTGAGCCTATACAGACCCTAGGGCTGGTATTGAAGGTAGGCATAGTCAGGCACCTGCTGAGGGCCCTCACCCCAGCGGGGGCCCACTGACAAGAGCCCCCTGGAGTTGTTCCTCCTCTTCACCATTGCAACCTGCTTATTCAACTCCTTCTTACTCTGGCCCAGTTGATGAGACTGGAGAGTCAGATGCCAATGTCTACTTGCTCACTGTCTCTCTTTCTAACAAGTGGTGAAGAGTAAGAGCAGCTTGTGGCAATGGCAGTGAGAAGACAGACTCCCTGACGGAGGGGGGCTATTGAGAGTGTCTTGCGTGAGGGTCATCAAAAAGCTAGAGCTGGCACTGACAGTCTCAGAAGTGTGTACTTCAGATTTTTCTCTTGATGAAGCCTTCAGACTCAAACAATATTGGTTCAGATCCTTCAATAAATACACCTTTGTACCTTTTTTTTTTAAAAAAAAAAAATCCTATGCATGTAGAGTGTGCTCCCTATTTGTGCAGGGTGCCAGTAAGGCCTGAAAAGTACTGACTGGTTCACTATGTGACCTGTATTTACACCCTAAAACATACGCAAGAATCTTCTAAAATGCTTAAGGGATCCTTAGCAGGCAATCCTATTTGGGGAGTGTTTCCTGAATGGCAGCATGGCAGCCAAGCTTCACTAAAAGAAAGCCTGCCCACTGTTACTGGAAAATTGGGATAGCACTTACCTAAAGGAAGGGGGAGGTGGAATCAAACATGAAATCATACCACTGAGGTTGATGTGCCTGGCAGATTTTCACCCCAACACTACCTTGGAATGCACATTCTGCCCCCTTTTGTCCTTTCCCCCCAAATACGCAATTTCCCCAGACTTGGGAAAACTGCATTTCTCACCCACCCACCCACATACCAATGGGGGGCCTTAAAGGCCCTATTAACAGAGCCTTTAAGGTGCCCATTGGTGAAGGTGGGGAACTTTCAGACAGAGAAAGAATTTCTTTAGGAAGCTCCTTTGTCCAGAGTTGGGGCTGATACAGTCATATGAGAACAGCCTATTGTAATTGACTATTCAGATAAATACTTAATGATTGTATTTTGTTATTCACTTTTTTAACAGATGACACGAGAACAGTATATACTGGCAACACAGCAAAACAATCTGCCAAGAACAGAAAACCCTCAGCTTTATCCAGTAGGAATTTATGGTTGGCGCAAGAGGTGCCTATACTTCTTTGTCCTCCTGCTATTGGTTACCATGATAATTAACTTAGCAATGACGATATGGATACTGAAAGTAATGAATTTCACAGTGGTAAGTAGCACCAAGATTTGGTTCTTAATTTGTGCATTTTAAAGAGTTGGGGGGGTGCTTTGGTGTTAGGGAGCTTTGTTTATTGTTTGGATGGGCAAATTTCTTGTTTTTAGCAGGGGCGCCATTTTGGATTTCTATGGGGAGGAAAATGGGATTGGGAGGGAACATGAGAGAACAGAAATTCGCAGCCCAGTTCAAAGGGATGCTCTCAGAGATTAGCAAGTGTGACTTGCACAAAGCCAGTGTTACGAACATCGGTTGTGATTACTCTCTTACATCACATAATAACACCAGCAATGCTGTCAGCATAGGTCAAACATCTTAGAATATAAGCCCATTTAACTATTAATAACAGTAATGACTGATAGAGATGCTGTAGAGTCCTCCCACAGAATTGGAGGTGGAAGGCAGACGCACTTGTGGGTTGCACCCAGGACTTGCTGCTTTCTGGCAGGAACCAAAATCATTTCCCCTCTTACATACAAAAGGTTGCCGATTCAGCCTTGTTTCTTTTACTGAGGCCTCTGTGGAATAGAGACCTTTAAGATGTAAGAGAGATGTGAGTCATGGAATTGGTAGAGCCCCAGGCTGCATTACTTCCCCTTGGACACTTAAGGTATCTGCTTGTGTTTTTTCTTACTTATCTTTCCTCAACTGGAGTCCTTTTGTTGTGAAATGAGGAGCAGACTCTGAATCTTATGACTTAAGGCCTCTGATGCAGAGAAAGGAAGGCAAAACTACTCCATCTTTACTGGACTGGGGCTGTTGGGAACCACACTTGTGTTTCCAGAGATGGATAGGTAAAAACTAGCATGGAACCGAAAATGCCACCATTTTCCCCTGTGTGTGTCTCCGTGTCTGTGTGTGTGTGTCTCTCTCTGTGTGTGACTTTTCTTTAACTAATTGCTCAGCTGTTCCTTGCTGTGCCGCTACTTAAGGCAATGGAGGTGCAATCAGTATGGTGGACCGCCATACTCCATATGGGGCTGTAGTTGGCAAGGGTTGTAGCTCAGTGGTGGAGCAGCTGTTTTGCATGCAGATGCCCCCAGGTGGGGTGGAAAAAATCTTTCTGAAAACCTGCAGAGCTACTGCTGTCAGCATCGATGATACTAAGCTTGATGGATCAATGGTCTGGCTCAGTATAAGGCACCTCACTATGTTTTGATTGTGTTTGAATGATGCTACTTCCTGCCATAGACATCCAGAGGCTTAGAATCATAGAATCGTACAATAGTAGAGTTGGAAGGGGCCTACAAGGCCATCGAGTCCAACCCCCTGCTCAATGCAGGAATCCACCCTAAAGCATCCCTGACAGACGGTTGCCCAGCTGTCTCTTGAATGCCTCTAGTGTGGGAGAGACTACGACCTCCCTAGGTAACTAATTCCACCGTCGCACTGCTCTAACAGTCAGGAAGTTTTTCCTGATGTCCACTCAGAATCTGGCTTCCTGTAACTTGAACCCATTAGTCCGTGTCCTGCACTCCATTTTATTCCTGTAGTAATATGATTTAAGTGAGTTTAAAACATGAAATGGCATATACTCAGATTACTTTTAAAAAAATCTGGATTGCAACCAGCCTTGATTGTTTTGTTCTAATGTATCAGGGTTGTAGAAGCAGTTGTAAAACAGGGAGTAGCAGGGAGGGACAAGACAAATGTTTGCTGTGTGCTTCACATGTAAAGCACACATATGGCCATATGAAAACCCCTATCCATAATACTATTCCATCCAGGGTCTAAACTCACCTACTGACCTCTGGTTACAGCTCCATCTCCACAAGTGGTGGTGAAGGAAGTAACTAAAGAAAGAAACACCTCATAAACATTACTACCACTTATCACAGTAAGCCCCTTCTCTTGGGGCAATTTTATATATATATATATATATATATATATATATATATATATATATATATATATAAATTCCATTCCCTGAAAATGCATTTTTTTTCTCCTTCCCTGCCACCTCTGTTTTTCAGAGAAGAAAAGGCTGAGTTGAAATCTTCAGCTCAGTTCTAGTAAAAATTCTGCCACCTCGCTGAACCAGAGACTTTCTAGGTTGTATCTAATGTTAGTCCTGCTTAGAGTAGACCTATTGAAATGGATGGGATTTAAGTTAGGCTAATGCGATTGTTGCGGGAGGGTGTGCTCAAGTTCAGCAGTGTGATAGACCTTATGTCCCATGATGTACCTTCACCCTCAAATGTCCTCCAATCCTGTGAGGGGCAGTGTGCCAAATTGGAAATATTGAAGTGCCTGGAGTGAATTGTGGAAGCTTCACAATCTTCTCTGGAATTCTGGTATAGTGGAATTATTTCATCAAAATTTCACATAGGGGAACTGGGTGTTTCTGCTCAACCCTCGTTACTTGGTGTGTAGAACAAACCAATCACTATGCTGGCCAAAAGCAGATGTTTCTGAAGAATAACCATGCGACTCTGAAACACAGGGTGGGAGATTAATTCCTTCCTCCCCCACTGGTCCTAAATGGTGCCCCTGCTATTCTGAAATGATCTCTTCTGTGAAATGAACAGCCTGTGGATATCCAGTCATAGAACACTATAGATTTAATATGTAATTTTAAAAAGGAAATACACTGATTTTCTCTTGACTTTTTGTTGTTGTTGGATAGAATCTTAGTTTGCCTTAGAGAGGGGTGTGCTTATTATCTGTTTTTATCATGCAAATCTATGGAATATGCACTTTGACAATCCCTTGGCTTTATTATCCATATTATCAGGGTGTTTTATGAGTCACAATAACTTTTCTTTAGTCTTCCCCATCTCTGTAGATTTACACTGTCTTGTTTATGTGTTGAAATCTGGTGTGCAATGACTCTATGAAGATGATTCAGTGGCCTTATTCAGTTAAGAATTATTCCTATATATATATATATATATATATATATATATATATATATATATATATATTTAAAATAAACAGACTACAGAAATGGCCAAACTTAGAGCATATTAAAAAAATACATCCCTAACACTATTTAAAGTGCCCTCTTGGTACATTTAAACATTCACTAGTTGTGTATTTTAACATTTTCTTAATCTGGCCACTTCAGTATTTTGTTGTGTGTGTGTGTGGGTGTTTTCTTTCTCCTAATGTATAGAATGAATTGTAATTAATTGAATGTATCACAAAATGATGGGTTTCAAATTAATGGGGACTACGTACTGGCCCCAAGAACATATTGTTTCTCACAACCGCCTGGAAAAACGTTTTTCATTTTCACAGTACAAGAAAATTTCAGGGTTATCCAATTAAATTAGAGGATTGTAGACTGAGGCCAGATAAAGTGAAGGAGTTCCTCACACTCCCTATAACATATAGGTATTCATCTCTGAAAGATGCAGTGATGATCACTAGCTCAGATGGCTTAAAACATTTAGAAGACATTGGAGGAGTAATCTATTAGTGGAATGTTCAAAGGAGTACACCTCTGAGGACCAGATGCTGAGGTTAAACAAAGCAAACTGGCTCTCACTATCTGGAGCATGTTTCTGGAGGGATCTGGTTTACCACTGTTAGGAAGTGGACAGCTCATCTTAAGATGACCTTAAGTAGCCTTGGTTTGATACAATAAGGCATCATCTTACATTCTTAAGATGATGGCTAATGAAATATTCTTCTTTTTTACATGGCATACAGTATTGTTTTGCAGTTACTGTTTCACCTGGGCCTCCCCCCATCCATTTTTGAGATAACTGCTTCCTTCGTTGGGATGAACTGAGATGCCCCCATCTCCATTTTCTGGTTTAGGATGGTAAAACAGTTTAGGTGTTAGAAAGGGGCTGCAGGGCTGTGCTGCTGTCATTGCCTCTGAGGTTGAATGGCTTCCCACAGCATTTCCTCGGATGTCCATGCATGAGGTGTGAATGTCTCCATGGGAAGCCCTACTGTTCATGCATGGTTCCAACTTGCAAGAAAAGCCTATGCAGATAGAGGTCTATGCTTGTAGGATTTGCCTTGCAGAAATCCAAGTCTAACCTACGGACATCTGGGTAGGGCTGAGGACCCAAGCAACCTTGGAATTAGGAGGATGCCCCCACATTCCCCTTCTACACAAAATACCCATTTATGCAATTCACAAATAAAGGGAACTTGTAAGTTGAAGCTATCTTGGAGCTCTTACACAATATGTGGTAGGATCTCTCCTACAACTTACATGCCACAGAAATTCCTCTGGTAACTTTGGCTGGAACTATGGAACATAGCTTAAAACTCACTGCCCTGAATCCAGTTTACAGTGGCCCATTGAAACCAATGGTGGTGGTAGTCATGATTTCAATGGATCTACTCTAAGTCTAGAGTCAACCTTTTAACAGATATATAGTGGAAAGTTATATTCCTATAATGGAATACAGAATAAAATTTCATGTACAGGGGGATACAAACCCATTCCCTACCTGCTGATAGGTGGATTAAGGTCTTTGCTTCACTAGCTTAAGTTGTATACCCGTGGCTGCAGTAATCATACAGATGGAAGCCAAATGATTTCCAAAGATAACATTTGAAATACAACACACATTATAGCTAAATCCAGTCTTTCATGACTGCACTGGTTATGGAATTTCAAGAAATCACTTAGCTAACATGAAGTTGAACTGCCCCTTCAGTTCGAAATCCAATTAGATCGTACACAGTTGACAAGTGAAAATTAATCTTTAATCCTCCTTTGTTACTTGATGAGAATGAACCAGCATCTCTCCTCCTGTATTCAAATAGGAAGCTGTGGAAAGCAGAGAAGGAAAATAAATTAAGAGTGATATTAAAAATAAACCCAGAAAATCTTGTGCAAATTGTTCAGGGAGCCTTATTGATCTGCTGCAATTATATTTCACTTTCATTGTTGCTGTTTGCTGTCCCTTAAGTGTAGATTCATACTTGTTAATTTTTGTGTTTGAACATGCTGAACATGTTGTTGTTATCAGCTGGTTCTGTTCCTAGGAAGACTGACAGGATCAGTCTGGTTTTTATGATGCAGAATCTAACAGATTGTCCTTGCCAGAATTTCTATTGAGTACATTGTCAAGATGAGATTATTATCATTTATTTTGCATGTGACACAATGGGCCTGTTCAGAAGACAACTTGAACCCTGCTGGTTAAAGCTTTTGGTTAAGCAACAGGGTTTAAGGTGACTTGTGCAATGTGTTTTGCTAAACCCTTCTCACTCACTAACCACAGTCAGACTGTCTGCAGCAGGGTTAGTGGCTCTAACCGTGGCTTAAAGTGTTGTGTGCAACAGCATGGTTTGTGGTTAGTACTAACCCAAGAGAACCACAGTTTCATTAACCACAGAGCCTGAAGTGTCATTTGAACAGGCCCACTGAGTCATGGTTCACATGTCCTGCTAAGCCATAGTGTTTAGCTCAAAATGCTTAAACACTGTGGCTTAGGGTGTTGTCTGAACAGGGTCACGATCACATAGTTTTGTTTGGTATGGAATCTTGTTGTTTCTGGCCTATAGCAGTCTCTGACCCTGTTCATATGACACGCTAAGCCATAGTGGTAAGAATTTTGAGCTAAACATTATGGATTAGCATGCCATATGAACCATGACTTAGCATATCGTGTGAACCAGTCTTAACAATGGTGGCTACATAACCACGGTTTAATCATGCTCACTAAACATTTGCTGCAAAAGGCTAACCATAGCTTAGCATGTTGTCTGAACAGGCCCACTCACTAACAATTTTCTGCAAAATGGTTAGCAGCCTAACCATGGCTTAGTGTGTTGTCTTGAACAGCCCCTATTGCTTGTATCCAATGTTAGTCTAAGTTAAGGTCCAGTGGGTGTGCTCTAAGTAAGACTAAAATGTAATGCAACCCTATCTCTGTGTTCTCAGTTAAAATGGTAGTGGTGTCATAATCTACATATTAACAGAAATATTCTAGCATCTCCCTTGTTAAGGCCCTTCAGTAAATAAGGAAACCACCAGGTAAAGTGGTAATACAGGATGGAGTTGTTCTAACCGTCATAAAATCAAAACCAACCTTTCTGACATTTTCAAGAGCTAGAAAAACATGTTGGTTTTCAATATCCTGAACATTTTAGGAATCTCAGTTAAATGCTTAGGGAGAAAGAACAGTGTAAAGACAAAAAGAAAAGAAAAAAACCACACACACACACCATATTCTCTATGTTAAAAGTGACTTTGGAAACAAAAAAATATTGGCATCCATTTTGTAGTCACAATTCCTAAAGTAGGGCGACCATATGACCAGATTTGCCTGGATTTGTCTGGGTTTTTTATGACAAATCCGGGAGGGGGAGGGGAAATCTGGTTTTTTCCAAAGAGCAGCTCTAATGGGAATTAACTAAAATGCTTATAACTCTGTCATTTTTTAAGATAAAGACATGAAACTTGGCACAATGGTAGCTCTTAGGAAGGGCTTTAGTCATACCAAATTTGAAACAGATCCGTTCATCCATTGATTTTTTAAGATTTTATTAAAAATTGAGGTTTTAAAATTATTATTTTTAAAATTGTCATTTTTAAAGATAAAGAGATGAAACTTTGCACCATGATAGAATTTAGTTAGAGCTTTAGCCACACCAAATTTGAAACAGATCTGTTCATCCACTGGTTTTTTAGGATTTTTTTTTAAATTGAGTTTTTTAAATTATTATTTTTTAAACCATCATTTTTAAAAATAAAGAGCTGAAAGTTGGCACCATGATAGCTTTTAGGTAGAGCTTTAGCCATACCAATTTTGAAACAGATCTGTTCATCCATTCATTTTTAGGATTTTTTAAAAAATTTGAGGATTTAAAAAAAAAATTAAATATTATTTTTAAAGATAATGAAACTTGGCACCATGATTACTCTTAACAAGGACTTTAGCTATGCCAAGTTTGAAACAGATCTGTCCATCCATTGAGTTTTAGGATTTTTTTTAAAGTTTGAGGTTTTAAAATTATTTTTTAAAAATGACATTTTAAAAGATAAAGGGCTGAAAGTTGGCACCATGATAGCTCTTGAGGAGCGATTTAGCCATGCCAGGTTTGAATCAGATCTGTTCATCCTTTTTTTTAGGATTTTTTTTACAAGTTCAAAGTTTAAAATTATTGTGTTTTAAAACTGCTGGAGCCATATCCTTCGAACTCAGGTTGTCAAACCTCCTCTTTGGGGTTTTGCATATTGAACATTTTCAGCCCTTGGCATTAAGGGGATCTCCAGTCTTTAGGTAAACTGCCACAACACCCACCCTAATGTTAGAGTAGAGAAACTTGTGACAATTATATACAAGCTTTTTAAAAAAATTGAAATTAAAAAAGCCAGCCATCTGGCTGGCCAGTAGCAAACCCTGTTAATAACAACAGCAGTTTGTAATGAGTGAAGACACAGTCAGAAAAGATATTTGAGGGAAGGGGAGACTGTATCACACAAAGCATAGCAAAAGCTTCAAAGTACAGCAAAACCTACAAAAGTAGGAGTGAGTGAAGTTAATTTCAGATACATTGAAACTCTTACTTGTTCTTTATTTCAGTGATTTTAACATTAAGATGCTATGTAGAACAGATTTGTCTTAAATGTGTGCTGTAAAATCAGACATGTGACCAAGGCTATGTTCAGGTGGGTACGCCCCCTTGGTGCTGGACACCCCCCCCTTGGGGGGCAACCATGTTGTCCTCCTTTTTGGTTTCCAAAATATGGTCTCCCTACCTAAAGAGACCAGAGGGTTTTCGACTGATACAATGATGGCTTTCTATTCTTCATTATTGGAGTTGGTGGGAAACTTTTTTTCATGTTTCCATTTCAGTTCATCTTTAATGAAAGATGAAGGTTGTTTAAGGTTGTTGGGTTGTTGTTAATATGTAATGGTAGTCAATGGGTCTAACCATAAGTCCAGGAATACTCAGTTGTACACTCTGTCTCTTTATTCCCACCACACCTGATTTAGAATGTTGAGAGGGGTGTGGAATTGATGTTTACCTTATAATATTTGTGGGAAAAGTACTGAGAAGGGTAAAGAGAAGATGGCACTATGTGTCAGGTTGGTTGACGTGGCTGAATCTTCTGGAACAGGTGGAGTGGCGGGAAGCACCTCCCCTCCTATTTCTGTTGGGAAAGCAGCATGTGGAGACAATTCTACTAACACTCTGATTTCCCAGCAGATTCGACCAGCACTGATGCTAAGAAAGTAAGGTGTGCTGGTTGGGGCAGTGCAAGCCTTGAATCCTATGGGGACCATTTCAGTTGCCCCCAGGAACTGCAGGCAGATATTCTACTGGGAAAGATTGTAGTCCATTTCTCTATGAGATGTTTGGGAGGTGAATAGCTTGCCTGTGTTGATAGAAGCTGGAGTGATTCCTTGAAGGGAGTAAGCTACAGTCATGGTTGTTTACTTAAAATACAACGGCATTTTATTTCTGTGAGTCTTACTCGCACACAACTTTAGTTTTGCAATTTTTATCTTGCAAAAATATGGAGAAGCTTCTGATCAGTGGAATAGTGGAACAATAAGGAACTTGGTGGCAAAATTGAATTTCCTTCTGATTTTCTTCCTCAGCACATTTACATTTTACCTCACTTGGGGCAAAACTGAAATCAGAAGACAAAATCTAACATGTATATAGACATTCCTACTCAGTTGTTATTGTAATGAGGCCTAGGATATTAAATACATATTAGACTTCACAGTTATATCTCTATGGGCACACAAGGAAACTTCTAGCCTGGAGCCAGTAATAGCTGAAAAAAACTCTGTCAACAGCAAAGCATTTATTGCCATGGCAACTAACAGAGTTTCATTCAGTTTTTCTCTTCCTACCAGTTTCCTTCCCTCCCCAGTTTCTGTTTGACCAAAAAAAACAAAAAAGAGAGGGGAATTAAAAGTAACAACAAGCCACTTCACTGATTGATTAAAAAAAGAGAAAAGAATCACCTTCAAACTGTCCACAAAGTCTTAAGGATTTTGCAGCTCCGAGGAGAAGGAAAATCAAAAGAAATGCAGTCTAATGCCTTACTCTCATGCCTGGCCTGCCTGGGCATGGGGAGGCCATTACAGGGGTGAAGAGGCAAGGTGGGAGGCTTGCTATTGGTGGCCTCCCTATAGAGCCAGTGGGGTGGGGAGGGGACTCGGCAGCCTTCAATGCACAGCTCCAGCCCTTCCTCCCTATAGGCAGTGTAGGCTTGCTGGTCATTCTTTTGGGGGCTGAGTAGGATTTATTTATTTATTTATTTTGCTTATAACCACTTTTATGGATTGTGATGGGTTTTTCCCTACTTCATACTGCAAGACAGCCTGGGAGTGTTAATTAGGGTAATCTGACTTTTTATTTAATGTTTCAGTTACATTTAATGCCAGGCGGGTATGAGCAGGCATCTGGAACGGCAGTAGGGTTAGTGAGCATTCAGAGGCACCATTGTGATGATAGGTAATGCCTGAGGCTCCCAACTGGGAGTTTTGCAGCCCCAGCCAGGTAGATAAGGGTTACATTTGAGGCCAAACGTCCTCTCCCACTCGGAGTTCTGCAGCCTGAGGGGAAGGGGGCATCGGAAAGCCTTCCTACCACAAATGGCTTTCCCAATTCTAACAACAGCCGGGATACTAGCATAGAAAGGATGCCCACTTAGGCTTCACCACTTTGCAGATCTTTAATAAATGTGGCCCTATTTAGTCCCACTGGCAGCAAGAAACTACCCAAGGAATTCTGCACCTGAACCTCAAAAGTGATAAATCTGGGGGCCCAGTTTCACCTTGAATGAACAAATGGTTCCATTCTATCTTTTGCAGCTTACGGTGGGATAATACTTTTAAAAAACAAAACAGAAAAACCCTATATGTGTTAATCAGCTTACCCAGTACAACAAACATTTTATACACTGCCATTGTTAATAATGTAACAGTTACTGTCTGTACTTTTTGCATCCATTTCCCTCTGACCTAACTGTTTATTTCCCTCAACCATGGGTAAATATGGTTTACCCATGGTTGAATATAACTCAGAATAACACTTCATGCATCTGATAAAGTGAACATTAAAGTTCATGCCATAATGAATGTATTAGTCTTGAAGGTGCAACAATATTCTTTGCTGTGTTGGAATGAATGAGGATGCTTTTCTCATGCACAATCACTTCTCTCTAGTAATATGGCTATTAGAGTGGACCAGTCTCTAAATTTTGTGGATAACCTTTACTAATTTGCAAACTGGGATAAGGCACACATGAAATACTTAAAACACTCAAGGCTCCTCTTAACAGGGATGCTGTCTTATAAACTAGGATGGGCAAGGTAGAATTGGGGATACACGGATATCTTGTTCTAGACTTTCAGATTTCACTTGGTTGGTCCTGTATGTAAGTTAATGGCAGTGTAAGTTATTGCATTATAACAGAAATACATTATTTTCCTTTTAAAATGCTAATGACATTACACAATTGCATTGTTTATGTAGTATGTTGATTATTCAGGTATTTCCATGTGCAGCACAAGTCTATCAAATCTTCAGGTAGACTTATTCACTTGAGTACAACCTATTCCTCTAGCTCTCCTGGAACCTGCAAAGAAATTTTAAAAAGTTTGGAGCTTTGCCAGAATTGCAGCCCTGAACATGAGTTTCTCTTTGCATCAAAGTCTTTTTTATTGAACATTTTGAATAAACTGTTCCCAGTGGGCTTAGTGTGTGTGGTGGTTGTGGTATCATAGCTCATCATTGCAGCCGGTGTTTACCAGGAGTATTAAAAATACTGGGCAAAATGACGTCCCTTCTAAAATATGTTAATCTATGTTCATCACTTTTGTGGGGGTTCAACAAGCTCAATTTAGATTATGAAAGTGCTTTTGTAATTGGCTATTAACCTAGGTCTAAACAAAAGCAGACAGTTAGCAGGTGTTTTGATTTTTCTGGCTGTGATGTGTAGTCTTTCAGGCCGAGCATGCATTTTTGGTAATTCCTAGACTTATGTCCATTTCTTTGGATAGAAAAATGCCCATTTACTGGCTCATTCAATACTTGCCCTGGAGTTTACTTCCCAGGCATTCAACCATGAGTTTATAATAACAGGATAGCATGTACAGCAATCCTAATGCTCTTAACATTTGCCTCTCCTCCTGGCTCTTCTGATGGCCAGATTCTTTCTGAGCTACATTTCAACGTGTGTGTGTCTGCTGTAGCATTAGTGAGTTTTGATTTCACAGCCAGTTGGCATGATCAGTCAACATAGTCAGATTTTTGTCAGGCAACAATAATTAATCATGTGGTTCCGAAATATAAGAAGGTATCTAATGCAATACAGTCATATAATAGATTTTGCACAGAAAATTTCTTCAGGTTGGAATGCCAGGAGCAGAAATTAAATTAATATACAATATAATATAGGCTTCCGAGCTTGCTACTTTTTAGAAGCAGACATAGATACAGACAAATTAGATTTCAAAGATGCCTTGCTGAGATGGAATAAAAAGCAATTTCTTGCACATACCAAGCCTATATTAACAGTGAAACATTGTAATTGCTGTTAAGCAGTTTGATTTAACACTGCTTTATCATCAATAGTTCACTCCCATAGTGATGCATAGTTTAAAGTAGTTGTCTTCATCTGATGGGACATGCCCCCAAAGTGGTCACATGTTCAGTCCAGATAGTTTGCAGCAAAGCTGTTGTCACCATTTTGGGCAATTGTGAAATTGTGAAAGTGGATCTTATGTTGCAGGTTGGAAGTCCGAGGTGGGTTTCGGGCCTGGGCAGAGCCACCCTTCCCTGAAGCAGCTTGATGTGGGCACATCAGGTGGCAACATTTGGGGAGAGTGGCAGGAGTGGTGCGGGGGTGCCCGCGGGTGTATTCACCACTTCTTGGTCCTGCTGACAACCTGCTAGCAGGACCACAAAGTGGCCACTCCTGCAGGCTCCATGGGCAGCTCCCTCCCACCTGGACTGCTCTTTTGGGCAGCCAGCAGGTCTTCCCACTGCCCCCTGGTCCTTCTAGTTACATGCTTCTGGCTGGTGGGACAAAGAAGTGGTAAGCATGGCCAGCGCTGGGAGATGCCCAAGCAAGCGGCCACCTCTTGGTCCCACATGCCTCCTGCCCACCTGGACTACCTTCCTGGGCAGCCAGCAGCACACTTACCTCTGTCCTGCTGCCTCCTGTTCTACCTGCTTGCCTGAACAGGAGGCAGCAGGATGAAACAAGACACAGTGGGCCGCTCCCTGGTCTGGCTTGGCCACCTCTTCCAGAGGTCTTGTGAGACTTCCAGGATGAGGTGTCTGTAGTCTTGAGCAGGCTGCCACCTGGTTCTGCTCACTACATCCCAATCAAGACAGAGAAGGCCAATGGTAGTATTACCCAGTGTCTGTTAGCATTGCTCTATCAATGCTGGCCAGGCCAGCATTTTCCTCCTCACTGGCCAGTATGCACATGGAACTCCCTCCCATAGCGTTATAGGAAGGAATGGTTCCATCCATTCCTATCTGGGTGAAACTGTGGATGTCCAGCAGTGTGTGGCTTTCAAATTGCACCCTCCAACTTTGCCCTGAAACTGATCCCCGCCATGGTGCCTCTCAAGGTTCCTCCTGTGTCCTTGACTGCCTGAGCAACTCCCTAAGGATCTCTTGCCTCATTAAGAGTCCCACCTTCCTTCTTCTACTTTCTCTTTCCGAGTAATGTGAGGTTTAGGCTGTAGGCATGGGAAGATTGGCACAAGAGTATCTAGTCAATACAGTTGAGTGATACAAAGGCATTAAAAGAAAATAAAGGTTGCAAAACACACGTTCCCCTAACATTGGTGCACTTAAACTTTCCCAAGCTGCTTCTTCTCCATGCTCTCACCTTTTCTGGCTGGCTCTTCTTGGCTGGCTCTTTCCTTTTATCCCCTCCTGCCCAAAACCAAAAGTAGTGTTTCAAACCTGAAGAAATGAACCTATCCATCTCAGGGATAACCCCTCCAAGCAGACCTTGCTTCTGTAGTCCTTAAACCTTCACAATGCCATTAGCTTTTCATGGGGGCATGAAAAAGCTCCTGCAGGGGACAAAACTGGAGCATATGAGTTTAAAGCCATGCCCATATGTTGTCTGGGGGGGAGAGGAAAACAACCCCCAACCTTCCAGTTCTGCTTCTGGGGAAGCACCATCCTTATTGGTCAGGATAAACAGAATCACCCCCTTTGAGCAGCTGATTGAACATCATTTCACCCTCCACCAGGAATTTCACTGTGATGCAGCTACTTAAAAGAGGCTGAATCTCTTCTTTATTACATTTTGAGTAATGAGGGCTAAACTGAAACTCAAGCCAGACTGAGATGCTGTTAGTGGGTGGTTCTGCTGACTGGATGGAGGCTGTTCAACCTGTTCTGGATAGGGTTACACTCCCCATGAAGGAGCAAGTTCATACCTTGGGGATTCTCCTAGAACCATCTCTGTCACTTGAGGCTCAGTTGGCCTCAGTAGCACGGAGTGCCTTCTACCAACTTTGGTTGGTGGCCCAGCTACATCCCTACCTGGACAGCGATAACCTAGCTTCAGTTGTCTATATGGTAGTAATCTCCAAGTTAGATTATTGTGATGCACTCTACGTGGGGCTGCCTTTGAAGATGTTTCAGAAGTTGCAGCTTGTGCAAAATGCAATGGCCAGCTTGATAACCAGAACCATAAGGTTCGAACATATAAGACCAATCCAGGGCCGCTTACATTAGCTGCCTGGACATTTCCAAGCCCAATTCAAGGTTGTTTTTATGTCTCTGATGGTTTTTAAATTTTTGTATACTTTTAATGTTTACTGTTTTTAGCTTTTGTAAACTGCCCAGAGAGCTTCGGCTGTGGGGCAGTATATAAATGTAATAAATAAATAAATAAATAAATAAATAAATAAATAAATAAATAAAGGTGCTGGTTCTAACCTATAAAGCCTTACTTGGCTTGGGACCACAACATCTGATGGAATGCCTTTCCCAACATGAACCTACCCATACACTACGTTCAACATCTAAGGCCCTTCTCCAGGTGCCTACTCCAAAGGAGGCTCAGAAGATGGCAGCAAGGGAGAGTGCATTCTCTGTGGTGGCCCCTAAGTTAGTTGTTTTTAAATGGATATTGTCTGTTTTTATTTATGTTTTATGTTTTTTTATGCTTTTAAATTTTGTATATTTCTTTTTAATGTTCATTGTTTTTAACTTTTGTAAACTGCCCAGAGAACTTCAGCTATGGGGCAGTATAAAAATGTAATAAATAAATAAATAATAAAGCAGCCTGCTGCTTATGCATACCTAAGGGCAGCAACCCAGCAGAGGCTGCAAGAGGCCAAGGGACATGCAATGAGGGAGTTGCATATATTCCCATTGTGTGGCACCATGAGTAACTCTGATAGAGACATGCATTTATGTCCCCTTTTGTCCATTGCCTTGGAAACACAACTCATTCCTCCTCCTGATTCTAGTTCCTCAATGCAAAACCATCCTTAGTCTCCTACTGACAAAGTTGGGCTGTGTTTATTTTGTTATTGAATGCCTGGGGTTTGTATTTTATTAGCAGGTGTTTTGACTTGATTAAGGATATTTATTTTTGTAAAGTGCCAGATATGACAACTCTTGCAATGTTATCTTTGCATTGCCTGGCTTTCATTTGCTTTGATTTAATATTCAGTGCAAGGGAGGGATGGTTTATTTAGCTTTGTAAATTACTGTGGAGAAGGGAACTGGGCTTATATCGGTTGGGAAGAGGAGCTATTTGGAGCTGATTCATGCTAAATGTGGCATCAGAGGTGCATTGGTGCCGTTGGATTGAGAGTTCTCATAATGGAAAGACTTACCTTATAAGGGTGCACCATAGCATAAAGTGCAAAAAGCAGACATTTCAGAAATATGCACACAGACACACACAAACACAGACACACACACACACACACACAGAGAGAGAGAGAGAGAGAGAGAGAGAATGATTTGGCTGTCAGTGGTTCCTTTGTGCCTTTACCACAAGCCTACAAAGCTAGTGATATTGCTCAAGTTCTGCAATTACCTCGTTCAGTATATAGTTTTGGTATTTTTTTGTCCAGCCTGTAATTAAATTGAGCACCATTTCTCCACCTCCGAAGCTCCTGTCTGACTGAGAATGTTAAACAAATTTTATGCTCATGCACAAGGTAATGTTCAACAAATTAGAGAGTCATCAGGCTTCTGTCCCACAATACTTCCTCTTTCTTTACAGAGGGAAGAAAGAGGAATTAAACAATGACCACATGGCTCATTCAATGGGCATTTTTACCCACCCACCCTGCTTCTCCTGCACACAACAGGAAATGGCAGCATGTTTTGCTAAAACTGGAAAAGTCAGATTTTTCGCATCTTTTTTTGTGATGGGAAAACAAACAGAAGGGGCAGGAGATGCATTGGAGGTGGGCAGCGGCATCAAAAGGACCTGCCGAAAACCGTGAGTGGCTACTAATGAGTGTGCGATAAA